>NW_027202271.1:11785414-12357914 GCF_024711535.1 Dipodomys merriami
GCCTATGTGTAGGTGAGGAGAGGAGGCAGAGATAGTTAATATTTGAAAAAAGATGAAAACGAGCACTAGTTTACCCAAACTACCCATGGCTCACACAGGCAATGCTATCTACTTGGGAGAATGTGGGGATCATAGCTTGAGGCTGACCTAGTGCAGAAAAGTTCAACAAAATCCCTTTCCAACCCATGGGTGGGTGCAGTGGTACATGCCTGCCATCCAAAACTATCCGGGAGGATCATGAGGCCAAGCACACCCCAGGCAGAAAAGTCCACAAGACTCCATCTCAGCAGTAATGGTAACTCTCAAATAGACCAGTCGAGGTCTAGGTGCACGCTCCCAGGCAAGAAGCAAAGAAACACCCAGCACAAAACAGGACTGGAGACATGGCTCAGAGGTGGAGTGCTTGCCTAGAAAGATTGAGGCCCCGAGTTTAAACCCCAGCATTACCAACAATAGAAAAGAAAAAAATACTGCTTAATTTAATTACGCATTTGAATTGTCAGGTAGACCTTGGAGCAATTTAGATTAGTAGGTAGCTCAGATTTTTTTTTAAATCTCTTATAGATTTCTAATTTAGACTGAGGAGACATGTCATACCTAGTAGAAAAAGAGAAAATTTCTATTTGTTAAAAATGATACACAGTCCTGTTGGGAAAAATAATTTGTCCCTTGAAAATAGCTTACAGCTTTGCTATTCGGGAGAGTTCATACTGTGAGAAAAATATAATTATAGAAGCTCTGTTGAGGTGACCTTTCAGAAGCCCTCCGGAATTAAAGGATATGAAAGGGATTTATCGACATCACTAATTTGCCTGCTGAGCTTGTTTCTGTGTCAGTCCATTCATTACTTACTAGCCGCAAACAAATAAACAGGAATATATTCAGGCCCTCATGGCTTCTCATCTGAATATATCTTTATCTTCCCCTTCTACAACAGCCAATATTTTATGCTTTCATCTAATCCAGGGTTTCCATTTTGTTTTCCAAATCTTTTCCTGCATGGTAGTAAGATTAGACCTTCTGCAAAATAGTGACATCTGCCAAGGTCATTGTCTTCAGATTAAACTGTCCAAGTTTAAAGAACAGGAAATTCTATAAATTTTCTTGAGTGTGACTGAGGAGAAGGGGAAAGAAATTCCTCTACCCTCACAGACTCATTGCCTGTGCTTAGAAAGGATACACCCCCACACCCCCATTCCAAAATCAGACTGGCTTGAGAGTTTAGATA
This sequence comes from Dipodomys merriami, assembly GCF_024711535.1. Classification (NCBI taxonomy): domain Eukaryota; kingdom Metazoa; phylum Chordata; class Mammalia; order Rodentia; family Heteromyidae; genus Dipodomys; species Dipodomys merriami. The sequence goes on from NW_027202271.1 coordinate 11,786,643, forward strand.
TTTTGTGTGTGTGTGTGTGTGTGTGTGTGTGTGTGTGTGTGTGTGTGTGTGTGTGTGTGTGTGTGTGTGTGTGTGTGTGCGCTAGCGTTTGAACACAGGGTCTCATGCTTTCCCTTAGCTTTTTCTTTTTTTTCTTCTCAAGCTGGTGCTACCACTTGAGCTGCAACTCTACTTCTTGCTTCTTGGTGGTTAATTGTAGATAAGAGCTTCATAAACTTCCCTGCCCTCTACTGGCTTTAAATGTCAGTTCTCAAATCTCAGCTTCTGAAGTAGCTAGGATTATAGGCATGAGCCACCAGCACCTGGCTGTTGAACTACAGAAGTGTCCCATGTATGCTTCAAAGGTGGTAACTATGAGCGGTAATGACTGTCCAGGGAGGCTTTGTGTATGTCTATTGCCAACTCTCCACCTTCTTTATAACCATAAAAACTTTCCTCGGGGGCATTTACTACCATTCTTATTTCTTAGGGGTTCAGCTGTTAATCAACAATGGAAGCTTCCAAAAAGCATCTTTCTGCATCTGTTGAATTTCAAATGCCTTCAGCTCTAAATGGTCCTCAGGCCAAGTGGCATATTTGGAATGGCATGGCATGGTCGCCTTTGCCAGCTTATATAGACCTTTGGCTGATGAGGATCTTTTCCATTATGTGCATGATTTGTAACTGGTCCCTGTTCAGATGAAATTAAATGTTCCAAATCATGTCTATTGCTCTGTTTGGGGCAAGCAGGCCCCGGAGAGTGTGTCAAAACTGGCAACAGACATCCCTGTAATGGGCGAGAACAAATGACTCCAGGCTGCACAGCTCAGTTCTGGTGACCCCAAGGGTAATATGGGGTAGTACCACATATCATGGTCAGAGGACAAAGACACTGTTCCACATCTTATAATGCACAAGACGGCTCTGTGTGTGCATCCTGCTTGTGTGTGTATACATGTGTGTAATATCTGTGTCTATGTGTCCCACTCCATTCCCTCCTTCTTTTCATCCATCCATCCATCTAGGTCATCCAGTTTCACCTTTGCTCTATAAAGCATCACAGATCGATAGCTTAAGTGTCACAGTCTGCTGTCTTAAAGTTCAGCCTTCTCTCCTTGTAGATAGTTGATTTCTCCATGTCTCTGCATTGCTTTTTTCTTCCATGCAAATGGATTTCCGTGTTTAAAATTCCTCCATATCTATGGAGGATAAATTATCTTTATCTATGGAGTCTTGATTCCAAACCCACAGTGATAGAAGAAATCTAAGATGATAGTGAACTCTATATAAACATAAGATTTCCTATATATATATTCTTATGGGACAGTTCAATTTAGAAACTAAGCACAGGAAGAGGAACATCCATAGATAATGCTAAAGTAAAACAATTATAACAATATATTCTAATAAAAAAATTTTTTTTTTGTCGGTCATGGGGCTTGAACTCTGGGCCTGGGCACTGTCCTTCAGCTCTTCAGCTCAAGGCAAGTGCTCTACCACTTGAGCTACAGTGCCACTTCCTCTAATAAAAATATTTTAAACTCGTGACTTCTTTTTTTTTCCTGTACCAATCCTGGAGTTTGAACTCAGGGCCTGGCACTGTCCTTGGGCCTTTTTTCTGTTCATAAGAGTCTAACAGGGCCAGGTGTTGGTGGCTCATGCCTGTAATCCTAGCTACATAGCTGAGATGTAAGGATTTGTGGTCTGGAGCCAACTTGGACAGGAAAGTCCGTGAGACTCTTCAATTAACCACTAGAAAACTGGAAGTGGCACTGTAGCTCAAAGTGGTAGAGCTCTAGCCTTGAGCAAAAGAGCTCAGGGACAGCATCCAGTCCCTGAGTTCAAGCCCCACAAATGACAAAAAAAATTTAATTTAAAAAAAGAGTCTAACAGACTTTCCTGCCCAGGCTGGCTTTGAACCTCAATCCTCAGATCTTAGCCTCCTGACTAGCTAGGATTACAGGTATGAACCACCAGTACCCAGCCCTCATGACTTGTTTTTATCTGGCATTTTTCCACTTAATTTTTTAGACTTTAGCTGAGTAGAGGCAGCAGAGACTATGGACAGCATAATTGTGGGTGAGGAAGGCAAGCAAATGCACTGTTACTAAGACAGAGTTGAAAATGGCAGCTTCCATGCATCCCTTCATTGACCTAATACCCTCAATGTGTCAGAGACTGGAGGTGCAAATGTCCTGAGACCTCTGCAGTTCAGTGACAAAAGGAAGCAAATAAATAATAACAGGTGTGTATAGAAAGCCCTCAGAAAGCTTCATAAAGCCCTCTGCAGGAACTAGAAGAGAGGGTTTGTGGGAAAAGCCTTTGGAGAAGACACTCAGAAAATATTGATGAAAAACTGGAGTCATGATTGAGACTCAGGCTTTACACCAGGAACATTTCTTTTTTCTTTTCTTTTTTTCTCTGTGTGCATGTGTGTGTGCGTGTGTGCGTGCATGCTCACCCATGCATGTGCCAGTCCTAGGGCTTGAACTAAGGCCCTGGACCCTGGCCCTGAACTTTTGTGCTTTCTATCACTTGAGTCACAGCTCCACTTCCTCTTTTGTGGTGGTCAGTTAGAGATGAGTCTGGTGAGCTTTCCTACCAAAGTTGGCTTTGAACTGTGATCCGCAGATCTCAGCCTCCTTTGCTGCTAGTATTATAGCTGTGAGCCACCAGTGTCCTACAGCTTTTCATATTTTATGTTCACAATAACCTGCCCTATTTATTACTCTAAGAACCAATACAGGGGTTTCCAATCTTGTTGTTGTTTTCTTTTCTTTCTTTTTTGTCAGCCATGGGGCTTGAACTCTGGGCTTGGACACTGTCCCTCAGCTCTTCAGCTCAAAGTTAGCACTCTACCACTTGAGCCAGAGCGCCACTTCCAGCCTTTTCTGCTTACGTGATGCTGAGGACTCAAACTCAGGGCCTCATGCATGCAAGGCAAGCACTCTACCACTGAGCCACCTTCCCAGCCCCAGGAGTTTCCAATCTTGAATAAAAACAATGCAAAAGACGAAAGAGAGAAGAACAAACTTTAGAAGGTAAACGAACTAGTCATTTATCTACTATTCATCTCAGAGAAATGAGAAACTATAGGAAGCAATGACGAATTATTTCTAAGTGTTTGTGGATGAACTGAGCAGTTAAAAGTATGTTTATCTTGGCAATAAGATGTGAATTATGGTCTGGAAAATTCCAACTATGTAACAAATACACAAGGAATAAAGAAGATGGATGAAAATAAGATAAATGATTGGAATCTAATGCCCATAAATTAAATTTTGTCTGCTTTGTTCACAAAGCAGAGAAGTTGAGCTTAAGACTGCAGCATGAAACAAACCCTGAAAATGTTACTAAATAAACTGATAGACTAAAGCTGAAAGATGGGTACTAAAAAGCTAAGGTAAATGGAGGGAGGTCACCTTTAAAAAGCTTTTATTACTATTACTTTTATTACTACTACTACTATTATCATTATTGGGCACAATACTAGAATCTGAATTCAGGGCTTTGTACATGCTTGGACCACTTGAGCACCTTCCCCCATCCCTTTGCTTTCATTACTTTTCTAATAGAGTCCCCACAGGATGCTGCTCATCTTCTTCTGGGAAACGAGCAGAAAAGCCCTGCTTGAGTCCCAACTTTGATCCCATCTATGCATCTACAACGAATGAAACAGACAACTGCCCTGAGCCTTTTATGTTTCATTTCAATGTTTTCCGAAGAAGTCACAAAAGTATGTCATGCAATCATCTCCATTGAGCTGTATGTACATGGTCCATTCGTTTTCCTACCTCCAGTCATAAACTTATCAGTTGGAATGTGCAGCAGATAATATTTTTTAATGGTTCAAATAGAGGCAGATACTGGTGTCTCACACCTGTAATCCTAACAACCCAGGAAGCTGAGATCTGAAGATTGAGGTTCAAAGCCAGCCCAGGGAAGAACTGTCTGTGAAAACTTTTTAATCCAGTTTTTTAACCAGCAACCCCCCCCCCACCACCACCACCAAACAAACAAAAAACTGGAATGGTAGAGCGCTAGCCTTGAGTAGGGGAGGAAGCAAAAGTTTGAAGCCCTGAGCTCAAGCACAACAAAAAATGTTTCAAATAGAATATAGTCAGTATTACAAAAAGTGTCCCATTCATCCATATACAAGCCAGCAAGATTTAGTTCTCCTCTTTTCCTGAAAGAGCTCATGCAATTTTCCTAGTCATTGCAAGAGACAAGGGAGAAAGTGTCTAGCCCCAGAATATCAAGAGATTAAAAATGACATTACAAGACCTTAGCAAAAATAAGACATCAGCCAGAGGTGCAAGGCAGGTCTGAACAGCTCAGGGCTCTGACTCTGCACCTGTGAGTTGGACAGACAGGCACACAGATGGGTGAGAAAGCGCCATTTCAACGGTGCTGTAACCGAAAATTAAAAAAATAATAAATAAAAAATACAACGCCCTCTGCTGGTTGTAGCCTGAAAGGCCCTGAGAGGACTTGATCCTAGTAGGTAAGGCATGGTGTGTGTGTGTGTGTGTGTGTGTGTGTGTGTGTGTGTGTGTGTGTGTGTGTGTGTGTGTGTGTGTGTGTGTGTGTGTGTGACACACACCTTTATCAGGGCTTGAACTCAGGGCCTCCAGCCCTTGTTTGGCTTTTTCAAGACTGGTGCTTTATCACTTAAGCCACATCACTACTTCTGGCATTTTGCTGGTTAATAGGAGATAAGAGGCTCATGGACTTTTTCTACTCAGGCTGGCTTTGAAACTTGGTCCTTAGATCTCAGTCTCCTGAGTAACTAGGATTACAGGCGTGAGCTATTATGACCGGATGCCATGATTTTTAAGTTGCAAGAATGCCAGATCTTGTTTTTCCAGCTAAGAAGATCGAGTTCCTGATCCTAAAACATTTAAGCCTTGATGCTATTGGGATTTTATATCCTGAGTCTATGCCATAGTAGATATGTGCCAGAGCTTCAGAGAGTCCCTTGGCAGTGCGAGTTGCTTAGAAAGATAGCTGAAGGAGAAAAAGCCGGAAAACCCCTCACCTGGGCACTGCTTGCTGGCCATACCATAGAGATAGACCAGGGAAATCCTGCCGAAGAGAAAATACATGAAGAAGATGTAGGAAAACAGGTCTGCATTCGGAAAGGATGACCCTAAAGACCTTTTTACTATGAACCCTTAACTAGAAGAAAAGTAGCTGCCAAGCACCAGTGGCTCACACCTGTATTCCTAGCGTCTCAGGAGGCTGAGAGGAAAGGAAGAGAAGGATGGGAGGGAAGAAGGGAAAGAGAAAGGACGGAAAGGAAGGAAGGAAGGAAGGAAGGAAGGAAGGAAGGAAGGAAGGAAGGAGAGGGAGGGAGGGAGGGAGGGAGGGAAGAAGGGAGGGGGAAAGGGAGGTAAGGCAGGAGGGAGAAATGAAGGAAGGAAAGATGCCAGCCAGCTTTTGGACAAAACAGAGCTCAAAGCTATTCTCTGTTGTTTTGTCTGAAAATTCTACAATCAGATTCTGATGAGGAGGAACATCTGGGTACTGGATCTTTAGGAAGAGAGAATGATGAAGAGAGGGATACTAGTCAACCTTTCCCACATGCAGGGATCCCTAACAGAAAGGTAACTTCAGGTCTTTTAAGATTAGGCCATATCCTGTCCCTCTCAGGATGCCTCCATCCCCACCCAAATAGCCACCACACACACACACACACACACACACACACACACACACACACACACTAGCTGCAGATACCTTCTCAGCAAGCACCTGGTTGAGGGGGGGGGGGAAGATACCAGCCCTGACACTTTTGCTTTGTTCTGCCCATACTTGCAGATTAAAGAGGGTTCGAATACCACGTGTGTCCAGAGGTCACCTTGTTTGAGAAGGGGAATACCAGGCCAGCACTCTGCCAAGATGAGTTGGTTTCCCTTTTCTGCCCCATTCCATCTGCATGCTGGGGTCACTGATGCCTCCTGGCCTTTCAGGATGGGCTTCCCCATTGATCCGGCTTGTTTTCCTTCCCTCCCTCTCCTACAGACTGGTCCTGTCCCCCACCCCTGCTCAGGATCTAGCTCTTCATAAAGCCTGTATGATGAATGAGCCTGGGCTCATGGAAGACTGTTCTAGAAAGTCAGACAGGTACCTTCAGTAAGTCACAGAAACAGACGCTGATGTGTTAGAAGACAAGGAGGTTGTATACGGAGTCCCCAGCTCTGCCACGTGTAAGAGACCCTGACTTATACAAGTTTCTTCTGAGACTCACTTGTCTTATCCAGACCCTCCCTGTGTCCAGTGAAGAGCAGACAAAGATACACAAGGTGCAGTTTAATTACATAACTAGTTATAACAATGGAGCCAATAGCATCCACAAAGCCAACCGTCATTAGCATTACTAACATCCAGCAGAAACTGGAGGCACAGGAAGAGGAAGTCTCCAAGTCTGTGGTACTCTATCCCCATCTATGAGTAAATCCTATCCTACTGCAACTTGTACACGTCTTTGGATCTCTAAGGGTTTCCTGATTAAGAATATATGCACATGTATGTGTGTGTGTGTGTGTGTGTGTGTGTGTGTGTGTGTCCCTCAGAAGGAAAAGAAGCTACGTATTCACATACATTGTATACAGCTTAATGATCAAGAATCAACTTGTCCAAGTCCTCATGGATTTGTCAACCTGTTATTCTGCTGGCCAAACTTATTCCTTTGTATAATGTGAACTATTTCATAGTACTGTTCTAAGGATAAGGAAGTGTGACAGTATAAATTAGAGAGCAAGAGGGAACACTGTCCAGGCAAGAGCTGATTCAAGTCAGGGCCAAGCCAAGAGATGGGGAGAGAAGGGTGGAGGAGAGGAGAGAGGCAATGTGCAGACAAGCAGGAAGCTCCCCAAGTCTACCATGACGCAGGCTCACAGGGGACTGACTGTCAATGAACAGAGCAGTCGTTTTATTTGCATCTCTCGTTCTTCTTAAAGCAATGATGTATATTTCATTTCAGCTTTGATGTTTGTGTGTGGTTTAATTATGAGAAGATGAGAAATCTCAGCACGAAGGAAAAGTATTTCTCCCCAAAGGGCTGCATCTGTTGGAGGTTGGATGTAAGTGAATTAATTGCCAAAAAAATCTCAGAGGGAGAAGGTACAGTTTTGCTCCATATTTCAGTCACCAGGGATTGCCCGGGCCTCATGCCAGCAGCCTTTTCTTGATGAAAAAACAAGTACTCACCAGAGAAGGGTGCCAACATTCAACAATGAAGAAATGGTTTAATCGGAAATGATGCTTCCCCCCCGCCCCACATCATTGTTGCTTTCACAATGTAAGAGTCTGCTTATGACTACATAAGTTAAAAATGTGTGTGTGTGCACACGCGCGCACACACACACATCTGGCCCAGTTAATAACCCTACTAATTAAATTAAATTGCTAAGCATTAAAATGAGTATATTAAAGTAAATATATAGAGAAGTGACGGAGTCCGTTTGGTGAAAAGGAAATTTGCCCAATATATATTTAGTTAAGAAATCTTGTTCACACAGTAGGGGGATTCTCTTAGGAAATAGAGGATTTCTTGCTTCCAAAAAGATTTCCAAGGACATCTCGTTATGAATAACCACAATAAAACTACATAGGCCAGTAGTACTTTTTATACATATCAGTAGCAAAAGGTACTGATGCATGTTAGTACTGTACCAAATTAGCTTGTGTTTTTTAAGTCTTTCTGCTTTCAAAGAGAATTTTCAACAGTCAGTCAATCCATCCTCAGTTTTCTCAGGAAAAAAAAAATCCTCTTTCCTTAAAGACTTTGATGATTTCAATTAAAAGGATGGAATGGAGGAAAGAGAGGCAAGCAGAAAGGGAAAAGACTTGAACCTAAAGGCTGATGGATGCAGGCCTATGACCTCATACATAGAGTTAAAAGCCACCGGCATGCTAACTTTCCTCAATTGTTATCTCAGGCTTTGAGTGATCCTCAGAACTCAGCTTTGACTGCTTCTCAGAACTTCCAGCTCACTTGGATTTTGTTTTAAGAAGTGTGTCCAGCCAAGAGCCAGTGACTCATGCCCATAATCCTTGCTACTCAGAAGGCTGAGATCTGAGGACTGCAATTTGAAGCCAACTGGGACAGGAAAGTTCACGAGACTCTTATCTCCAATAAAAACTACTCAGACAAAAACAGAAGTCATGCTGTGGCTCAAGTGGTAGAGCACTAGCCTTGAGTACAAAGAGGCTCAGGGACAGTGCCCAGGCCCCAAGTTCAAGCCCCAGTACTGCCCCCCCCCCCAGAGTATGTTCAACTTAACACATCCAAGTCAAAGCATCTATTTAATATTTATTTCTGCTCTATCTTTCCTAGAAATAGCAGTGACTTAGATTCTGAGCAAAGACCACCAGAGTCAGTAGTTGAACATGGAGTCTAAATTCATTGAAATCTTTGCTCTAACCTTTCATAGCTCCCTGGCAGCCCTGCTAGAGTGGCAGAAGTCATTGCCTGTCTGGACCCCAGGGCCAGCAGCCTTTAGAACAGAAAGCTTTGTCTTTTCTTCTCTTTTACTGCCTTGGTCCTCAGATCACACTTCATTTGCACCAATATCATAGCATGCTGCTTAACACCAGAGGTAGTTCTAAGCAATGTATCCTTAGGTAACTCTGCCATTGTGGAACATCACAGACTAAAAGTTCCACAAACCTCTTTGGACCGGTCTGCTGCATACCTGAGCTGTATGGCCCATTGTACACATGATCCATCATTTGTCATAGTTTAGATCTGAAGTTTCCCCCTAGAAGTTCATGGTTGAAGCCTCAGTGCTGGTGGAACCAATCCTTGAGAAGTACTGGATCTTGAGGGCTGTGATCTAACCAGTAATGTCCTACATTCTTGGGAGATGGAACCTAATTTGAGGAAATAGGCCACTGGAGTCTTGCCTGGAAAGATATGCCTTGTCCTTCAGCCACTTCCTGTCTTGATTGCTGCTTCTTATCTATCATGAGGAAGAGAACATCAGAAAAAAGCAATAAGCAGCTTTAGCTTCTCCTTACCTTTCTGCCATCATGTTCTGCCTAACCAACAGAGCTGGACAATTATGAGCTGTAAACTCTGACACGATGAGCCCTAAGAAACCTTTCCTGGGCTGGGAAGTTAGGTCAGTGGTAGAGCGCTTGCCTTGCATGCATGAGGCCCTGGGTTCAATTCCTCAGCACCACATAAGCAGAAAAAAATCCAGAAGTGACGCTGTGGCTCAAGTGGTAGAGCGCTATCCTTGAGCTGAAGAGCTGAGGGACAGTGCCCAGGCCCAGAGTTCAGCCTCATGACTGACCAAAAAAAAAAAAGAAACCTTTCCTCTTTTTTTTTTCCCCCCTGGTGCCTTGAACTCAGGGCTTGGGCACTTGACCTGACTTATTTTACTTGCTCAAGGCTGGTGCTCTACCACTTGAACCACAACTCCACATCCAGCTTTGTTTTGTAATTAATTGGCAATAGGGGTCTCACTTACTTTCTCGCTCAGGCTGTCTTCAAACTGTGATCCTCAGATCTCCGCCTCCTGAGTAGCTAGGATTCTAAGTATGAGCTACTAGCACTTGGCTCTTTTCTCCCCTTTTAAATTTTTTCCTTGTATGTTGTCACAGCAACAACAATTTGCCTAACAAAATTGTTGACAAAACATTATACAGTATAACAGCCCAGACACAAAGAAGTACGTCCAGAAGCCAAGTGTCGGTGGCTCATGACCATAAACCCAGCTATTTGTGAGGCTAAGAATGAGAGGATGTGACTTCAGGGCAGCCTGGCCACAAACGTTTGAGAGACCCTCTTCTCAACCATAGTTAGATGCAGTAGAGCACATGCCTAAGCTATGTGGGAGGCAGATTGGGAGGATCATCATTCCTGGACAACCCAGACAGGAAAGTCTGTGATATGTACCTGCCCTCTCAGTAAACTTAAATATAGGTGGGCCAGGGGGAATCAAACTCTTATCTCTACAATAACCATCAAAAGATGGGACTGGACGCATGGGTCAGCAGTTGAGCACCTGCCTACTCAATTTAAATCCCAATACAGTCAAAAAGAAAAGAGCTACAGCTGTCTCTGTTCATATAAAGTTCACAAGTCATTACCACCATAATGGTGATGGGGGAGGGGGGATGACTGGAGGGAGATTCAAGGGAATTTCCCTAATGTTGGTCCTATGTTCCATTTCTTGGTCTTGATGCTGTGACACAAGTGCATTTGCTTTATAAAAATTTAGGACTTGTACTCGTTTCCGAGCACACATGTGTTCTTCAATGATGCCTGCTTAAATGGAAGTTTACAAAAGGGTAAGGGATTGTTTCTGGCTTGAGAATACTTGTAAAGCATGGGGAAAGTGATCATATGATCATGTTTGCCCTTTGCAAATACAGTTTAGTCCTGATTGCCTCCCAAGATTCCAAATTTATCTTCATTCACTACAAATCTTCCCTCTTGTAGTGCAAGAATCACACTTCTCACTTGACTGAAAGAAAAAAAAATCATTGAGCACTGGGAAATTGCAAGTCATCTAAAATGTGAGTAATGTTGCAGAGACTTGGGGGTTGGTATTAACTGTGTGGGACAGATGTCATGGTGTGCATAACAGAAACCGCTACTCAGCCCAGACTTTCAAAATTATCCTGCGACTTTCCCGCTCATTTTTGGTTATTGTTGTTGTTTTCTTTTCTTTCTTTCTTTCTTTTTTGGAGGGGGGTCCAGTTGTGGGGTCTGAACTCTGGGCCTGGGCGCTGTCCCTCAGCTCTTCAGCTCAAGGCTAGCGCTCTACCACTTGAGCCACAGCGCCACTTCCGGCTTTTTTCTTTTTGCTTATGTGGTGCTGAGGAATTGAACCCAGGGCCTCAGGCATGCAAGGCAAGCGCTCTACCACTGAGCCACCTTCCCAGCCCTTATTGTTGTTGTTTTCTTTTCTACAGTACTGGGGCTTTGACTCAGGGCCTTGTACTAGCAGGTAGTTTACTCTATCCTAGGATCCACACTCTGACCCATTTTTTTCCTTTAATTATGATTTTTTTTTTCAAATATGGTATTGCATTTATGCTCAGGCTAGTCTAGACCATGATTCTCTTATTTATGTTTCTGGCGTAGTTGGGATGGCAGGTGTGCACCACTACATCAGCTCTTCCTTAGTGGTTGAGATTAGGGGTGTGTGTGTGGGGGGGGGTCTCACAAACTGGCCGGACCTGAGTCAGAAACATTGAGTGCTCCAGCCTTTTTGCTTGGACTGGCCTTGAACTATAATCCTCCTGATCTTTACCTCCAGAAAAGCTAGGATTACAGGCATGAGTCACTATGACCAGCTCTAGACTCATTTAAAAATTGAAACAAAGCAATGTCTTCTTTCCATACACTGCCCTCATCGTCTGATTGCTGAAAATAGGGGGTATACAGCCTGGAGATCATTTTCACCAGGCCGCGCCTGTCCTCCATACACACACAGTGCCTACAGATATCCACAGGCAAGTTGATAACCTGAACATGACTCTGAGCCTCAAAAATCTAGCAAAGCTCCCAACCACTAAATAAAATTTTAAAAAATTATCTGCTTATAGGCTGCAATTTAATCTTTTTTGGGGGGGAGTGTGGAGGTCCAGCTGTGGGGCCTGAACTCTGGGCCTGAGCGCTGTCCCTCAGCTATTCAGCTCAAGGCTAGCACTCTACCAGTTGAGCCACAGCGCCACTTCCGGCTTTTTTCTTTTTTGCTTATGTGGTGCCGAGGAATCGAACCCAGGGCCTCATGCATGCAAGGAAGCGCTCTACCACTGAGCCACCTTCCCAGCCCCCAGGCTGCAATTTAAAAAGGATAGAATAATACCCATCTTACTAGACACCCACTGACCCAGCTCAGATACCCAAATCCTACCTACCTGTGAGGCCCGGCCTGGCTCATGCCTCTCTAGCCTTCATCAGATCTGAAGTGTCCTGACCTCATTTCCCAGCAGCCAATGTGGGCTGAGGTGATGGTGTATTCCCCAGCAGCCCAAAGGAGCTCAGAACAGCCACAAGGCCGAGACAGAAAGTGAGGAAAGGATTTCTTTTTTAAATGTCTGATCAAGTCATAAATAAACAGTCCCGGAGAGAGACTTCTCCAGACACTGATCACTGAGGAGGAAGAGGGAGGAGTCACAAATTTGTGCCATTAGATCTTTTTTTTGGGTCAGTCATGGGGCCTAAACTCTGGGCCTGAGGAATCGAACCCAGGGCCTCATGCATACATGCTCTACTACTGAGCCACCTTCCAAGGCCCAATTTGTGCCATTCGATCTTAATGATAAGAAACAGACAAGTAATAAAATAATATACACATACAGCATAGTGTGTAATATGTTAGAAGGTGATGGAATTTATAGAGAAGGGAATGAACAGGTTAGAGGGAAGTCAGAAACTTTGTTGATGGGGGTGGGGGGCAGGGGGGTCCTGGGGCTTGAACTCAGGGCCTAGGCACTGACCCTGAGTTTTTTGTTTGTTTTGTTTGGCTCCTAGACCTTCCTGCCCAGGCTGGCTTTGAACCTTGATCCTCAGATCTCAACCTCCTGAGTAGCTAGGATTGCAGTCATGTGCGAGTACCCAGCCTGATTATTTTTTTAAGCACTAATGTGATCATAAAAAAAATCAGAATTTCATCATCCCTTTACACACTTATTATGAGGCTTGTTTATAATTCTAACTTCATATTATGGTAAGAGAGGCAGGCATTTAAATCTCCTGACCTAGCCAGACCTGAGGCTTCTGCCTGATCCTGGCAAAGTCATCATGTTCTGTGTCCTGGATCTGATCCTTGGCCCCTGCCATTTTTCTTACCCCAACCTTCTTCTTCCACCACAGCCCCAGGGCTGTGAGGAGCATCACTGATCACACTCTGGACCTCTAGTCTGATGGACCCTTTAAATCCAGTCATCCTTTAGAGAACCAGTTTTTTCTTTCTTTCTTTCTTTCTTTCTTTCTTTCTTTCTTTCTTTCTTTCTTTCTTTCTTTCTTTCTTTCTTTCTTTCTTTCTCTTTCTTTCTTTCTTCCTTCCTTCCTTCTTTCTTTCTTTCCTTCCTTCCTTCTTTCCTTTCTCTTTCTTTCTCATTCTTTCTTTCTTTCTTTCTTTCTTTCTTTCTTTCTTTCTTTCTTTCTTTCTTTCTTTCTTTCTTTCCCTTCCTCCCTCCCTCCCTCCCTCCCTCCCTCCTTCCCTCCCTCCCTCCCTCCCTCCCTTTCTTCCTCCCTTCCTCCTTCCCTCCCTCCCTCCCTCCCTCCCTCCCTTCCTCCCTTCCTCCTTTCCTTCCTTCCTTCCTTCCTTCCTTCCCGTCCTGGGGCTTGAACTTAGGGCCTGGGAGCTGTCTCTGATCTTTTATGCTCAAGGCTAGCACTCTACCACTTGAGCAATAGTTCCACTTTCAGCATTTTGGTGGTTTTTTGGAGATGAGAGTTTCATGGACTTTCCTGCCCTGGCTGGATTCAAATGACAATCCTCAAATCTCAGCTTTGTGAGTAGCTAGGATTACAGCTGTGAGCCTCACACACCTGGCTAGAGTTCCAGTTCTTAAAGATGTCATTCTACCATGGCAACTGTTCTTCAGCTAAGTCTTGTCTTCCAGATTGAAGAAACCCTAAAGTTAGGGCTTGCTCTTTTTGTTGTTGTTCTTGTTGTAGCTCCAGTGCTGGGGCTTGAACTCAGGACCTTGAGTTCTTGCTTGGATTTTCCTACTCAAGGCTGGTACTCTACCACTTGAGCCATACTTTCACTTCCATTTTTTGCTACCTGGAATGATTTTTCAACTGTGACCCTCAGATCTCAGTCCCCTGAAATCAATGGGAGCCACAGGTACCAGGTTTAGTTCTATATAAAGCTAAATCTCTAGTTGCAGGAACCAACAGGGATAAAAGATATAAAAACCCACTAAAATTCTCCTGGAGATCATAAAAACATCTTTTGTTATTTTCTAAAAGCAAGTTGTAAATGTGCTACGTGTTAATTTTCTGTCAGTGTATTCCTCTGTAACAGAATCTCCTCTAGTCAAGGTAGCTTTCACTCTGTTTTCATTTTGGATATTTCTTTTCATAGCTTAGTAATTTCTTTTCTATTTTTACCCATTTCACTTTGCTTCCTGTCAATTTTGATAGCAAACCTTGCTTCGGTTCCATTTGGCAAAGTTTCAGTCATAAAAAATAATTCTCATGCTTGAATGTTTAAATTTACCATTGCACTTTTAAAACTGGTGCTCTGTGTGTGTGTGTGTGTGTGTGTGTGTGTGTGTGTGTGTGTGTGTGTGTGTGTGTGTGTGTGTGTGTGTGTGCCAATGGTATAATATCAGCTCTTTCACCTGGCGCAACTCCCAGACTTCCAGAAGGAGGAGCTCAGCTTCCATAATGGTTCTTCATCATTGTCCAAAGTTATCAGTGTCCAGTTTCTTCACTGGCCAAGCCTTGAACACCTACTATATGTTAGCCCTTCCCTGTGTCACATAGAACATGAAAGGAGAAGATAACAGCAGGTGGCCAGCACTTGAAGATGTTCTGTGGTCAGGCGGAGGGAGAAGGAGAAGAACCAGGCCAGATATCAATCACTGCCCTCCCCCCCACCTCCCTGCTCCATGTACTTCCTGTATTTCCCAGGTAGCTCAGACTGGGGTTTCCTGGAGCCACTAGGCTTATGGGATAATGAGCCAGAGGACCCAGTGTGCCCGCCTAGAAGCTCAGGGCCACTGGTGTCCCTGCAAGAGCCACAGGCATGGAAGCAGATTTTTCAGTTCCCTACTCCTCAGGATGCTCCGAGGCCCCCCCTAAACCTCCCCCCTCGCCCTGGCTCCCTGCAGGAAGTGGGGTTTTGTTGCTTGTTTTTGTTTTTGTACTGGTATTAGGTCTTGAACTCAGGGGTCTGGATGCTCTCCTTTAGGTTCTTTACTCAAGCCTGGTGCTCTTACCACTTGAGCCACAGCTCTCCCTCCAGTTTTTTGGTGGTGAATTGGAGATAAGAATCTCATAGATTTTTTTTCTGCCTGGGTTGGCCTTGAACTCTGATCCTCAGATCTCAGCCTCTTAAGTAGCAAGGATCGGGAGATGCTTTAAGAGTTTTGGCTCTGGACTTCAAACCCTGGCTGCCACACAACACCTGTGCACCAGCCTCCCCCTCATCCCGCTCCTACGCCTACAAAATAAATCTGCATGAGGAAATGATGGGATCCATGGACACGAATGCCTCCAACCATGTTTTGCACATATATAAGCACTTGTGGGTTTGGTATTCTCATTTTCACCTGGCATTTCTAGGAAGCTGAAGTCCCAGATTCTGTGGCTCTTAGTCACCCTTTCAGAGATGCTCCTGTGGATGTGATGAGGTACATTCAGACACAGCAGCGTGGGTAAAGCTGGCCACATTCGCTGGTGCTAGACACAACCACCTTTTCCCGGCAGCAGGGCATCACACTGGAAGGCAAGCCCAGAGCAGAGGAACACTCATAAGAAAGTCATGGGAGCAGGTGGGAACTTCAGACTCATATACTGAAATTCATCAAGCTGGCGTTCCATCAGCCTGTCCAACTTCAAATGTCTGCTCTCCTCACATTCTACCCCAAGGTGATATAAATATCATGCAATATGGTAAATAGGAAACATTGTATTACATAAACTATAATGTAATGTAATGTATTATACATATATATCATATTTGTTAGATATAATATATAATATGCGGGATATTGTTCCACATCCCAGAAATAGATTTACTGTTCATTATTTTCCTATAAGTGTGTGTGTGTGTGTGTGTGTGTGTGTGTGTGTAGCAGGGGTTGAAGGCTAGACAGAGAACTGTATAGTCCATTTGGGTCTCAGTGCAATTAGAAAAGGGCTACCAGGGCTGGGAATGTGGCTTAGTGGTAGAGTGCTTGACTAGCATGCCTGAAGCCCTGGGTTCAATTCCTCAGTACCACATACACAGAAAAAGCTGAAAGTAGTACTGTGGCTCAAGTGGTGGAGTGCTAGCCTTGAGCAAAGGCAGCTCAGGAACAGTGCCCAGGCCCTAAGTTCAAGCAGGACTGGCCAAAAGAAAGAAAAAAAGGAAAAGGCTATCAGCAAAGTGCCAGTAGCTCCAGCTTGTAATCTTAGCTACAAGAGAGATCCTGAGGGTGAGATCCTGTGGGTCAAAGCCAGTCCAAGCAGAAAAGGTTTGTGACTCTTATCTCCAATTAACCAGCAAAAAGCTAGACATGGAGCTGTGACTCAAGTGGTAGAGCACCAGCCTTGAGTAGAAAAGCTAAGGGACAGTGTTCAGACTCTGAGTTCAAGATCTAAGACTGGTACAAAAAACAAAAACACAAGGCTCTCTTTTTTTTCCCCCTTTGAAGGACATTCTTCCATATTGATCTTCTAGGGAATCCAGCTCTCTGAACAGCAGATTTATTCTCATTTTCCACTAATATATCACCCTCCAGAGTCTTCACTGGTGGCTGCAACCAAACTATTCTCTCCCCTTTTTATCTTTGCTCTTCTTTTCTATGCAACCTTACCATTACCTGAAAGTATGGCTTACCTGCTCCTTTATTTATTCCTCTCCTGCTTATGCATGCAGATTGTTAACTCCATGAGGAAAGGGACATCCTGTTCACATTTGTAGCCCCAGTGCCTAGAACAACATCCAGCACATAGGTGTTCAGTAAATGTTGTATGAATGGATTTAAAAATGTCCTTCAAAACCGGGTGCTGGTGGCTCACGCCTCTAATCCTAGCTATTCAGGAGGCTGAGATCTGAGGATATGGTTCAAAGCCAGCTCAGACAGGAAAGTCCGTGAGACTCTTATCTCCAATAAAACCACTACAAAACCGGAAGTGGTGCTGTGGCTCAAGCGGTAGATCGCTTGCTTTGAGCTGAAGAGCTGAGAGAAAGTGTCCAGGCCCAGAGTTCAAGCCCCACGACCAAAAAAAAAAAAAAGTCCATCAAGATGTATCATACTCATAAACTGGCATGTTAAATTGAAACTCCTTTGTGTAACTACTTCAAGATAATTTTTAAAAATAGTTAAAGATAAAATAAAGGCTGAGTACCAGTGACTCATGCCTGTAATACTAGCTACCCAGGAGGCTGAGATCTGAGGATCATGGTTTGAAGCCAGCCTAGGAAAGTCCACAAGTGTCCTATCTCCAGTTAACTACCAGAAAGCCAGAAGTGCCACTGTGGTTCAAGTTGTACAGTGCTAGCCTTGAGCAAAAAATTCTCAGTGCCCCGACCCTGAGTTCAAGCCCCAGGACTGGCACAAAATAATGACAATAATATATTAATAATAGCATGCTCACACACAATGGCCAAGAGGGAATTCCAACAATTGGGAGATAATTCTCAAAAGACTGATCTTCAAATGCAAAAACAAAACAAAAAAACCCTTCTAGCTTGGGCTGGGAATGTAGCTTAGTGGTAGAGTGCTTACCTAGCATGCATGAAGCCCTGGGTTTGATTCCTCAGTACCACATAAACAAAAAAATAAATATATAAAAGCTTAAAAATAACAACAACAGCAAAACCTTTCTACTTAATAAGCCCAGGAACTGATTATGTGAAAATGTAACATACAAATAGTATATTTAATCTTCAGACTTCCAGTGCTCTGAAATTACTGGTTGTTGAGAAAACAAGTTTCACTAGGCTTAGAACAAAGCGATGTTTGTAGATCATTTTTTTTTTTTCCATCTTGGAGACCACAAAGTAATTGGCATTTTGAGCACTTCACTAATCACTTGTAAAAGATATCAAAATAAACATGACATCAAAAATTACGGTTTTGCTTTTCTAGCACGGCTTGTTTACATATTTTTCACTCTCTTCTCAGAAAGAAAGGTAAAGTGAAATGATAAAATTAAACATGTCAGATTGCCTGTGGAGTTTGAAAGAGTCAGAGAACTTCAGAGAGGAAAGGATTTTAGTGATGATTATTAGTAGCAGAATCCTTTTTTTTTTTTTTTTTTTTAACCAGTCCTGGGGCTTAAACTCAGGGCTTTGGCACTGTCCTTAAGTTTCTCCTACTCAACACTAGCACTCTACCACTTGAGCCACAGTGCCACTTCTGGCCTTTTCTGTTTATGTAGTACTAAGGAATCGAATCCAGGGCTTCGTGCATGCTAGGCAAGCCCTCTACATGCATACTAAGCAAGCCACATTCTCAGCCGGTACCAAATCGTCTGTTCCAACGAGGCCTTCAGCAGGACACATCAAATGCATGTAACACAGATGAAGGAAGAAACAATCTGCTTGGAGTTAGAGAACTGAGCCTCACAAACATAGTCGTTTTCCTAGGACTTGGGCATCAGGACAGAGTAGGGTGAGCCCTACAGATTCAGCCTCAGTCTCATAAGAAGGGACGTGTTCCACCGTGTCACAAAAGCAAAAGAAATTTCAAATCTGTACATGTTTTCCACTCAACCATAGCAACCTTTCAAAAGAATCGAATAGTAGAATGTCTGTGGCTCATGTCTGAAATCCTTACTACTCAGCAGGCTGAGATTTGAAGCTAGAAGTTTGAAGCCAATTAATCACACACAAAAAAAGGCAACAAGTAGAGCATTAGCCTTGAACAATAAAGCTAAAAGACAACACCCAGGTCCTGAGTTCAACCCCCACCTCTGTACCACACCACACACACACACACACACACACACACACACACGCGTGCGCGTGCACACACACACACACACACACACACACACAGATTTGAATAATATATTTAAGGTGAGATTGCTTGGCGAGGATCACCCGGCTTTTCTCAGTAAATCATATTTATCTTCCGCTGACTATAAGGCATGGTGTTCCTCCTAGCCAACTTCTTCTCAGACTCCTCTACCTTCCATGTGCTTTTCTTACATTGTACAAACTCACATTTGTCTACTAAGTCTTGAGCTAATGTGAGAGTGTAAGGTCCTGAGCAAGAGTGTAAGGTCCTGAGTTCAAGCTCCAACGCCAGTACCAAAACTTGTCATCATAGCTGAGCCAGGTCTACACTATTTACCTCCCTCACAATGGTATACGCTCATTCCCATGCATGTAGTCACTTAATTCTAACATTTTAATTAATTCTTTAAGGTTTTCCTGGCACAAAATTCGATCATCTGTGGATAATCATTTGGACTCTTCTTTTTCATTAATACATAGTTGATTTAAAAAAAAAACTCACAAAGAATAAAAACAAATTACCAAGCACCCAGGGCACACATCCATTTATCAATGGTCCCTCATACTTCTATTCTTGGCCTATGACTGAGACAGCTCTGATTTAGACTAGAATATATCAGCAGATGGACCATTTAAGGTTCATTCTCATTGTTAAAATTCTTCTGAAATCATCTGAACCCACAGGAAGCTCCATCTTAGAATCAGGGCAGCCACGGATCTTGCTTAGTTATTTGGCAGATGGTTCATTCCAATCACAGCAGCATTCTGCAATCACCCAGCTCTATGGGAGGTCCGAGTTTATTTCCTGTAAAAATCAAAGTGAAACAAGCACTATTTGGCTATGTTATAATAGAATCTCTTCAAAAGATAGGGTTGGGTTTTTTCTATGTTTTTTTTTAATTCAGAGATAAATTTTATAGCTCAGTACATATAAATATGTAATGAGCTAGTTTACATGTTCTACTGGCTCGTTCATCTTTCTATCTCTGATAGAAATGTACATACACATACAACACACACTCATTTTGCAACAACAGCCACCTAAGATGGATGACACACAGTTCTTGCATGCGAATCAGATTTATGCAAATATTCATCACGCCCCTCTGATGATTCGCTATTCAACCTGTGGCACCAGGCTTAGGTGGCAGACTTTCCCATAGAAGAGTCTTAAGAGCTTCTTCTCTATTGGAAGAAAGTTGAAGTTCATTGCACCAATCAGTGCTCAACTCAATAAAGCAACATTTTTCTTCCTTCAGTCCTCAACACATACTGGCAAGGCTAAGGAAAAAGAACATCCTTTCTTGGACCAACTACATAGATGCCCTTGTGGCAACTTATGTAGGACAATAAAGTAGGCAATCAGTGGTCTCTATGGTTCAATCAAAAATACCAAGAGACCCAACTTTCCAGAACACCTCCACAACTGTAGCTTACATGAATACCACAAAGGCAGAAGCTTCCAATCTTGAAGACTTTTATGCAGGTACTGGGGCTTGAACTCAGGATCTGGATGCTGTCTCTTAGTTTTATTCACCCAAGGCTGACATTCTAGCACTGGAGCCACAGCTCCACTTAACTATTTTATCTAATGTTCTCTTGCTCTGTCTTTCAGAAAGGACTTCAATGCTGAAAGGGTAAAGGGACACTGGCTGGGAGAAGAGAGGGTTCTATTTGGATTTTTCCACCCTCTGGTTGACATCATCCTGGGCTTGTTATTTTCACGCCCTCATGACTACTGGGTACTAGTCCCTGACCTCTCCTTTAGACTAGTTGCAAAGGAAAGCTGGGAGATAGAGTAGCTATGGAAACTGAGAAGGAATTATTATTTTTTAATGCACATGAATTACAACCAAATGACTGGCATTTCTTTTTTCTTTCCAACTGTGAGAAAAGTTCTGTGTTGTGACTTCTGCTTTCATTTACAGTGAATGATGGAGGAGCAGGACACCATAGAGACATGTTCTTGTTACACTAGTATTTCCTCTTGTTATCTTTCTATGCATCCATTTTTTGGGTAGTACTAGTGTTTGTGTGTGTGTGTGTGTGTGTGTGTGTGTGTGTGTGTGTGTGCATGTGTGCATGCGTGTGTGCACGTATGTGCACATGCTAGTCCTAGGCTTTGAACTCAGGGCCTGGGTGCTATCTTGAGCTTTTTTGCTCAGTTTGAGCCACAGCTCCACATCTGATTTTTTAAATTGGAGGACTTTACTGCTTAGCCTAGCTCCAAACTGTGATCCTCAGATCTCAGCCTCCTGAGTAGCTAGGATTACAGGCATGAGCAACAGGCACCTGTTCTGGTGTTGAATTCAGAGTCTTGGAATCATTAGACAGGGGCTATACTGTTGAACCAGGCCTCAGGTCCTTTTTCTCACTTTATTTTATTTATTTATTTATTTTTGTCATCAGTCGTGGGGTCTGAACTCTGGGCCTAGGCGCTATCCCTCAACTCTTCAGCTCAACTCACTCTACCACTTGAGCTACAGTACCACTTCCGGCCTTTTCTGCTTATGTGGTGCTGAGGAATTGAACCCAAGGCCTCATGCATGTAAGGCAAGCACTCTACCACTGAGCCACCTTCCCAGCCCAGTCACAGTTTATTTTTGAGATAGGGTCTCCCTTCCTGCTTTGTGTGCACTTGGACTGCAATCTGCCATTTTATGCTTACTAGTCATATCTGAGATGACAAGTGTGTGTCATGGATGGTTTTGTCCAAGTTGACCTGGACCCATGATCCTCCCATTTTCAGTCTCGCACATAGCAAGGATGACAGGCACTGCTGTCCTGCTCAGCTATTGGCTGAAAAGGAAGATCTCATGTGAATGCCAGGGTTGACTTCAAACCTTGGTCCTCTCCATCCCAGCTAGGATTACAAGCATAAACCACCAGTGCTTGAATCCATGGATTAATTTCATAGCCATTTGGTAGAATTAACTGAACAAGTCAGTCCTGCCTTCCCTGGGAATGCTCTTGTGCAGATAAGTTTGTAGAGACATCCTTGGACATCAGAGTGTCTCTCTTCCAAACTAAGGCAGTTCAGTCCTAGAGAGACAATTATTTTCTCAAGGGCTCTTAGGACTCTACCTAGCTATGAGTGCTGAGTGGTTAGCTTGTTTTCACAGTCCAGTATTTGACTTTTTTTTTTTTTGGTGATCCTATGGCTTTAACGCAGGGCTTACACACTGTCCTTGAGCTTTTTTTTCTTGAGGCTAGTGCTGTACCACCTGAGCCACAGCTCCACTTCCAGATTTTTACTGGTTAATTGGAGAGGAAAGTCTCCTAGACATTCCTGCCTGGCTGGCTTTGAGCCACAATCCTTAAATCTCAGCCTGCTGAGTAGCTAGGATTACAAGTCTGAGCCACTGGTACTCACCTAGCATTTGATATTTTTAAGAGGCTACCTGGCTTTGAACTATTTCTTAAATAATATTAACTCTCTTAGTGTCAATCTGGAAAGGCACATTCCGAGTCCTCTGCATTTATAATCCATGCAATTTTAGCAGAAAGCTTCTTCCTTTTGTTCTTCTGTAGACAAGATATTAGTGATTGAACTCTTGAGTTTGTAAATCACATAATTTTTGTTTGGCTCCAGGCAAGAGTAGTTCTATTTTGTGTCTGGGCCTCCGATCATCAGCTGTCATTTTGTGCCCACTTTTTCTATTAAAGAGTCATCCGGAAGGCGCACAATTGATCCAGGACAAAGAATTCTGCTCTAGCAGCAAATGAATCATCCAGGGTTGTGAGTCCACTGAGAACTGTACGCGCAGCACATTCATTTTCATAATTGTTATGTACAACCATAAAGAGATATGGTTATTAACTCTCTGTTCCTACAGTGCCCCCAATCCATTTCAAAGACTACAATCTTTCTCACTATCGATAATGTTGATAATATATTGTAGATAATGTAGATTATATATACAATATACATATAGTGTGTGTATGTGTATGTGTGTGCACATGCACATGCACCCACAATGGAGCTTGCTCAGGGCTTAGGCACCGTCCCTGGGATTTTTTGCTCAAAGCTAGCACTCTACCATTTGAGCCACTTCTGGCTTTTTTGGTAGTGACTTGGAGATAAGAGTCTCACAGGTTTTCCTGCCTGGGCTGGCTTCAGACCATAATCCATCAATCTCAGCCCTCTGAGTAGCTAGGATTACAGGTGTAAGCCACCAGCACCTGATTTGTAGGTATTATCTTCCTCCCTTTGTTTTACTCTACTCTTCCTTCTGAGTCAGAGCATAACTCACACTATTTATAGGTTTTTGGTTGTTTTATTTTCATAGCCATGCCCATTGGGATGGAGAACTTTAGCTAATTGAAGTATAGAGCAGACAATTCTCATAGACGATGCAAAATCAGCTCATGACGCTCATGTTCCTCCTGGAACATAGCCAGAGGCTGACATCTCACACACCAGAAGCACAAAACCAGAACAAAAAGAGAGCTGCTTGGTTCCAGTCTCTGTGGATACCATGTAGTTGACAACTGAGGTTGTGTAGACATGAATACTTGAGTTCTCAGTATGCAACTAGAGGCTGGAGGTGTGGCTCAAGGGTAAAACACCTGCCTAGTAAGTCCAAGGCTCTAAGTTCAAACCCCAGTAACCATTAAGTAGGAAGAGTAGGAGAAGGGGAATTCAGCTTCATTTGAGGACTATTTCCAAATACAGGTCCATGCTTTGGAAAGTTTTCAATATATCAGGTAGAGCATTTAGATTAAAAACATCTATTACAGATTTCTCTCATAATTATCCTAGAAAGAGTAGTTCAAGTTTCAGTGAGTGTCAGATAAGATTGTGGCACACACAATCTTGTTATGTCACAGTTTAGAGAACAAATGAATAATTGAGTCTTGTTAGGATCGGAATGCTTGCGTTACTCTAAAATCCACTTGTTCCAATTCTTACCTCCAAGGAGATGGTATGAGGAGATGGGCCTTTGGGAGGTAGTAGGGCATGAGAGTGGAACTTCATGAATTGAATTAGTGCTCTTCTAAAAAGATACTCCCTAGAGCCCTTTGCTCCTCCACTGGGACAGGCATGGCAAGAACTGAACAGAGACCCTGAGTATACACTGAATCAGTCATTGGCTTTTTTGTTAGAGTTATTTTTGTTCTGTTTGGTTTAATTTGCTTTCTTGTAACTCAAGCTGGCCTGGAACTCACGATTCTCCTGCCTTAGACTCCCAACTCCTACCATTACAAATGTGCATCATTATATACAGGCCTAAATCTGTTTTCCCCTTAGATTTTTCTTAAGAAATAAAAGGTTCAAGTGGTAGGCCAACTACCCAGAAAACACAGGACCCAGCTATTCTAGTATCATTTAAAAAAACCCCAACAACAGCTGGGTGCTGGTGGCTCACACTTGTAATCCTAGCTAATCAGGAGGCTGAGATCTGAGGATCATGGTTCGAAGCCAGCCTAGGCAGAAAAGTCTGGGTGACTCTTATCTCCAATAAACTACTTAGAAAAAGCTAGAAGTGGCACTGTGGCTGAGTGACTCAAGTGGTAGAACGCTAGGCTTGAGCAAAATGAGGCTTGAAGGCAGCACCCAAGCACTGAGTTCAAGCCCCAAGACTGGCAAAAAAAAGAGACAAGAACAAAAAGACAAAAATAACATACACACTAGATACTATATTGAAAATGAACTATACAACTTGTAGGTGGGGACAGGAGGGAAAAACTGGGAGAGAATGAGGGAAGAAATGACATTGTCTAAAAGGAAATGTACTCATTACCTGACTTGTAACTGTAACCCCCTGTACATACTTATAATTACAATAAAAAAGTAAAATAAAAAACAACAAAATCCTTGAGAAATAAATGTCTATAGTTTATAAATTATCTAGACTATGGCATTTTATTAGAGCTAGCAAAATAGACTAGGACAGATCCATTTATTATGTATTTGTTTATTTATCTCTCTACTTATTTATTGCCAGTACTGAGAATTAAATGCAAAGCCTGGGTGCTATATTAGGTTTCTTCGCTCAAGTCTGGTGCTTTACCATTTGAGCCACAATGCCATTTCAGCTTTTTAGTGAATAATTGGAGATAAGAGTCTTATGGACTTTTCTGCTCAGGCTGGCTTCAAACTGCAATCCTCAGATCTCAGGTTCCTGAGTAGCTAGGATTATAGATACCTGGTCTCCCTTGATCTTTTTTATTCAGGAGAAGCTGAGATCCAGGCAAATCAAGAGTTTGTGTCTCTTATCTATCTAGGATAAGAGACATCTAGGTTTTATCCAGACTTATATCTGCATTAGCTAATTGACATTGGACAAGGATAGTTCTTATTTTGCTCTAGAGTATAACTAAAGTACATAGAACCTTACATTTCTCATTGACTCTAGGCAGTCACTCACCACAATGTTTCTGTAATTCCTAAGGGATGGACATTTTCAGGTGTCTGATTTAGACAAAAAATTTCTTCCTTAGACTCAAACTGTGCCCCTGGTGTCATGAGAACTTTCAGACCAGTTGAGGACCCACATCAGAGATGGCATTTGATGATAGGGGAGGACAGGAGGCAGCCATGATGGATTTTCAGAAGAGAGCAGGGTCAAGCATCACAAAGCTCCCTGGGGACTGTATCTAGCACTGTAAATGCTAACAGATTTTGTCATAATGATGTGTCATTCTTCCCCCTCAGCGGTTCTGTCAGGGCAATGTGAACAATAACAATAAGGGAACTTTAGTGACAGCTCTACGCCATCCCCAGACACTTCCTGAGGAGGTGATAAATATTCACTAATGAGGGTTCCTTCTGGTCCTGAGGGCTTTTCCTTCTGTGGAGATCCCACATTGGATCCCAGCAAGCTGGTGTGTTCTGTCTGCTTCAGTTATCTGCTGGAATCTGGGCATCTTACACAATGGTAAGTTAGAGAGAGCATGAAGCAGGGGTTGGGAAATTAGACTGACCAATTTAGGATTTGGAAATGTCAGCTCCTAAAATCAAGGGTTCGCTGGGTATAAGTACCTCCCTCATATTTTAAACATCTTCCTATCCCAACACAAGACCTGCCTCAGTCAGTGTTCTGCACACACATATGTGCTCATTATATAGTCATCCGTTATCATGTGGACAGAGATATCTTACAGATTTGTAATTATTTCATTTCACTGGGTCTTCATTGTCCACAGAGCTGTGTCCATTTGGAATGCCATCTCATCCACAAGAGTTAGGACCTACCTAACTCTTGGGGTTCATAGTATGTAGTACTTTTTCTCAATTGTACCATCCCCAAACCTTGAAAACATATTCACAGTATGCAAAGTGCCTTCCTAACAATGGGATAGATATGCCACATTATCTCACAGAACTGTTTTGCTTTTTTTGGGGGGGGATCGGTGGTGGGGCTTGAACTCTGGGCCTGGGAACTGTCCCTCAGCTCTTTAACTCAAAGCAAGCACTCTACCAGTTGAACTACAGCACCACTTCTGGTTTTCTGGTGGTTGATAGGAGAGAAGAGTCTCATGGCCTTTCCTGCCCGAGCTGGATTTGAACCACAATCCTCAGACCTCAGCCTCCTGAATAGCTAGGATTACAGGTGTGAGTCACCAGCGTCCGGCTGCTTTTTTTTTTTTTTAATATAACAACAATTACAACAATATTTCTTTCTCATAACAATAGCTATATTATTCTATGTTGTTGTGCTGTGTTGTTTTGAGCAAATAAAAGAGAGAAAATAAGAGAATAAAAGCAGGTTCCTCAGTGGATTCTACACAAATGAAAACTGAATGAACATCAACTTTATACACCCTCTTGCAAAAAATAAAAGGGAAAGCCGGGCGCTGGTGGCTCACGCCTGTAATCCTAGCTACTCAGGAGGCTGAGATCTGAGGATCGCGGTTCAAAGCCAGCCCGGGCAGGAAAGACTGTGAGACTCCTATCTCCAATAAACCACCAGAAAATCGGAAGTGGCGCTGTAGCTCAAGTGGTAGAGCGCTCGCCTTGAGCTGAAGAGCTGAGGGACAGCGCCCAGGCCCAGAGTTCAAGCCCCATGACTGACAAAAAAAAAAAAAAAAAAAAAAAAAAAAAAAAAAAAAAAAAAAATAAAAGGGAAGGGGACAATTTCAAACTCATTTGATAAAGTTAGTGTTGTTATGGTCCCTAAATCCAATATAAACAGTACAAATTGAAAAAACAAACAAAACCCAAAGCCTAACATTCATCCCATAAGTGTAAATGAAAAAATTCTCAATAAACTATTAGCAAGTAGAATTCATTAACATAAAAAGTATTATATATATATATATATATATATATATATCTTATACAAATGTAATTTATTTCAGAGATGCAAGGATGGTTTGATATTCAAAAATCAACCAAGATAGGCTGGGAAAGTGGCACAGTGGTAGAGTGTTTGCCTTGCATGCATGAGGCCCTGGCTTCAATTCTTTAGCATCACATAAGCAGAAAAAGCCAGAAGTGGCACTGTGGCTAGCCTTGAGCTGAAGAACTGAGGGATAGCACCCAGGCCCAGAGTTCAGGCCCCACATCTGACCAAAAAAAAAGAAAAAAAGAAAAAAAAATCAACCAAGATGACCTACCATACTAAGAGGCCAAAGAAGAAAAATCACATGGTTTTATCAACAGCTACAGAAAAGGTATTAAGAAAAAAATAAATGACCATTTATGATTTTTTAAAAAATACTTCCAAATGACTATAAATACAGAACTTCCACATCTTAATAAACAACATCTACAAAATCCTAACATGATAAAAAATTATCCCAACATGATAATTTTTCCCAATATATCTTTTATTTAGTGAATTTGAATTTAACAATGAAGATTAATAATGAACTATCAAGGAAAAAGCACATGATATTACAATAATTGTATTAGATTTATAGAATATGTTCAGGCCAGAGAATACATTTTAGAATGGGAGTGTGCAGTATGTTTTTTTTAAGTTTTCTAAAAAATTATTATTATAAAGGTGATATACAGAGAAGTTACAGTTACATAAGTCAGGTAACAAGTACATTTCTTTTTGGACAATGTCACCTCTTCCCTCACTCTCTCCTAGTTTTTCCCTCCCATCATCACCCATAAGTTGTATAGTTCATTTTCCACATATTGTCTAGTGAGTATGTACCACTGTTGCATTTATTCACCCTTTGTCCCTCCATTTCTGTGCCTTCCTTAACTTCCTAAAGACAGCTAAATGAACAAACAAGACAAAAAGAAAACAACAATAAAAAAGCCTCCTGATTCCATTCCCTGGAATTCATTTTGATAAATATTATTTTCTATGATCTGAGGCAGATGGGCATTGTACCTTTGTAACATGATACGTTTAGTGGGAAAAGAATGAATACTGTCTTCCAAAGATAAGGAATGAGACAAGAATGGCCGCTTTCATTACTGCTATTCAAGCCAGTGTTGAAGGTTCTGGCTGATGTAGTAGGGCAAGAAAATGAAATAAGTGCATCTGCATTAGAAAGGAACAAATACTACTGTCCTTTTCGCAGATGACATGATGGTCTATAAAGAAAATCC
Source organism: Dipodomys merriami (assembly GCF_024711535.1). Classification (NCBI taxonomy): domain Eukaryota; kingdom Metazoa; phylum Chordata; class Mammalia; order Rodentia; family Heteromyidae; genus Dipodomys; species Dipodomys merriami. The sequence continues at coordinate 11,814,789 of NW_027202271.1, forward strand.
TAAGGATTCTACAAAAAATATTCCTAGATCTAATGAGTGAGCGTAGCAAGTCACAAGAAACAGGGGAAAATTGCATTTCCATATGCTAGTAAAAAGTGGAAGTTGAATTAAAGTAAAAAATTATTATAGTTGCTCAAAAAAGGAAATATCTAGAAATAAATATAACAAAACTTTTATAATATGCATATACTGATAACTATACAACACTCATGAAAGAAAATAAAAAAGATGAAAATAAATAGAGATTCTGAGTTTCCAGACTGAAAGACTCAAGCCTACTGAAGAAATCTATCATGTTGATATATAGGTCATAGTTACTCATCAAAATCTCAGCAAGACTTTTTTATAAAGATAGGCAAACCTATTGCAAAACTCACATGGAGTGTCAAAGGAAGTAGAATAGCTAAAACCTGGCAAAGGAGAATACAGTGACAGCAATGTTTGTTTAATCTGAAGGCTTATTTCACAGGCTAGAAATCAAGTGTTTGGTCTTTGCAAAGGAAAGGATTAATGGAACAGAGTAGAAAGTCAAGAGGTCACGGAATGTAGGTGAAGCTGAGTTTTACAACAGTGCAAGAATAACTCCATGGAGAAAGGACAGCATGGTTAAAATGCACTGAAGTAGCCAGGGTACTGGTGACTTAGGCCTGTAATACTAGCTACTCAGGAAGCTGAGATCTGAGGATCACCGTTTGAAGCCAGCCCAAACAGGGAAGTCCGGGAGATTTTTTTTATCTACCATGAACTTCCAAGAAGTTGGAAGTGGAACTGTGGCTCAAGGGTCAGCATATAGCCTTGAGCAAAAAAGCTCAGGGTCAGCATCCAGGTTCCCCTCCCCCAATAATATACTAATGTAATTAGTTATCCATAGGCACAATCAAAATGATATTGAGCCCACAATCCTCTCATTATATATATATATACCCAAGTAGACCCTAGGTTTAAATGTAAAGTTATAAAATGTGTGAAAGATTATATAAGAGAAAACCCTTGGGGCTTAAGATTCAGTGAAGAGTCAGGGGTGTCAGCCCGATGTGGTGGCATATACCTATAATCCCAGCACTTGGGAAGCTGAGGCAGGAGGCTCACAAAATCCTGTGCTCACAAATCAACACAAAGAAGAGGAAAATATCAATAAACTATAGCTCATCAAGACTAAACGTGTGTGAGCATTGATGCTTACACCTATAATCTAGGCAGGTAGGTATAGATACGAGGATCAATGTTCTGAGGCCAACCCCAGGCAAAAATGTGAGGCTCCATCTGAAAAAAATAATTAAGGCAAGAAAGGACTGGGGCATGGCTCAAGTGATAGAGCACCTGCTAGCAAGCATGAAGCCCTGAGGTCCAACCCCCATTCCATCAAAAAAGAAAGAAAAAAAAGCCAAAGAAACATTTAGACAAACAGGATACACAGATGGCAAATAAGCACACACAAACACATTCAACCTCATTAGCCAATTTCCTCATTAGGGAAATTCAAATTAAGAGCATAATGAGCCAGGCACCAGTGGTTCGTGCCTATAATCCTACTCAGAAGGCTGAGATCCAGTAGTCTGTGGTTTAGAGCCGATAGGGACAGAAAAGTCCATGACATTTCAATTCTAAAAGTACCAGTAAAAAAGCGAGGTTGCAGCCATGACTCAGGTGATAGGATGCCAGCTGAGCAAGGGAGGGAAACCCTGAATTCAAGCCACAGGACCTGGCATGAGAAAAAGCAATGGTTTCTGTCAAACTAAAATACCTCCATCTCGTAACAATACTTGTAACCGATATATCCTGGAATTATCTGCTCTTGACTTCCATTGTAAATATCATCTGTGTTGTTGTCACCATCTACCCATGTCAAGGGTATGAGTCCTTGTCAAAGGAGCTAAAGAATAGATCTCTCTATCTCCCCTCACAACCCTGCTTGAATGGGAACTTTCCCCTGACTTTTTCCACCTCCTCCAACTGTTCCCAGCCAGCTGTGAGAAGAATGTGAGCCTTTGCCAACAAAACTGCTACCCCTCCTCCCCCCCCCCCCCCCCAGCAGGGACCTTTCACTGACCATGAGAGTGCTTTCTGGGTTCCTTGTGTTTCCTTGTCACCTCAGTGTAAAAAAGTGTGCACCAAGGAGAAGGGGCAATGTTAGCCTTGGGTTAAGGAAAAAAAAACACCAAGCAACCCACCCCATTTCGTGTGCCTGCCTAGCACACGAAAGTGGCAGACCAGTCTTCTGTACAGAAGTAAATTGCTTTGACAAAATCGCCTCCGTCTCTTGTGTGTCTATTCATTTTCTGACACCAGAGGCCTAGTTAACGGGAGAGCCAAAGGACATAGGCTAGTTCATTTCATGGCCAAAATTTCAAATAGCAGTATCAAACACAGTGGTACTCTCAAAGGAATACCGCTTTTTTAAAAAAAATCTATTTTGTGCCATTTTTAGCTCTAGAGGTCTACCTTGACTGACTGATACTCATTAAATATGTTTAAGGAATCACATTTGGTCATAAGAACAGGCTTCTGGGCCAGGCACTGGTGGCTCACACCTGTAATCCTAGCTACTCAGGAAGTTGAAAGCTGAGAATTGTAGTTCAAAGTCAGCTGGGGCAGGAAAGTCTGTGAAACTCTTATTTCCAATTAACCACCAAAAAAAAAAAGAAGTGGAGTTGTGGCTCAAGTAGTAGAGCACCAGCCTTGAGGGAAAAAGCTAAGGGATAGTACCGGGCCTTGAGTTCAAACTCCAACACACACACACACACACACACACACACACACACACACACACACACACACACACACACACACACACACACCACCCCCCCACCCCCCACCCCAAGAGCAGGTCTCTGAAGTTTGCAGTAGTATTGATAAATTGTCTGGCTTAGTAGAGATATCAATGGAGATAGATCACTATGAGCCATCCAGATGCAGCATATATATATATATATATATATATGTATATATATATGTATATATGTGTGTGTATATGTATATATACATATGGATGTGTTTATGTATATATACCCTCCATTCTCCCAGATGTTCTTGGACTTGGCTTAATGTCTTCTGACTTCATGTGTAGCTCATAATGAAGATGAACTGTCGCATCGTCACCTGATTCACCGTGGCTTGTACCCCACCCTCTGTTAACCCTGGGAAAGCATGGTTACGAGACCACGCTGCTGGCTGGTATCTTACGGTGCCACAGAACTAGAACTTAATCTGTCAATGTGATTTATTGACTACTTACTTTTTACAAGATGCTATACTGCATCTGAGGAGACAAAAATCATCAAGGAGTCAGTTGGGGCCAACGGGGCAAAGAAGTAGGCTATTTAATCTCTAGTGCCAAAGTCAATGCAATATTGGGCAAGGCGCTGAGTTTAATCTCTAACCTGTGAAACAATAGAATAAAACCCCCAAACTTACAATCTTTTGAAGTAGTAGTTTATACACACACACACACACACACACACACACACACACACACACACACACACACACAGAGTATTGAGTAATCATCCCAGAGGATAACTAGTGATTGTGTGTGTGTGTGTGTGTGTGTGTGGTGTGTGCCTATACTGGAGCTTGGACTCAGGTCTTGGGCACTATTTCTTAGCTTTTTCCTTCAAGGTTGGAGTGCTCTACCACTTAAGCCACAGCCCTACTTCAGGCTTTTTGTGGGTTAGTTGGAGGTAAAGAGTCTCACAGACTTTCCTGCTTAGGCTGCCTTTGAACCATGATCCTTGGATCTCAGCCTCCTTAGTAGCTAGGGTTACAGGTATGAGCTACTAGTGTCAGGTTAGAAGTAGTCTCAGGAAGATGGAAGATGGAGAGAGAGGCTAAATGTGCCGCATAGTAAAGGGGAAAGGAGTAGAAATTAACTGGGGTAGGAATAGGTGAAAGCAGACAACAAAGAAGAGAATTGGTGATGTCTTGCTGTGCATCATACAATGAATGCCTGCCCCCTCTGTCCCTTCCTTAAAGCCTTCAGTGACATCTGTGTTTGTCTTCTGTTTATTCTGGTGACCCCTGGTTCTTCCTAGGGAATATCAGGAAGTTCTCTGTCTTCTTATCAACAGAGAAGAAACACTGTATAACAACAAGCTATCAGATTTGTGCACTTTTAGATGATTCTAGATCATTTAATGAACTCAATAAAAAAGCAAGTCAAGTACTAGTGGCTTATGCCTGTAAACCTAGCTACTCAGGAGGCTGAGATCTGAGGATCATGGTTCAAAGTTAGCTTGGGTAGGGAAATTCTGTGAGACCCCCTATCTCCAATATACCACCAAAAGTTGCAAGTGGAAGTTTTGCTCAAGTGGTAGAGTGCCAGCCTTGAGTGAAAAAACTCAGGGACAGAGCCCAGGCCCTGAGTTCAAGTCCCAGTAATAGCATTGAAAAAAAAATCAAATCCAAGAAGCCTCGGGGTTGGATCGCGATGTGTATCTGGTCTGTGCAGAATGCACACCTCAAGTGTCCTTGAATGAAGGAAAGCACCCTGTTCCAGTAAGGTACTTCTGCACTTTGGCACAAGGAAAAGTCCAGACAACATTTCAGACTAGACTTGGCCATTCACCACTTATGTGACCTCCCTAATGCTTAACTGTAAAACAAGGGTAACGAAGAGTTAAATGAGATGGTGTACCTGGGGTACAGGGAACGATCCAGTGTTGGTGCTGTCACCATCCTGTCTCGTGATCATCAGTCCCCAGTGTCCTTCCCTGCTGTCTTCCCTGCTGCTGATCGGCATGGCTGCTTCCTCTGCTTCTCCAGTTCCTTTTCCTGAGTGTTACAGAAAACAGTCTCCTAATTATCCACGTGTAAAGTGCGAGATGTGCTGGGCGCTGACGGTTCACACCTGTGAACCTAGCTACTCAGGAGGCTGGGATCTGAGGATTGCAAGCCAAAGCCAACTCAGGCAGGACTCTCTTGGAGACTCATATCTCCAATGATCCAGCAAAAAAGCTGGAAGTGGAGCTGTGGCTCAAGTGGTAGAGCCACAAAGCTCAGGGACAGTGCCCAAGAACTGAGTTCAAGCCCTAATACCAGCATATGTAAACAAAAAACAAACCAACCATGCCAGATGTGATGTACTAATTGTATATTATTGATTGTGCTTACAACATCCTACAAAGCAGTTATTTCTATTTTCTAGATAACTGAGGCACTGTGCAATTAAAACAGCTGTCCTAAGGACACAAGATCTGTCTTACTTCATTGTCATTGCTCTTGTTTGTCACTTCATAGCATTTGAGGGCTGAGCGTGGACTCTGTAACATATTTAACAAATATGGAAAAGATTCTTTCCAGTAAATTTTATTCTCCAATTTGTAAGTGATCTTCCCTCTTACAATCTCAAAGTCTCTGCTTTCTGACCGGTTGATTCTATAGTCCTTCTCTTCTTGACCCTTCCTTCCATGTTAGTGGAGGACAGGGTATAGGAAGATACAGGAGAGAGGCAGAGGCCAGAGGAAAGTTCTAGAAGGAATGACAGACAGTTGCACCGGTCTCTGTGATTGGTCATTTGTGGACATCGCCTTGTTAATATGTGCCTTAACTATGGCCAGTTCTGACCAAGAAACACGAAGGGACATCTGCCCATGAATTTCTAGTAAAGGTTACCTTCCTTCCAAGGCCACAGAACCAGAACTAGATCTAGAGGAGTTCTGGCTCTCCCAACAAGCTCCCTGGAGGGTCCAGGGAAGAAGGAAAAACATGTGACCCAAAAGCCTTCCCAAGTCATCAAACCAAACAACTTTACAGCCCTTGTGACCCAAAATTTGCTACAAGGACTGAGGACACATTTCCCGACAGTCTATTGGAAATGGGGCTGCTGTTACAACCCCCTCTCCCCCATCCCGCCAGTTCATCCTGACTTACATGTGCTGGTGACCAGGTCTGCCAGAAGGAAAAAGACTTTGCTTGAAGCATGAAGGTCTTTGAGAGGACACAAGAAAGAACTTCTAGAGGATCATACCTTGAAACCACTACCAGTTAAGGTGGATGTCCTAGGTCTCTAAAAGCAGGGCGGATGCTTGCCTTAGCTCCTCCTGATGAAACACAGAGGGAAGGGCCAAATTTGAAAGGTCAAATGTGAAGAGGTCAAAAGGACAGCTTCAGTAACACTCTGAAGCCTGGACTTTATGTATTTCATCTTGAAGCCACAGATTCTCATGAAATCATTTTTTTTCTCTTCTCTTGAAGTGCACAGATCAAATTTGCAAGGCAGAAAGGATGGAGTGTGTCAGGGAACTATGAAACTATGAAACTATCATTTAAGTACTTACATACTGAAACCTGACTTCCGTAAATCTCCATGACAAACCGTTTCAACCACAAGGTAATCTAATCTAGACTTCTTCTGTCCTCGTAACTTATGCTAGATGGGTTCTGGCTGGATGGTAGAAGGCATTGTCTTTAAAAAAAATTATAGTAATAAAAATGTGGAGTTTTCATAAAGTAAATTTTCCTTATATTTCAAGTTACAGTCTGTAGCTGAGGGAAACGTTGAAAAATACTGAATTCATTTAATTGAAGTGGCCGTCCAAGAATGGGGATGAGCAGGATTTTTCCTGATGTAGGGAGCTATCTTGCATGACTCGTGATTTAGAGCTCCTGAAGGAAGTGGCTGGAAATGGTCTCTGATGAATCAGAAAACAGAACAATCACCAGGGCTCCATACGCTGGGATATTTATTTGCTTATTTATTTTTGTCTTGTCTTCTTTTGGTACTGGGAATCGAACCCAAGATTTAGGCAAGCACTTTGTCACTGAGCTACATCCCAGCCCAACTCTGGGCTATTTAGATAGTACATTCCTCTAGAATATGCAGGTAAAGGCCAGGTGTGTAGTGAATCCTAATTTCTATTACATGACTAATCCAGAAAGAAGAGAGAGAGAGAGAGAGAGAGAGAGAGAGAGAGAGAGAGAGAGAGAGAGAGAGAGAGAGAGAGGGAGGAAGGGAGAAAGTCTTTTAAAAGAGAGAGGGAAAGGGAGAAAGAGAAACAGAGAGAGAGAGAGAGAGAGAGAGAGAGAGAGAGAGATTTGTTGAGTACAAAAAATGCTGCCAGACATCGGTGGCTCACACCTGTAATCATAGCTACTTAGGAGGCTGAGATCTGAGGATCACAGTTCTAAGCCAGCTTGGGCAGGAAAGTCTGTGAGAGGCTAATCTCCAATCAACCACCAAAAAAAAAAAAAAAAAAAGCCAAAGGGGAGCTGTAGCTCAGGTGGTAGAACCCTAGCCTTAAGTAAAAAAGCTCAGGGACAGCACCCTGACCCTGAGTTTAAGCCCCGACATCAGAACACACAAACAAAATACTACCCACACAAGGAGAGGCCAAAACCATACCATGTTATGTGGCTTTGTTGACCGGCGATTGTTTAACTATAAGGTGTCTATCTAACTTGCGGATTAATCTGACCCATGTTTTTATATTTTAATTCCAGCACTGAGGACTATGCTCTGGGTGGCCTGAGGAAGTGGGTCTTCAAGATAAGTTCCTTCATCTGAAAATAAAATTGAAATCTCAAGATGGTGACAACTAGATGAGATTAATATATGCAGAATGACAAACATCTATCAGACACTTAATAAATGTTGAAATACTATTCTTTCTTTCGCGGCATGATTTGGCATTCTCAGCCCACATAATAAATCAAAAGTGGTTCTGTTCTAGTTGATCATTAAGGAACATCTTATCCTGGAACACTTAGATTGAAAAATGATCAAACAATCCCCAGCTCTCCCGGCCCAGCTTTGGTGATTTGCTTTCAAGAAAAGACTCGAGCCACGACTCTGGAATGAATCTGAAGGCGTGAGGAATGACGTTGATCCACCCTTATACTGAACTGACACAGGAAATGGGGAACTGAGCCAGCACTGAGAAATGCAGAGGCACACACTGCTCCCAAAATATTAAAGTTAAAAATTAAAAACAAACCAGCAAACCAGTGTGTGCATCCATTTGGGCTCCTTATCTCTATCATTCCTGACAAGCAGGGACAGCATTTGCTTCAGAGCAGAGAACATTCATTCCTCTTCTTTTGAGAACATAGGGAGCTGTTCCTAGGGAGAAATAGAACTGGCATTTCTGGGGGGGGAAAGAAGCCATCCTCTGGCAGCTCCTGTGATTTGAATGGAAACTTGCTAACATTCTAAATTAATACATGCATACATACATACACCCATACATGCATACAAATAGGCTGAGTGCTGGTGACTCATGCCTGTAATCCTAGCTACTCAGGAGGGTGAGATCTGAAGATCATGGTCCAAAGTCAGCCTGGTCAGACAAACATGAGAGGCTTTTATCCCTAATTAACTACACAAAGCTAGAAGTAGAGCTTGTCCCAAGGGGCCAAGTAAACGTGAAAGGCCCTGAGTTCAAGCCCCAGTACAGGTGCACGCGTGCATGCGCACATATGCACACACAAGTACTTGGTACAAAATGGTTTGAACATATCATCTTGTTTACTATAGATAGATTTCCTTCCATTTGGACTGTCTTATATCTTGCTGTGATGTCCAAACCAGACCATAGTGTTGTTTTGCTTCACGGAACACTCAATCTTGTCAAGCCCAAAGTCTTCCTAGTTTACCATTCCACCCTTTTCCAGAAGACAGGTGGTACTCTGGAGATATATAGAGAAAAAAGAAAGGACATTGTCCATTATGTAGCTTATTCCTAGAGTTAGAGTATCAATGGAACTATTCCTGGCTTCAGTCCTGGAGCCAGTGATGTATTTGAGCGGCTTCCATTTTCTTTCTTTCTTTCTTTCTTTCTTTTTCTTTCTTTCTTTCTTTCTTTCTTTCTTTCTTTCTTTCTTTCTTTCTTTCTTTCTTTCTTTCTTTCTTTCTTTCTTTCTTTCTTCTTTCCTTCCTTCCTCCCTCCCTCCCTCCCTCCCTCCCTCCCTCCCTCCCTCCCTCCCTTCCCCCCCTCTCTTTCTTTTGTTTTTATTGTGAAAATACTGTCCAGAGGGGTTACAATTACATGGGCAAGGTAATGAGTACATTTCTTGTCAAGCATTGTTGCCTCCTCTTTGTTTCCCCTTCCCATCCCTTCCTATCTCCCCCACTGCCTCCTTCCTTCCTTCCTTCCTTCCTTTCTTTCTTTCATCCCTCCCTCCCCCCTCTCTTCTTTCTTTCTTTCTTTGTTTCTTTCTTTCCTTCCTTCCTCCTCCCTCCTCCCTCTTTCCTTCCTTCCTTCCTTTCTTCCTTCTCTCTCTCCTTCTCCCTCTCCCTCTCCCTCTCCCTCTCCCTCTCCCTCTCTCTCTCTCTCTCTCTCTCTCTCTCTCTCCTCTCTCTCTCTCTCTCTCTCTCTCTCTCTCTCTCTCTCTCTCTCTCTCTCTCTCTCTCTCTCTCTCTCTCTCTCCTTCTTTCTTTCTTTCATTTTGTGCCTGGATCTGGACACTGTCCCTTAGCTTTAGCTTTTTTGCTCTACCCCTTGAGCCAGAGTTCCACTTCTGATTATTTGCTAGTTCATTGCAGATTAGAGTCTCTTTGACTTTCTTGACTGGACTGGTTTGGTCCTTGATCCTCAGACCTCAGCTTCCTGAGTAGCAAGGATGACAGGAATGACTCACTAGTGCCCAGCTCATTTCTAGTTATTCTTAAACTAGCTTATACAGTGTGTTTAGAGAGATCTGTGTGAGAACCTTAGCTCCATGTATGAAACGATAGGCATTCTCAATCCTCACTACTCTAGACACAGTCTCCAAAGGCTGGTTCAGGAACCTCTTCAGGAACCTCCAGGGGACTGAATACCCTTGACCCTATAATTCTGCCAACACCCATGCCAGGATTACAGCAGAACAAGAAACACAGCAACAAGTATAAATGTGTAAATCCTTCAAGGAAAACCCCAAACTGTTATTTCATTTCTACTTAAAGTGGAAAAATAGAGTAACTACTGATTTTTTTACGTGATAGTTAAATTAGCATCGGTGGGGATACATGGCATTTCCCAGTTGTCATGACAACCCCGATGCTTCACTCAGCTCCCCTGTTCATTCCAGTGTTGCATCTAATTTAGGATTTGACATGCAAATTGATGAAAGGATTCAGAGGGCTGCAAAGAGCTACCTGTTCTATCAATTAAGACGACAGGTAAATGTGGAAAAGATGCTTAATCACAAGCAGAGGGCTCACCCAGGCAGTGGTTTCCATAGAGATGTAATTCCTAAGACAATACTGCAGAAAATGAAGGTTTACTCAGGGAGGGAGGCCAAAGGAGAGGATTTCTGTAACGCAGGTGGGAACCTGGCATCAGTGATTGATGGGAAATCCTTGCATGGTTTGTTTGTCAAGTTTTCACTGGTGACCTACTGAGGCACAAACAATTAGGCTTTTTCAGCTGAGAGATGGGCTTGGAATTGGTAATTCACAGGTAAAACTTTAAAGAGGAAGGAAATAACAAAGGACTTCCTGATGGAGCCAGTGGTTCACACCTATGATCTTAAGAGCCACTCAGGAGGCTGAGATGCAAGGATGGTGGCTCAAAGCCCACCTGGGCAGGAACATCTATGAGACTCTTATCTCCAATTAACTACCAAAAGCAGGAAGTAGAGCTGTGGCACAAGTGGTAAGACCACCAGACTTAAGCAAGAAAGCTAAGGGACAACACCTATGCAGAGTTCAAGCCCCAGTATTAATGCTCACACACTCGTGCACAGACACACATGTTGGAGGTAAAGAAACTTTCAAGGTAAAGAAACTTTGTAAGAGTGAATCATTTTCACCTAGGAAACAGTCCCTTCCTGACAAGTCATTTGGAAAAATGAAGCTGTAACAAATTGTCCTAATTTCAAATGTGAGTCCAGCCTTCTCTAGTTAGATTACACAGAAGGAGGAATATGCAACATGAAGAATTGAACAAGATGCATGTGAAAAAAAATTGTTTTACCACATAATATCTACTACTAAAATCTTATTTCCTCCTTTTTATCTAATACCTAGGAAGTAAATAATTTGTAAATAACAGTTGTTAAGAAGTAGTGTTAGTGGGGTGTAATGGCTCATATCTATAATCGTAGCTACCTGGTTGGCAGAGATGAAGAGGTTTGCAGTTCAAAGCCAGCTCTGGTGAAAAAAGCTTATGAGAGCCCATCTTAACGAATAAAAGCTCAGTATGGTAGTACATCCCAGTCATCCTAGCTATATGTGAATTATAAATAGGATGATCACAATTCAGGAAAGATGGCCATAAAGAAAACTAAAACCAAAAAGACTGGGGACATGGATAAAGTGGAAGAGTTCCTGACTAGCAAGCACAAAGCCATGAAGTTCAAACCCCAATACTACTAAAATAAAAATTTAAAAACCAGTTCCATGAAAAAAGACTTTATAGTCTGTGTGTGTGTGTGTGTGTGTGTGTGTGTGTGTGTGTGTGTTCATGTGCACGTGTGCATGCCAACCTTGGGACCTGGCACAATCCCTGAGCTTTTGTGCTTAAGGCTAACACTCAAAACTAGTGGTAAAGTACCAGCCTTGAGAAAAGAAAAAGCTAAAGGATAGTGCCCAGACCTTGAGTTCAATCTCCAGTGTACACACACACACACACACACACACACACACACACACACACACACACACACACACACACACACACACACAGAAAAACACCAACAACTTCTTTTATTATAGACTTGCTGGACACTGGTGGCTCATGCATGTAATTCTAGCCATACAGGAGGCTGAAATCTGAGGATCATAGTTAGAAGCCTTCCTTAAGCATAAAAGCTCAGGGACAGTGCCCAGGCCCTAAGTTCAAGCCCCATGACTCACCAAAAAAAAAAAAAAAGAATTGTAGACAGTACTCTTACATTTCCATCAAATATAATGCATGGTTTTACTCCTTGCCGTACTAAGTTGAACATCAGACTCCATCTCTGACTATTTCTTACTGGCTCAGTAGCTTCATGTAGTGGGTCACAGAGATTAAGATTCAGCATTCATATCTCTCATGGATAAGTTAGTTTATTCAGTCCTGAGCAGATGCTTTAATGCCTTTTAGTTGTCTTGCAAATGTTTCCTGGGTCATCCAACAGCATTAGAGGAAAAACTAGACTAGAATATTACAAACCCATTACAACTTTTGAGAAGATTTCTGGAAGATACCCTGCTACTGCTACATTAAAGGCACATTTTCTGCCTGTCAGAGCCAACCATTTTGTATAATGATATAATTCTCACCTAACAATCTTCACCAGTGAATAGCAAAATATAGAAAAACAGTCTGAAAAAATGTGCATTATAGTTATCATCATACTTATGGAAGATGACTGAACTATTTTGTTTTTGAAGTTACATTAACTCAGTAGGACTAATTCTGTATGTTGAAAGAGGGACTTTCCTAAGAAGGCTTTCCCACAACAGATTTTAATGCACCTACAAAAAGGAATGTTCTTTGGTCTTTTGAGGTTTGTTTGTTTTTAGTACCAGTACTGGGACTTGAACTTAGGGCCTGGCCACTGCCCCTTAGCTTCTTCCCTCAAAGATGGTGCTGTACCACTTGAGTCTCAACTTCACTTTCAGTTTTTGCTGTTTAATTTGAGATAAGAATCTCAAGGTGGCAGACATAAGCCACTGGCATCAAGCTCATGCTTGCATTTTTATTTCATCTTACATACTCTGTGCTTAGCTGTCTATTAATTAAGGCACAAGTTGACAATGGTTTGGCAAGCACACAGAATCCTTGCCTAAGAGTTTTCCTGTAGAGCATTCTTCATCTAGTTCTTCACCATCTTGGAATGCCTGCTTTTCTTGATCAAATTCCAAATGTCAAGCAGAAAATGTAGCCCTTCAAATCTAGCTTAACATCTAGTATGTTTTTTTTTTTCCCCTCTTGTTCATCCCTGCCTACATACACACACCAAGGCTCTGGCATGGTTCTAACCACTACAGAGAATGGAATGAGGCAGAATTCCTCATAAATTAAAATAATAAAATCACTGAAACTTCCAGGCAACCAGTGGCTATGCCTGTAATCATAGCTACTCAGGAGGCTGAGATAAGATGATCATGGCTCAAAGCCAGTTGGGACAGGAAAGCCCATGAGCCTCTTATCTACAATGAACCATCAAAAAGCCAAAAGTGGAGCTGTGGCTCAAGAGGTAGAGCACTAGTATTGAGGAAAACCAGCCTACGGAGAATGCTTAGGCCTTGAGTTCAAGACCCAGGACTGGCAGTAAAAACAAAAGTGAAACAAAACACAACGAACAAATAGTGAAACTTCCCAAAGAGAGCTCATTATAGCCATTGATTTTTGTGCAAGGAGTAAACTTGCTGCTATGACTGTGACACCAACTATCCAGGCAAAGCTTCGTAATTTAAGAACACAGTCCTGGCAGGGACCAGTGGCTCACACCTATAATTCTAGCTACTTAGGAGGCTGAGATCGGAGCATCACAGTTTCAAAGTGAGACCAGGCAGATAAATCCAAGATTCTTACCTCCAGTTAACCAGAAAAGAATTGGAGGAGCCAGGCATGGCGGCTCATGCCTGCCATTCTAGCAACTCAGGGGGCTGAAATCTGAGGATCACAGTTCAAAGCCAGCCCAGGCAGGAAGTCCATGGTGAGACTCTTATCTCCAGTTAACCACCAGACAACCAGAAGTGGCACTGCGCATTGAAGCGGCAGAGTGCAGTATGAGTGAAAGAGCTCAGGGACAGTGCCCAGGCCCTGAATTCAAGCCCCAGGATGGACAAAGGAAAAAAATAAAAAGATTTGGAGGCATGCCTCAAGAGGAAGAGTACCAATACTGAGTGCAGAAGTCAAATGAGAGTGTGAGGCTTGGAGTTCAAGGCCCAGTATGATACACATGTGTGCAGATACACACACACACACACACACACACACACACACACACACACCCAGGGCACAGTCTTCTCCCACAGTCCACTCCCTTCACTTTCCAACACCATCCTCACAATGCTGCCTTCACTTCTGATCAGCTGGCTATAAATTCAGAAATCTCCATAAGTCCACTCATGTTCAGTGATTCACTAGAATAGCTCATACAACTCAGCATTATACTTACTATTGCAACTTTTCTATGACCAAAGGAGCTACGTAAGTCAGAACTGACCAAAGACAGAGACACCTGCTATAAGGGACCCAAACAGGAAGTCTCCAATCACCGTCTCTTAGATAGTGTTATCTGTAGACTGTGATAAATTAAAAAACATTGGTGACCAGAGATGCACACCTGACTCTGATATGCAGAGTTTTTCATTGGGGTTGCCTTGTCTGGACACAACTGACTGAATCATTGGGAATATAACTGAATTCAGTTTCTAACCCCACTCTCTTGCCTGGAAATTGATGCTGACTTTACAGCCTATGCTAATCACATGATTGGTCTTTGTAGTGTGGCATCTTATTAACATAAATTATGTAGGAACCTATCATGAGTCACTTCCTTTGCATAAATTACCAAGTGTGAGCTGAAGCATATGCTGTAACTGACAAGGGTAATCTTATTACCCAAGAAAATTCTATGGGTTTATGGGCTCCTCAGGAATGAGGGAATGAGTCAAATTCCTTATTATACACTCTTGTATAAGGAGGATTCATCTCCAAAGTTGAGAATAATAATAATGCCCCTAACATGGAAATTATATGAGGATTAATGCTGGATGTGTTACTCTTATTGAGGTTCTGGACGCTGAATTTCTTGGGCATATATCCATTGCTTACTCTATTGTTAACCTTTGAGGGCAGCAGAAATATTTCATGCATTTTTTGCAGACTTCACTGTAGCTAGCTATGTCTTGTGCAAAAGGTTTTTTTTAAAATATATCTCTATTGATTTCTTTAAAAATCTATCTCCATTGAAGACTAGAACATTTGAGATTAGTATCTATTTGGCTTTATTTGATTTAAATATCAGAAGTATTTCCTAAAAGGGGCAAGGACAGCTGCCAGTGTGTGCTGCATTGAACGTAATTAGAGCAATAAGTAGCACCAAATCATGCGTGGATGAAAAAAATGCACATATGTACCTCTGGCTAATCATTTAAAACTTCAAAACAAAACAAAACAAAAACTTCAAAAATCCTTTCTCAGCATTGAAAAGAATGAGAATTCTTGACATGAAAGAGCTCAATGCAATATCAAAAGCATGATACATATTATGGAACTTTAGTTACTTAAAATGGACCAGTATGTATATATGTAGAAGTTTGGAAAAGTTCAGATAAACAAGACTTGTGGCTGCGTATGACTGTTTTCTGCTTCTTATGTGTTTGTTTTCTTTGATGTATACGTTAATTTAAAGAAGGTTATTTTAAAATCCTGTTTTTTAAAAAAAACTTAATGAATCCTAATTATGTGTGTGCATGTGTACATGTATGCGTGTGTGTGTGTGTGTGTGTGTGTGTGTGTGTGTGTGTGTGTGTCTCCTGGGCTTATGTGTGCCCAGGGGCTTGAACTAAAGGCGTGGGTGCAGTATCTCAGCTTTTTCACTTAAGGATAGTGCTCTACCACTTTGAGCCACAGCTCCCCTTCCAGTTTTTCTGTTAATTGGAGATAAGGGGCTCACAGACTTTCCTGCCCAGGCTGGCTTTGAACCATGATCCTCAGATCTCAGCCTGCTGAATAGGTAGGTTTACAGGTACGAGCTACTGACTCCCAACAACAATAAAATTTTTAATGCCAGGTTGGGAAGGTGGCTCAGTGGTAGAGCACTTGCCTTGCATGCATGAGGCCCTGGGTTCGATTCCTCAGCACCACATGAGCAAAAAGAAAAAATCCGGAAGTGGTGCTGTGGCTCAAGTGGTAGAGCGCTAGCTTTGAGCTGAAGAGCTGAGGGACAGCGCCCAGGCCCACGATGGGACCCCCCCCCCCAAAAAAAATTTTTTTTTAATGCCTAATTTTCTCTTAACCTCAACTGAGTTAAAGAATTCTCTGAAAACTCCCTGCTTTCTCCCTCTGTCTTGTTTTGTAATCCACATGGATTTATCTTTATAAACTGTCTTGATGGGGGTTGAGGATTTCGCTCAGTAGAAATTCACTTGCCTGGCAAGTGCAAGGCCCTAAGTCTAGTCCTCAGCTCTGAAAAACAAAACAAAACCCCACACTACAATAACAACAACAAAAGGTCAAGGAAAAAGAAAATATTTCCTGCATTGCAAGAGAAAGATCATTGTTTTGTGGTTTGTTCCTGTGCTTATATTCCTACCCCAAGTATTTCACAGTTGTCTTTAAAAGCATTGCATACTTTAAAGACTTAGCCAGTATTAGAGAGAGAGAGAGAGAGAAAGCAGGAGACTGACAGTGCAAGCAAGACTTTGCCTATTTGTTGCTACTGTAGACCTAAAATGAAGTCCATCTTTTCCTGTGACTCTCAAATGGGAACTGTCTGATTATTCTTTCTGATTATTTTTCCCCAGCCTTCCCAGTTTTCTACATTTGTCCACTGTACAGAGCTATCTTAAATCCTAAGTAAAGCCCTACTCTTTATATACTCTTTATATAGCCCTGCCTATATGTACAAAGTAAAACAAGCCCACAAATTCAGACACAGCACTCAGAAGGGGATGGAACATATATCCCTTTGGGAAATAATTCTTAAGCCAGTAAGCAGTATGCAAAGCCAAACAGCAAGGCAATACAAAAATGAGCCCCCGAAAGGCAACTAAAAACACAAATCTTAATCTGCAGGGAAGAGGTATAACAAGCCTCTGAGCTTCTGCAGGTTGGTAGGGAGTAGCTGGGGTGTGGGGACAAGTCACCAACCAGAGAACAGTATTAAAGGCACTAAGCAGACCCAGGGTGTGAGGAAACTGAGTCATGAGGGTATCCTAATAAAGAAAGAGCAGAAAGCAATCTCAACAGACGTGACCAACTTTATCGGAGAGTTGAAAAGGGTGAGAGTCAAGAGAAACAAGGCATGGCCTAATGGCAGCAGGGGTGGAGGGCTTAAGTAGGGTAATTGTCAGGGGCAGGGCCACAGGGGAGCTTGAGGGTTCAAAGGGGGGGCAGGGTTGCAGGTATCTGAGGGTTCAGTCTCCCGAGTTTATGGTACAGGTCTGGCAGGTCCGGGGAAACTATTTAAGTTCCTTGCCCCGTCTGCTTCTAAGAATTCAAGTGTCTATCCCCTGGGGGTGGGGGGTGGGGAAGTGGAATTTCACATTTAGATTAAGATTAGGGGCTGGAGATTGGGCTGAAGAATTTTGGGGAGATCACCTGGGAGAAGGGTAGTCAGTGGGCCAAGCATGGGAGCAACACTGAGTGATGAGAACAGAGCAGATTCATATTGAAGTAGGGATGCTGAATCTAACCAGCACCATCTTGGCCACATGGTGGATGATAGGGTATTGGGTTTAACTGGAGCCATCTTATCTTCATGGTGGAGCCAGGGAAGTCCTACCTCCCAGGTGATGGATGTGCCTGAATTCCTAGAGGCAGGGGCAGGGGCTTGGACAATAGGTTACTGGACCTGCGTGTCTTGGTTGGTGAACTCTCAAGCTCCCTGTGACCCTGCCATCTGACCTGACCTATCTAGGCCCAGACCAGCTCAGGCGCCAGTACACGCCATGCCTCTTGTCCTGTGTCCTATGTCCTATTTCCTGTGTCCTGGCTCTTCTCCGGTCACCAAGGCATCCCACTTCAGCTTTCCATTGGATCTGATTTGGTTTATTGGTATGACTTAGTTTTCTGACTGTGTTAAGTGTATTTGTAGGGCTGAAGGCCTTTGCAGCAATAGTCCACCTGCAGATGCCAGCTTTTTAATAAAGACTCCCAATTTGACCTGTCAAAAAATGTGTTTTCTTATCATATAATACCATCACAGGGTAGCCAGGTACTCGTGGCTCACACCTGTGATCCTAGCTACTCAGGAGGCTGAGATCTGAGGACTATGGCTCCAAATCAGCTTAGAAACCATATATATATATATATATATATATATATATATATATATATATATATATATATATATATATATATGGGGAGACAGAGAGGGGGGGGGCTGGAGTGAAGTTGTGGTTTGAGTGATAGAGCAATAACCTTGAGCAAAACAAACTCAGCAACAGCTCCCAGGCCGAGTTCAAGCCTCAGGCAAGAAGAAAAGAAGAAAGAGGAGGAGGAGGAGGAGGAGGAAGAGATGGAAGAGGAGGAAGAAAGAGAAGGAGAAGAAAGAGGAGAAAGAAGAGAAGAAGGGAATATATTCACGAACCTTTGCAAACTGCCAACTTGTCACTCCTGTATCAGCACAGCAGCATATCATCTGATTATTTTAGATGAGCTCTTTTTTTTTTTTTGAAATGTTAACAAGGAGCTCATTGTCAGACCTTAAACAGCTGAATGATGGGAGCTATGTTCAATCCCTGCTCAGGGATTATTTATGACTAGCAACAAACATCCCTGGTAGGTTTTCAGAGGAGCAGTCTGATCTCAAATACAGAAGCTTATCAGAGAATTGTTATCTCTTCTGATTTCTGAGAACCACTCATTAGGCCTGGGGAATGTGTCACCTTACCTATCAACACATTTTCTATAAGCAAAAGAAAATAAAGGTCAGGGGGAAACTATTTCAGAGCACTATTTGTGGTAATAAAATATTACTGGCGGCTGGATGTATGATTGTAGTTGCTGAAGATACAGAGGAAAGGGGAAGGGAACTAGGGAAACATAATAAGGACAAAGGGAATTTATTTAGGAGGTAACGTTTATCTCCATCCTATTGGGTTACAGAGAGTAACTAGGCCTTGGGTGCTTAGAGACCTAGCTCTTAAATTTGGTGCTGCAGAATGCTTGGTCCCTATTTTTCACATAAGGAAAAATGATTATAATGTATAATCTGCCATAGTGACATCATATGGATGCATACTTACCTCAAAATAATCCCATGATGCATTGTCCAGAGAGAGAAACTGAGGCTCCAAACGTTTGAATGGCATGCTAAGTTATAAGCGTTGTGACCATGAAAGAATTGGTGGAAAACCCTTGTTACATACTTCAGGCTAGATTCAGACTCACTCTGCAGCCCAGAATGGCCTCAAGCTCTTGATTCTCCTGCTTCTGCCTCCCAAGTGCTGGGATTACAGAGATGGACCACCATGCCTAGACCCAGGGATCTGCAAATGACTCAAGCATGCAATTTGCATGCAAACAGAGTTGGGAGACTGTTATCCAGAATCCTGGAGTTAAAATGGCCTAAACAAGCAATACCATATGCTTTGTTTTCTCTAAAGCAACACTTCATAACAGTATCAATAATGAACTACATTCTTTATTGCCTTTATGGTCCTATTGGCCAAAGCAAGTCATGTGACTAAGCCATGCTCCAAGGAGCAGAGAAATAGAACCTACCTCTTGATGAAAAACTAGCGCTTTCCTTTGGACTTGATCTCAGGACTTCACACTCTCGTTTGTGTTTTAGCTCAAGGTTGGTGTTCTACCCCTTGAGTCACACTTCCACTTCCAGCTTTTTGGTGGTTTACTAGAGATAAGAGTTACCTGGACTTTCCTACCAAGACTGACTTTGAACCTTAGTCTCTGGAGTAGCTAGGATTACAGGTGTGAGCCATCACCTGGCTTTGTCATTTGTTCCTGATAACAATGGAGAGATAGCTATACTCCTCAGGTAAGAGTTAGGGAATCGAATCTGTTCGTATTTATGCATGTGGAGTCTACTGAGCTCAAGAACTAAGTGTAACTTAATGTTGATCCATATAGGTCATACTCCCCTTGATCAAAGACATCATAATCAACTGATTGCAGTGGCAGAATAGATCCACGTAGGAAGCCACAGTGTCTGTGATAAGCAATATGAGAATCACCCAGCTGAGAGTTATTAGAGTTCCTTAAATCAAGAGGTATTATGGGAGGATGTCTCCTAGGGTATAAGAATATCCTTGGAATGGGCTGAGGGAGGGGTGAGACTAAGACAGATTTGAACAAATGGTAGGATTTACAAGTAAAACCCTAGAGTGTTCCAAGGGAATGAAGGTCAAGTTCAAGTTCAAAATGCTAACATGGTCATGTATTCTTCATGTTCAGAAACAGGAGAAGATGACAGAAAATGAGAGATGATAAGCACACAGCACTTGTGATTAGAACATAGTAGACAAATTGCCTGAATTAAACCAGACATTGGATTTGAGGATTTGGAGGGCAGGGAGGGGTCTCCAAAATCCCTCTCATTCTTACCTCTTTTTGCTCATTTAAAAATCTTTCATGATTCCCCTTTGTCCACACCATACAACTGTTACAAGGAAGCCTGATGTCAAATGTACCTTTGTAATGTCTCTTAAATATCATTTCAGTCCTCTCTTACTGCTCCTCTAATTCCATTTTGGAAATTTCTCCAGAGTTGTATTCATTTTTTTAAAAATAGTGTGGGATCTCTCTTTACTCAGTTAAAAAAATGTTCAGGGCCCTTTGATTTTCAGAGATACTATGTTGAGCTTTGAGTAATAACAGCAGTGAATTCTAGTCTCTAAGAAGCAAAATTTGGAATGAAATCACAAATGTTGCTTTGAGAAAACTCATCAAAGGAATCTCTCTCATCTAATTTTTATTTTTTAAGTATTTTGCTTAAAGCTTTCTTTTACAGCTTCAGTTCCAGCAAAGCCCAGTCTCCCATCAATCAATATTGAGTTTCCTACCGAGTACCCAGTGTTCTTAGGAGCTATTTTTAAAAACCTATCTCCTGTTTGTCCAGACCAGTGAAACCTTTATTGCTTTTAAAAATAAAAATAACAAGTACAGCTTTCATTGATCCAGAGATATTCCCTCCAGGAACCAGAGATGAACTTGTGAACTTAGCTTAGAATTTAGGCAGTGAGTAGAAGGATGTTTTCTCTATTTTAGAGTATTAAGAAGAGCCAGGCACCAGTGGCTCAGCCTGTAATCCTAGCTACTCAGGAGGCTGAGATCTGAAAATTGTAGTTCAAAGCCAGCCCAGGCAGTAAAATCCCTGAAACTCTTATCTTAACCACCAGAAAACCAGAAGTGGCGCCGTGGCTCAAGTGGTAGAGCACTTGCCTTGAGCTGAAGAGCTGAGGGACAGCGCCCAGGCCCAGAGTTCAAGCCCCATGACTGACAAAAAAGAAAAGAAAAGAAAAGAACTTTTACCAACAAATACTTTCCAAATCAAGTAGTAAAGAAAAAGGAATATTTTTAAATGCTCAAAGTTGTGAAATATTTCTTGAACAATGTTTAATTTAATAATAATAATAATGTTGGCTCACACCTGTAATCCTAGCTACTCAGGAGGTTGAGACCTGTGGATCATTGTTCAAAGCCAGCCCAGGCAGCAAAATCTGTGAGACTTAGCTTCAGTGAACTACCAGATAACCAGAAGTGGTGCTGTGGCTCAAAGTGGTAGAGCACTAGCCTTGAGCAAATAAAGCCCAGGGATAGAGCATCTGCCCTGAGCTTAAGGCTCATGACCAATAAATAAAAAAATAAATAAAATTAATGATGATGATGATGACCATGCCAGGCACTGCTGACTCACGTCTGTAATCTTAGCTATTCATGAGGCTAAAATCTGAGAATCATGGTTAGAAGCCAGCCTGGGTAGGAAAGTCCATGAGACTCTTATCTCCAATTAAGAAGTGGAATTGTGGCAGGAAAGTCCATGAGAATCTTACCTCCAATTAAGAAATGGAACTGTGACTCAAGTGGTAGAGTACTAGCCTGGAGCCCCAAAGCTCAGGAACCCAAGGCCTGAGTTCAAACCCTCAGACCTGCGCCAAAAAGAAACAATAGCAACAACAAAAACCCCAAACAGATAAATAAATAATAAAATCATCTTTATCAAAGATCCCCAACAAATTTTGATTAAGCAGCCTCTTGATTTATCTAGGTGTTTGAGTTTGGAATATTTTTGTGTAAAATTTATGAAAACAATAGAGTTCAGTTTTTATGATAAAATTGTTGAATAGGGAAAGCTTTGAATAACAGTTTAGATTTACTTACTATTTCTAAATAAGGTAAGTCAAGGCAAATCAAACACTGTAAGAGTGGGTGGTCCTAACTGCCACACAATCTCTTCTTTTTCTCTAAATAATTGTGATATTACTTTGAAAGCCAAGTGCCTACAAAATCCTTACTGTCTTTTTTTTAAAATGGGGGGAAAAAAATCTCAGCCATTTCAGTGCAATTTACTCTAGAATGTCCAAGAAATAGGATTCATTGCTTTAAAAAAAATCAGATTAGATAACACTGTCTTGTGGAAAGATCCAATTATATACAATATCATATGTGTTAGACCCAATGTATGAAAAGGCCATTCTTGTGGATCCTTGCAGGCTAGCTGAGTCTCTGAAGTGACAGTTCCACAGGAGCTAGAAATAATTGTACCCAAAGCATTGCCCAACAATGCCCATGGGGGTGTCTTTCCTAGTAACTAATTCCAAAACTGTCTGTCGTGATTCTTTCAATACTACTTTTTTCTTCATTTTGGAGATTGATCTCAGAGCCTCGTACGTGTTAAGCGAGCACTCTACTACTTGAGTCATGTCCCTACTCTCTCAAATTGGTCTTGTGCTAACCCTGGGCTTGAATTATGATTCTTCTACCTCTGCCTCCAGAATGACTGGGATTATAGAAATGTACCACCATGCTTGGCTTTTGTTGTTGTTGTTGTTGTTTAATGAGATAGCACATCACTAGCATTTTCTGCCCAGGCTGGGTTTGAACTGTAGGTGACCCATTTCCAGTCCATCTTTTAAGGGACTACTATTAACTGTTTAATTTATCCAACACTTTATCACTTTTGCTGTGAATATTTAATGTTAAGGGCACAGAAGAGCTCTGTTTCTGAGCTCTGTTTTTAAGCCAAGTATGGGAGAAATAGCTGAAGAAAGTATTTGCTCTTCTTCTTTGATACAGTAAGATATGTATAAGAGGACAATGCATTTGTAGTCTGTATGGTTGGTCAGTGGGTTCGCTAAGTGGTGGATAGGTGGCTAAGTAGATTGGTTAGTTGATTGGTCTCATCTCTGGTGACAGAAGAGTCCTGGATAATGGAAAATGGCAAACAAAACCTTGACTTTTTAAATTAATTAATTAATTAATTTTGCACCAGTGGAGATTTAACCCAGGGCCTCAAACTTGCTTTATCACTTAATCTTCAGCATACTCCTCCCTTTTCCTTTCCTTTCTTTCTTTCTTTTTTTTTGTGCCTGTCCTAGGACTTGAACTGAGGGCCCGAATACTATCCCTGAGCTTTTTCACTCAAAGCTACAGCTCCAGTTCTGAAGGGGTGGAGGTGGGGGGAGGTGGTGGTGGTGGTGGTGGTGGTAGGTGCTTAATTGGAGATAAGAGTCTCTCAGACTTTCCTGGCTGAGCTGACTTTGAATCACAGTCTTCAGATCTCAGCCTCAGGAGTAGCTACAATTACAGGTGCCGAGTTCCCTTAATACTGTTTTTTAATATTAAGCTAAGACCACAGTATTCAAGATTTGATATTAGCTCAAAGTGTGTGTGTGTATATTTTATGTAATATTTCACATATGTATTCCATGTGTAAATTTCACACTTGATCATGCACATGTCAAATACAGTGACTCATCTTAATCTCTAAAAGGTCTTGTGTCTTTTTTGGTTTTCATACAAATGAGCTAAGCCACAGTCATTATGCAAATTAAAAGTAATGGCACGTGCTCATGTGCCATTTCTTTTTTGTGCTGTCTGCCACACATAAAAATAAGCTAGAAATTTAAATGTAGCTCAAGTGGTAAAGAGCCAGACTTGAACAAGAAAACTAAGTGACAGAGACCAGTCCCTATCAATACAGGCACAAAAAAAACAGTGACACACAAAAAAAGAATCTGTAGAAAGTTATTACATTTTGTTTAAAATACTGTTTCCTGCCACTGTCTTCTGGTGTTTTTGTGAGCTTCATGGTTCGTCTCAATTGAACTCAATCATCTTAACAGATTTGACAAAAGGGGATTTCAGCCATAATCTCCACACATAAAGCAGCTGGAAGCTTATTGGAAGAATAAATTCAGTTTTGAAAGAACATGGCAGGAAAAATAAACCAGTATCAAGGCCCGTGAAGGACATTTGTCTTTTCTAAAATACTAAAGGCATCTGCAAAAGCAGTGATTTCATGTTGTGCTTTAAGCAGATAACCTGATTTAAAAAAAAAAAACAAAAACAAAACTCCTAACACAATCATGATACATGAAGCAGAAAGAACAGCAGAGGAGGAAGAAGGGAAACATTGTTCCTCTGACAATCAGTAAACTGTATATCTGAATTATGGGCCAATTGACAGCTTTCTAAAGTCCCCAGTGCTAAGCTCAAGCCTCTATGACACTTTTCAGAATATTGCAAGCTGTAAATTCCCTTTTATTGTGTTTTCAGCTACAGAAGTAGAGAAGACAAGGAAGGAAAGGCCACAGTAAGCTGGATTGAAAAAGAAGAAAAAGCCAGGCACTGGGTGGTTCACACCTATAATGATTTAGTTATTCTGTAGGCTAAGATCTGAGGATCGTGGTTTGACGTCAGCCCAAGCAAGAAAGCTTGTGAGACTCTTATCTCCAATTAACTGCCGAAAGGCTGGAAAGAGAATTGTAGCTCAAGTGGTAGAAACACTAGCTTTGAGCAAAAAGTTTGAGGACAGTGTTCAAGCCTTGAGTTCAGGCCTCAAGACCAGAACCAAAAGAAAAAAAAAATAAGGAGAAGGAGGAGGAGCAGGAGCAGGAGCAGGAGCAAGAGGAGGAGGAGCAGGAGGAACAGGAGGAGGAGAAAAGTTTGCCCAGTGTGAACCTGGCTCACTAGCCATGTAACCTCAGATGAGACCTCTCCTCCTGCCTCAGTTTCCTCATCTGTAAAATGGAGATGAGAATAGCACCTTTCTCATGAAATGTTCATGGGTTAAATAACATAAAAGTTGGGATAATGCCTAATATAATGATCACACAATGAATGTTAATTTTGCTGAACTATTTTTTTATTATCAAAATCACAAACATTCTGTGTGCACGCCAGTCCTGGGCTCGAACTCAGGGCCTGGGCACTGTCCCTTAGCTTTTATGCACAAGGCTAGTGCTTTACTGCTTGAGCCACAGCTCCACTTCTAAGTTTTCTTGCCGTTAATTGCAGATAAGAGTCTCACAGGCTTTCCTGCCTGAGCTGGCTTCAAACTGTGATCCTCAGATCTCTGCCTTCAGGCATGAGCCATCTGTGCCCAGCTTAAAATAAAACCATAACCAAGCACCAGTGACTCATAGTACAGAGTAACTGAGAGACTCAGGCTCCTAAGACAGGTGCTGGATGCCTATCTAGTCCTGCGACTATGGCCTGGCCATAGGAACATGTGAGCATGCTGGAGAGGCCACTTACCCAGAGGCCTCTTTGAGTGTGGATGGATCTCGGGTTCTGTGTGAGTGAAGCCTGGTGGTAAAATCTGTCTCTAATTGCTCCTGAGTTTGTTGTCTATTGCTGGGCTTTCACTGCCTGTGTCATCTTGGAGAGTGGGAAATTATCTTGAAAACTGCCTGTTTGGGTAATGATACTGTGTTTTCAGCATATTAATTTTATTTTCCCCATGATCAACTTATTCATCATGTTATAAGTTTGCGGATCTAGAAACACATATAATTTTAAAGACATCCCTTTAGAAGAAAGTGAATGTGGGCTGGGAAGGTAGCTTAGTGGTAGAGTGCTTGCCTTGCATGCATGAGGCCCTGGGCTCGATTCCTCAGCACCACATAAGCAGAATAATAAGCTGGAAGTGGCGCTGTGGCTCAAGTGGTAGAGCGCTAGCCTTGAGCTGAAGAGCTGAGGGACAGTGCCCAGGCCCAGAGTTCAGGCCCCATGACCAAGAGATTAAAAAAAAAAAAAAAGAGGAAAGTGAACATGTTATTTTTCTTCCTTTCAGAGAATAACCAGCCTAGATGAAGAAGATCCAAGGAAGTGAGTACTGTATACAGAGGTCACTGTAGGACAGAACTTTTTCTTTTACACTGGTCCAGGGCTTGAACTCAAGGCCTGGGTGCTGTCCCTGGCTTATTTTGCTCATAGCTAATGCTCTACCACTTGAGTCACACCTCTACTTCCAGCCTTTGGGTATTTAATTGGAGATGAGAGTCTAACAGTCTTTCTTGCTCAGGCTGGCCTTGCACTGCAATCCTTAGATTGCAGCCTCTTGAGTAGCTAAGATTATAGGCCTGAGCCACCAGCACCTGGACAGATCACTTCATTTAATTCTAAACATCTCCCTTTTATCTCACCCATCACCATTCATTGCTATAAAGAAGGCACTCCCTGTTTCTTTAAATCTTAAGAGTCAGCCCATTCCTGCCAACCTTGGCAGCTCAGATTGCTCACTGAAGCACGCTGAGTATCTCTGTAAAGCAATCCACAGAGCATTTGTGAAGGGGCTGAAGTTCTCCATCACTTTGTGCTTCCAATAATCTTGGAGTAAGAGTTACAGCAGCTGAATCTGGCATGTACTTCCAGTCCCACGCTCCAGAAGTTTCCAGAAGGATAGGGAGAGAAGGAAATAACTTCAACAGTAATATTTGATCAGATAATTACCTGAGAAACTCACAGGAGACCTGAAGGAGATACTCTAGAAGTCTGTGATTATGACGGCCTGGGTCCAATGTTCGCTGTGTCCCATGTTAGCTAGCTGAAGGATATTGACAAGTTGTTCTTCTTCTTCTTTCTTCTTCTTCTTCTTCTTCTTCTTCTTCTTCTTCTTCTTCTTCTTCTTCTTCTTCTTCTTCTTCTTCTTCTTCTTCTTCTTCTTCTTCTTCTTCTTCTTCTTCCTCTTCTTCCTCTTCTTCTTCTTCTTTTGTCAGTAATGGGGCTTGAACTCTGGGCCTGGGCGCTGTCCCTCAGCTCTTCAGCTCATGCTAGTACTCTACCACTTGAGCCACAGAGCCACTTCCTGGTTTTTCTGCTTATGTGGTGCTGAGGAATCAAACCCAGGGACTCATGCATGCAAGGCAAGAACTCTTCCACTGAGCCACCTTCCCAGCCCGTTATTTAACTTTTTGTGCCTCAGTCTACTCATCTGTAAAATGGGATTGGCATTAGAGTTCTCCAGGGAAATATATACATGTATATATATATATATGTATCTTTTTTCACAAGAGGAAGTTTTTTTATTATATTGGCTTAACACAATTAGAGGCTAGATGACCCCCATATTGACTGTCAGTAGACTACAATGTGGAGGAAAGAATTCTGCTTAGTTCAAGAAGATGGAATCCTCCAAACAAAGGGAACTAATACTATAGCCTCAGTTCTAGGCTGAAGGCCTGAGGCTGTTGTGAGTGTGTACAAAGGCTGAACATCAAGTCTGTATCTGTGAGTGAAGGCAGCAAAAAAATATACACAAGGCAGGGTCAGTAACTCACACCTGTAATCCTAGCTACTAAGGAAAATTGAGATAAAAAAGATTATGATTCAAAGCAATCCTGGGCAAAAAGTTCATGAGACTCTGAACAGAACAAACTGGATGTAGTGTAGTGGCCCATATCAGCTACAACAGAAAGCATTGAATAGGAGGATCATGATCCAGGCTAGCTCTTGCCAAAAGTTAGACTATATCTCAAAAATAACCATATCCAAACAGATCAGCGGTATGGCTCGGGTGGCAAAGTTGCTGACTAGCAAGCACAAAGCCCTAAATTCAAACCTCAGTACCACAAAGGAAAAAAAATCCCATTCAAGAAGAGCTGAGCACACACATGTGCTCATTTCCCCCTTCCTCCACTCACTGATCCCTTCCCAACAGTATTATGGAGGTGAGCAGATCTCCATCTGGTTTTATTCCAACACCAAACTCTGTCTGTTAGTCACTTTTCAGTACTGCGACAAAACACCTGAGAGAAACAACTTAAAAAAGAGGAAGGATGATCCAGGCACCGGTGGCTCATGCCTATAATCCTAGGAGTCTGAGATCTGAGGATCCAGGTTTAAAGCCATCCTGGGCAGAAAAGTCCATGGGACTCTTATCTCTAATAAACAAACCCCCAAAAGCCAGAAGTGGAGCTGTGGGTCAAGTGGTAGAGCACTAGCCTTGAGCAAAAAAAATCTCAGAGACAGTGCCCAGGTCCTGAGTTCAAGCCCCAGGACTAGCGTGAAAAGAAAGAAAGAAAGAAAGAAAGAAAGAAAGAAAGAAAGAAAGAAAGAAAGAAAGAAAGAAAGAAAGAAAGAAAGAGAGAGAGAGAAAGAGAGAGAGAGAGAAAGGAAGAAAGAAAGAAAGAAAGAAAGAAAGAAAGAAAGAAAGAAAGAAAGAAAGAAAGAAAGGAAGAAAGAAAGGAAGAAAGAAAGGAAGAAAGAAGGAGAGAAAGAAGGAGAGAAAGGGAGGGAGTGAGCTAAGAAGGGAAGAAGGGAGAGAAGGAGAGGAAGAGAAGAAAGGAGAGGAAGGAGAAGAGGGGAGGGGAGGGGAGGGAAAAGAAAAGGAGATGTATTTTAGCTATGGTTTTAGAAATTTTAGTCTGTGGTTCCATAATTTGGGGCTGCAGAAGGGGGGACAGCAACAAGACTGTCCAGCCTCCACTTTAAGTAGATTCAATAAATCCCCTTTTATTATTAGACACATAAATACATATACATACATACATAACTAGACCGATAGATGGATGAATAAATAAACAAAAAAACCTGATTTCTGCCACTATTATTCAGTCTTGATTATGTGCTGCTACTATTTGGTCTTGGATGGTTGAATGAACTCTAGTATGGTCTGCCTCAGGTTTCTAATGAATTGCAGAGAAATTTATTTTTTAAAAAGTGTAAGAAAAATATCAAGTTGGTCTTACAGTCCTGCTCATGCCAAGACTTGCAAAGCGATTTCACTTCCAGAAACAAAGAGCAGTACATTTTAACTGGTCTTAATGGTTGGGGGTTCTGTTTGTTTGTTTTGTGTTGTTTTTCGTGTTGTTTTTTTTTCCCCAGTAATTTCCTTTCTTAGCCAAGAGGTGTCATCTGGCAGGCAAGGGAACATCCCACTCTCTCTTTGCTAATTAAAACTGGAGACTCTCCTGAGGAGAAGAAAGTGACATTTGGCAACAGATTGCTAGCATCTGAGCACCAGCATGTGGAGCTGGCTTGTAAATAAGTCATCGTCCCCGTCCTCCCTGAGCATTAGCTGATATCTACGCTGCTTTCCCAGACTCCCAAACTCACAGTTGCTGAAGGTCATTAAGGTTAAGCACAAGAACACTGATGACTCTTACCACTCGTTTTCCATCCAAAAGTAATTTGGGTCCAACTACTATGACGCATTAAAATCTTATTTCCGGAAAAAAAAAATCTCTCCTTGTGGCCTGTTACTCTCTCCAAAATGCTCATCCTGGCTGCCATATTTGTAAGCATACCTTTGGAACCAATATTTTATGGACCATTTAAGCTAGCCTCAACCAAACATGGTAAACTGGAAAATGCATTTGGTCAAACCTGTATTTAAAGCAAGCCTATTTTACTAATAAGCATAATTGTCATGTTTAACTTCATTGTAACCAGAGAAATACCAAATTAAAATGAGATCTTATACAGGTCCTATTAAGATGGCAGGAAGAGGTAGGGGTGGGAGGCCCACTTTTGTAACCCTAGCACATGGGAAACTGAGGCAGGAGTATCACAAGTTTAAGACTAGCCTAGGCCACTCAGTGGAACTCTGTACCCAACAGAAAAGAAAGAAAGAAGAAGGAAAGTAGAAAGGATGAGCCGGGGACTAGTGGCTCACACCTATAATCCTAGGTACACAGGAGGCTGAGATCGGAAGGTCCTAATTTGAAGCCAACTGTGAGCCAAAACAGCTCTGAAACTCATCTCCAATGAACCAGCTTAAGGCTAGAAGTAGGGTGTGAATCAAGTTGTAGTATACCAGACTTCATTGAAAAACCTAAGTTAGAGCTCAAGGCTCTGAGTTCAAGCCTGAGTACCAGCTCACCCATAAAAAAGATGGCAGTAAAAAATTAAATACTGGGCTGGAAAAGTGGCTTAGTGGTAGAGTGCTTGCCTAGCATGCATGAAGCCCTGGGTTTAATTCCTTAGTACCACATAAACAGAAAAAGCTGGAAGTGGTGTTGTGGCTCAAGTGGTAGAGCATTAGCCTTGAGCATAAAGAGGCTCAGGGACAGAACCCAGGCCCTGACTTCAAGCTCCAGGACCTGCAAAACAAATTAAGTACCGGGGCTGGGAAGGTGGCTCAGTGGTAGAGTGCTTGCCTTGCATGCATGAGGCCCTGAGTTCGATTACTCAGCACCACATAAGCAAAAAGAAAAAAGCCGGAAGTGGCATTGTGGCTCAAGTGGTAGAGCACTAGCCTTGAGCTGAAGAGCTGAGGGACAGCACCCAGGCCCAGAGTGCAGGCCCCACTACTGGACCTCCCCCCAAAAAAAAATTAAGTACTATATTTGGTGTTGTAGGAGAGTTTCAGAAGTAACTCTTTTGTATTATAATTGTTGTGGCAATTAATTCTAATGGAAGCCTTTTAAAGACCATATGTCTTTGACCCAGCAATTACAGAAATATATCACATGAAAGCTACTAACAATGTAAGTGGGCAGTTCAACAGAGAATCCACCTCTATAACCAGTAGCAGAATTTATTGAGTATTCTCTGGCAAAACGAAACATCATACAGGCATTAGAAAAAAGTGTTGTAGTAGAATTTTCATTGGCTTAAAAAGACATGCATACTATTGAATGTAGAAATTAGTTCACAAAAAATTAGCATAGTAAGATGATATATGGAGATGTTAAATATAGAGGACAAAAGATAAGGAAGATAGATGATAGCTAGATAGAGAAGATAAATAGATATGGAAGATAGATGATAGATAAAAACAGATGATAGATAATAGGTGATAGGCAGATAGAGATACAGTGATCATATAAATATAAAATAGAATTATGGTTCCTTTTATCTAATTTTGGTCTATTGGATTACTTGGGTTTTCTACAATAAACTGAATTCCCTGTATAATAAAAATTAGTTTAAGAATGCATTATGATGCAGCTCACATGCCCTGGAATATCCTAGCAAGCCAAAGAACTTGGGAGTCAGCAAAATCTGATCATGATGAACCCATAACCTTCCCTATATTAGGAATGAGAACATTGTCTGGGACAGTCAGTGGGAGTAACCACATATGGAATATCACCATCACAATCAAAGCTCCCAGGGAATTTGTTAGGAAATTAAAAGACTTTAGAAAGAATTATATTAAGTGAAGCAAGCCAGACCCAAAGAAACACAGGCCCCATAGTTTCCCTTATTTGCAATAACTAGTATATATCTAGGATAATCTTACCAGACAAGCAAAAAAGGCAAAAAAGCTATGTATATATGACTATATAAGATGATGCTAGGGGCTGGGAAGGTGGCTTAGTGGTAGAGCGCTTGCCTTGCATGCTTGAGGCCCTGGGTTTGATTCCTCAGCACCCATAAGCAAAAAAAAAGCCAGAAGTGGTGCTGTGGCTCAAGTGGTAGAGCACTAGCCTTGAGCTGAAGAGCTGAGGGACAGCACCCACGCTCAGAGTTCAGGCCCACAACCGGACCCCCCCCCCAAAAAAAACAAAAGATGATGTTAAGCAAAATGAACCCCAAGATAGGGACACAAGAGGTTTTATCTTTGTTGCTGTTGTTTTTAATGTACTTATAATGTACTATGTAATTTTTTTGTTTCTTTTGTATGTTCTTTCCCCATGGTATAACCCCTGTTTTCACTGTATTTGATTCTCTTGCCCTGAATCTTGTATATACATTTTTCTAATATGGGGAGGGGGAGGGAAATAACAAGAATATAGGTTGGCCCATTGAAACAATGAGATGTACAAGACACTATGTTGAAAACGAACTTTACAACTTCAGTGGGGGGAGGAGTTGGGAAGGTGGGGAGGGAAGAGATGGTAGGGGAAAAACAAAGGAGGAAGTAACAATGCTTGATAGGAAATGTACTCATTACCTCACTTATATAACGGTAACCCCTCTGTATAGTATCTTTACAATTAAAAAATATATATTAAAAAAAATCTCCCGGGGAGACCCAATGGCCTCCAGGGTAACATGGAGGTGAGTCCTAACAGCCCCTGGAAACATCGCTCTCATCAATCCTTTCAGGTAAGTCCTTGAAAGCCACTCTCCTCTAAAAGCTCAACATGCTTCTCTTTCCCCAACTGAAAAAAAAAACCTATAAAATGATATAGAAAGCTAATTATACATTGCACTGCTGGAGTAGAGACAAAGCACAAAATTTCACCTTGTTGACAAATTGCAAGATGGCACATTGTTAGGTATCTCTCCCAGAATGCATTGTGGTTCATTAGTTTGTGTGTGAGCCAGAACAGGGGCTTGAACTCAGGGCTTCACACTCATGTCACTCAAGGCTAGTGGTTCATCACTTGAGCCACAGCTCTACTTCCCAGCTTTTAGCTAGTTGTAGATAAGAGTCTCGCAGACTTTTCTGTTCAGGGCTGGCTTTGAATCATGATCCTCAGATCTCATCTTCCTGAGTAGCTAGGATCATAGGCATGTGATTCACTGTTTTATGGGCAGTGAAACATTCAGGTTTGATTTTATTCTTAGTGAGTTTTTCCAGATAATACTCATGAAAATTAGCACATTGTCAAGTGTGTCGGTGTGGAATGCCTGGATGCTTGGCTTGGCCTACCTTCCATGAGCTAGCTATGGCTATAATACTCTACTTGTAAATGTTTTAAATGTTGAAATTAAAAAAATCTACCCTTCATGTCAAAAAGATAGATAATAACTACTTTCTTCCTTGCTGATATTGAAAACTTAAAATATGCAGCCTAGCATTTGTGGCTGACTCCTGTAATCCTAGCTACTCAGGAGGCTGAGATCTGAGGATTGCAAGGTTCAAAGCTAGCTAAGGCAAGAATGTTGTGAGACTCTTATCTCCAATTAACCACTAAAAAGCTAGGAATGGAGCTATGACTCAAGTAGCAGAGCATCATCCTTGAGTGAAAAAGCTAAGGAACATCATCAGCCCCAATACTGGTGCATACACTTGTGCACACACTTGCGCACACATACACACACACACACACACTCACCCTTGACCTTGGACAGTGTCCAGTTAAATCCTGAGCTTATTGAATGCAAGCTCTATGATTTCCATCTAAGGTTACTCAGAGCATGGACCAGCAGATTCTCTTCACTTGTAAATAATATTGCAAATCCCTAACATTCTTCTCATCCCTAGACTCACTAGTCTAATTCTTTGGAATTTATTCTGCAGAAATTATGCAAGAGGAAGAGAAAACCAAAGGTATCTATTCTCATGGAGAAAATCAGAGCTAATCCACCCACCACCACCACCAAGAAAAAGGAAGACCATTCAAATAAATTCTTTTTCCTTCCTTCCTTCCTTCCTTCCTTCCTTCCTTCCTTCCTTCCTTCCTTCCTTCCTTCCTTCCTTCCTCCCTCCCTCCCTCCCTCCCTCCCTCCCTCCCTCCCTTCCTTCCTTCCTTCCTCCCTCCCTCCTTCCCTCCCTCCCTCCCTCCCTCACTTCCTTCCTTCCTTCCTTCCTTCCTTCCTTCCTTCCTTCCTTCCTTCCTTCCTTCCTTCCTTCCTTCCTTCCTTCCTTCTTCCTTTCTTTCCTCTTTTTTTGTGCTGGTGCTGGAGCCCACCTGAGCCACGACTCTACTTCTGGTTCTGTGTGTGTGTGTGTGTGTGTGTGTGTGTGTGTGTGTGTAATTGGAAAAAAGAGTCTCATGGACTTTTCTGCCCAGGCTGGCTTTGAATTGTGATCTTCAGATCTCAGTTTCCTGAGTAGCTAGGATTACAGGCTTGACCACCAGTGCCCAGCCTGGTTAAAAATAAATCCTGATGTAACAGCAGCATGAAATACATTAAATGTGATAATTTGGAAATGTATGCCATAAATGGTAAACTAATAGGATGTCACAGATAAAAGCAGAGGGCTCAGTGGTGGATGTCCCCAGAGTTACTCTTCTGTATAATATGCAACATATGGGCAAAGACCAACAAGGAACTTAAAATGAAAATAGTTGGCATGGGTGGAAGAGTGGGCGTGTTTTTTTTCATTTACTGTTGTCTTTATACTGTTTTACAATAATTAAAATTCACCAGAATGATATATGAAGCTATTATATGGAATAGAAAAGACATTCAGCCCCTGGTCCCCCAATATCTCAGAATTCACTGAATGATATTGCCAAGCTGAGTCCTGTTGTAATCATGACATAGGACTGTATGTGTGTGTTCCTGGGGTTTTGGAGCACTTGGAATGATTTTAGTCCTTGCACATAGCTTCCAAGTTGGCTGCAGAGACACATAAGAGTCATTAAGATAGGCCAGGCATTAGTGGCTCATACCTGTAATCTTAGCTACTAAGGAAGGAGATCTGAGTACTGCAGTTCAAAGCCAACCTAGGCAGAAAAGTTCACAAGACTCAAAAACAACCACAAAAACAGAAGTGGAAAGTGCTCAATTGGTAAGATTATGGCAGGAAGTTAGCCTTGAACAATAAAGCTCAGAGAACATCCGGGTCCTGAGTTCAAGCCCCAGGACAAGCACAAAAGCAGAAGGAGAAGGATGTTAAGAGTAATTGTTTGCTGGGCACTGGTGTAATCCTAGCTATTCAGCAGGCTAAGATCTGAGGATCATGTGATTTGAACCCAGCCTGAGCAGGAAAGTCCCCGAGACTCTTAGTTCCAGCTAACCAACAAAAAGCCAGAAGTGAAGCTGTGGCTCAAGTGGTAGAATGCCAGCCTTTATCAAAAAAGCTGAGTAACAGAGCCTAGGTCCCTGCACAGGCACACACAGAAAAAGCAGAACACTGTTCTGTTCTGACTATCCTGGTGGCAGAAAAAGGATAATAAATAGGCAAAGGAAAGCACAGTAGTTGAAAGAGACTTTCATTGTGAACAGAAAGAGCCTTTTTTTTTTTTTTTTATCAGAAATGACAGGGCACTCCTAAAGAGAGAAAGTGGATCGTGGGACTGTTCTGGAAGTCCAACTGCCTGAAGAAGATCAGTATGGCGAGAGGCACAAAGTAGACGGCTTGGATAAAGACTGGCTGCCCTGAATCAGACTTACTCCTGTCCTTTGCTGGGCCATGGGCAGAAAAAGCTGTAGGAGTGAACTCTTGGACCTGCCCACAGCGCTACCTAAATGGGCAAGCCCGCAGGGTCCATACAAGGGTTGTCATTAATCATAAATTCAGGATACTCTTTACATTTGAAAGGTCTCAGATTCAAGGTGGGCTGGTCCCTTTCTCATGTATATCTAGCTATCTACTCTTGTCTTCTCACAGGTTCCATAATTCTGAGAGGAAAATAAGGAGCCAATGGCTACCAGCCTTCCGTTTTCCTATTCATAAAGCGAGATGGCTGGATTCAAACTTTGACACCCCTCAAGGAGCCTGCCAGAGCCCATGGTCTGTGAATGTAAATGTTGTCTGAATCTCCTAAATATGATTTCTTACAGATATATCCCTTCCTAGGCCAGAGGGGACATAGTGCCAAGCCATTCCATGCTGAGAACTTCTGGCTGTCTTGCATTTCTGTAGCCCCCTTGAAAGTTTATAAAAAATATATCCAAGTTGGGCACTGGCGGCTCCCACTTGTAATCCTAGCTACTCAGGAGGCTTAAATCTGAGGATCATGGTTCAAAGCCAACCCCAGACAGGAAAATCCATTGAGACTCTGGTCTCCAATTAACTACCAGAAAACCGGAAGTGGAGCTGTGGCTCAAAGTGAAAGATGCTAGCCTTGAGCAGAAAAGCTTAGAGTCAGCACCAAGCCCTCATGACCATCAGAATAATTTTTTTAATCCAAATACATTTGCAGCCATTGCCATTCCAACCACTGGAAGGAACTGTTAGTCTTATTCCAGTGGAAAACAAAAGATAATGCCAGTTAAATGGGACAAAGTTCAAATCCAGACTTTCAACTCCAAAGTGAACCTTCCATTTATTATAATCAAGTCTCAGGAATTAGGGCAACCCAGGAAAATTTCTGGAGAGGCCAAACTATGACTTGGGAGACTTGCAATCATGTTCAAAAAAGGAGAGGTTGAATGGCGCTGTGGCTCAACTGGTAGAGCGCTAGCCTTGAGCTGAAGAGCTGAGGGACAGCACCCAGGCCCAGAGTTCAGGCCCCATGACTGGCAAAAAAAAAAAAAAAAAAGGAGAGATTGATCCCTAGTTATTTAGGAGGCTGAGTTCTGAGGATTGTGGTTTGAAGCCAGGCCAAGCAGGAATGTCTATGAAACTCTAATCTCCAATTAACTACCGAAAAAGCCAGAAGTGGAGCTGCAGCTCAAGTGGTAGAGCATTAGCCTTGAGCACAAAAGCTCAGGGATAGTGACCAGGCCCTGACTTCAAGCCTCAGAAGTGGTACAAGAAAGATAGAGAGGGAGAGAGAGAGAGAGAGAGAGAGAGAGAGAGAGAGAGAGAGAGAGAGAGAGAGAGAGAGAGAGAGAGAGAGAGAGAGAGAGAGAGAGAGAGAGAGAGAGAGAGAGAGAGAGAGAGAGAGAGAGAGGAAGAAAGAAAGAAAGAAAGAAAGAAAGAAAGAAAGAAAGAAAGAAAGAAAGAAAGAAAGAAAGAAAGAAAGAAAAAAAGAAGGAAGGAAGGAAGGAAGGAAAGAAAAGAAAAGAGTAGGGACACTGAGCCAAGGAGAGCCCAGAGACCAAGGTAGGGTGTCAGGGGGGGGGCCCAGGTATCTGCAATCCTCAGCTAACCTCAAGTCTGGGTTCCTAAGGGTTCCAGACTTTTGAAACCCCAAGACAGAGTCCACATCGAGTAGCTGATGATTTTACAGTGGCCTCCTGTGGATGGAAAAATTGAACGGCTTTTTTTTTTTTAAAGCTTCAGACTTTTCTTTTTTCACATTTAATTGAGCAGCCCTATTCTCTTCCGTCAGCTGCCTCATTGTCCCTTTGTTCGAAAGAGGAAATTAAAGTCTAGAAAAAGAGACTAGCTCTGGTCTGGGTCTGCCAATGTGTTTCCCATTAGTCCTTAGAAAGGTCATTAAAAAGCACTTTCAGCTCCCGAAGGGCCATTTACATTTGAAGCAAAGTTAATTTTACTTCCCTGTCTGGTAAGGTCTTCATTTCTATCTCTGTCTGAGTTATACCTTTATATGTGGGGCTAGTCCCTTATTTGTTGTTACCAGAAGGTTTTGATGAACTCACAATAAATTGACAGGTAAAGATATCTCAGGCAGAATGCAAAGGGAAAATAACATGCTGACAGCATGCACTATGGAACCCCATTAGAAAAAGGTCCTTCTACTGTCCCGGGGGGGGCACTAGCCTTCTGGGGGATACAAAGCCTTTTTCATAGAATAATTCAAGGTTCAGCTGAGCACCAGCAGCCAAGGAGGCTGAGATCTGAGAATCACGGTTCAAATGCAGCCCAGGCAGGAAAGTCCATACGACTCATCTCCAATGCACCAGCAAAAAAAACCCCAGAGCAGAGATACAGCTCAAAAGGTAGAGTGCCAGTCTTAAGGGGGAAAGCCAAACAAGAGAGTAAGGCCTGATTTCAAGCCCAGTACACACACACACACACACACACACACACACACACACACACACACACACACACACACACACACACACACACACACACACACACACACACACACACACACACACACACAGAGGAAAATAATTTAAGCTTCCAGAATGGTGGGCTCCCAATCTTACTGATCTCCTTGCTCTAAAGATTTCCAGGAGCCACACACACACACACACACACACACACACACACACACACACACACACACACACAGAGGAAAATAATTTAAGCTTCCAGAATGGTGGGCTCCCAATCTTACTGATCTCCTTGCTCTAAAGATTTCCAGGAGCCTGTGGCTATAGCAATGTCTACCTAGGCGGACAGCCTTTTATTTGATCAGGCAAAACAGCTTTGGGCTCCTTAGTCACAACTCCTCCCCTTGGACTTGGTTCCTGTCAGTGTGTTTTCAAAATTGTCCATGAAAGAGTTTTGTTTTCTTCACAAAAGAGCATTCACAGCTGGAACAACAGAATGCTGCTGACAGCTCTTTAAAGATTGATTTTTCCCCCCTATCTCTGCTGAAACTATATATATATATATAAAGCTAGGAATTGAAGATTCCACTAGCCTAAAGGATCTTCAGGAAGATTCTAAAGCCACCTTTGAAAGACAAAACTATTATTTTTTTAAGTCTGGTGAAGGCAATCAAGAGATGAGAAGGGCAGACATTACTATTTTATTTTGTACTTTGGTATTGTTTGAATTGTAATAGAAGAAAAGTGTTAAGTTATAAATACATTTTTAACCATTTTCTCCTTTTGAAAATATTGGAGCCATTTTTTCCCCCTGTATGTATGTAATAGTCCTGGGGCTTGAACTCAGGGACTAGACCTTGTCCCTGAGTTTTTTTGGTCGTTGTTGTTGTTGTTGTTGTTGTTGTTTTGCTCAAGGCTAGAGCTCCACCACTTGAGCCACAACTCTACTTCTGGCTTTTTACTAGTAAAGGGCAATAAATGCTCAATAAATGCTAATAAATGCTCAAGCCCTGAGTTCTAGCTCAAGTACCAGCACACACACACACACACACACACACACACACACACACACACACACACACACACACACTTCCTTTCCCATTATATAATGGCATTTTATCTCCTCAGTTGTTGCTTTTATAACTAAGATTATTTTTCTCTCATTGCAGAAGTTTTTTTCCTCCTACCAGTCTCCAGCCCTGGCATTCTCAGGGGAGAGATCAGTGTGGTCCACAGACTCCATTCCTGGATTTGGAGACAAATAGCTCTGATCTCCACGGCATACGGCAGGAGAAGAGAATGCAGGTGACACTGACTTTGCAAAAGAAACAAAGCCTTCTGAGATTCAAGTCCAACCCCACAGAGCTGGTGTACAGAAGAAACAATCACACTGCTGAGACACTGAGTCAGGGCCTGGCCCCCAAATTATTGCCATGAATCTCATCGGACCTTGTCAAATCCTCTTCCCGCATAGGTAACACTTCCAAGACAGTAGTCAACTCAGAATCCATCCTACCACTCCAATTTCTGACATGAACAAAGAATTCATCTCTGAATAAAAAAAACATGTCTAAGTAAAGAGCATTCCCCAAAGTGACTCAGGGTTAGCCTCTAAACTCCCCAGAGATGAAACTATCTAGAGTTACTTTCTAGAGTTACTTTCATGAATTGAATCTCAGTCCTATAAGAAGACCCAAATCCTCTTAGCTAGGCTTCCAAGAACCTCTGTGATTGATAGCTTTCTATATGAGTTACTTAGAAATTGTCAAGATGACCAGGTACCGGTGGATCACACCTGCAATCCTAGCTACTCAGGAGGCTGAGATCTGAGGATCATGGTTGAAAGTCAGTTGGGACAGGAAAGTTCAAGAGACTTATCTCTAACTGACCACCAAAAAGCCAAAAGTGGAGCTGTAATTCACGTGGTAAAGAACCAGCCTTGAGATAAAAAGTAGAGGGACTTAGGTACTGAGTTCAAGTCCCAGTACTCACACACACACACACACACACACACACACACACACACACACAAATCAAAATAAAATAGCTACACATAGGAATCAGTCATTATTACATCTCCAGTCTGACAAGGAATAGGAACTGTATTTAGCAACAAAGAGGAAAGTGTTTCTATGCTTCATCTTGATGACTGAAGCTGTCACACAACTGTTAATTCTCCCCATTACTTCTTTTTTGTTATTATTATTAATAATAATATTATTGTTATGGCAACTACTATTATCCTCATCATTATCACCATTGTTATTATTATTATTATTATTTGTCGGTCATAGGGCTTGAACTCAGGGCTTGGGTGCTGTCCCTGAGCTCTTTTTGCCCAAGGCCAGCACTCTACCACTTTGAGCCACAGCACCCCTTCTGATTTTCTGGTGGTTAATTGGAGATAAGAGTCTCACAGACTTTCCTGCTTGGGCTGGCTTCGAACCACAATTTTCAGAGCTCAGCCTTCTGAGTAGCTAGGAATACAGGTGTGAGCCACTAGCACCCGGCTCCACTATTCTACTGCTTGCTATGGATGCTATGTTTTACAAAAATGTTTTCCCCTTACTCCTGGTTGTCAGAGATTGACATGATTCAGGCAGCAGCTTGGGAAGACATAACTAAAAAGGGAGCTGCTCAGAATGAAAGAAGATATTCTTGAACCTTTTGTCTCTGAAGCATCATGCCCTGGTTGTAGAGTGTAGAAAAAGGCCCCACACTCTTTGGTCACTAGTAGCTACTGTTTCCAGAGGTAAAAGCCTGGTAACTTTCTTTCTTGAAGGCCCTCAGGTCCAGAGCTAGAAGTGAGGATATGGTTTTAGCTAAGCTATTACTGAGCCTTCATTCTCTTGTAACGGCTGCCCTACTTAAAACTTTAGACCTTTAAGGCAGCCTTAGCCAGATTGTGTGCACAAGTCAGCAAGTGCTCCTCTGGGGCACAGTTAATGGCCTTGATGGCACAAGGGAGGAAGGGAAAGAAGGAAGGAGACTGCTTGTTATTTACCTATTATAACTTACAGCAAGTACAGGACAAACCCCGGATCTCTCAGACCGGGCTTATCCAATTGCAGTAAAATTAGAGTATTATGCTTGAGAATTTTTTTTTTTACTGTTTTGGTATGTTAATAAATATATACTCCCACTAGATCTAATAGATTAAATAAAATAATCATAAATCATCATAACCCCCCCCCCAGCAAATGCTACTGCATCTTACTCCAAGAACCAGCATGAGGCCAGGTTAGTTTGGGTGTTATAGAGAGTGAATTTGTAATTGTTCTTTAGATTAAGCAGAAGACCTTCTGCGTAAGGAAATATGGCAGAGACTAGTAGTATTAAAACTGGGTTTTTAGGCCCCAAGCCCCAAATCTAGGAGTCCCACCTTAGGTCTAGCCACTCAGTTCCATATGCCAAATATGAACAAGACATAAGACAGAGAAAGATTTGTTACAAGGCTGCCATGGGAAGAAAACACTTCAGTATCTCATCAGCCATTTTCAGAGGTATAGACATTGGCTTCAGGTTAAATAGGGAGCTATCTGGGCAGGATATGAGAAAGGTATGCACAGTTAAAATAGTCCCCAGTCAAAGGCATGGCCAGGTTGAGCATTAGCTCAGTCTTTGGAGGAGTTCCACACAAACTGTCACGGCTTCCCCTTGAGGGGAAGAATACTTTTATCTTTTGCCACAGATGAAGAGATGCCTTAGTCTGTCTGACGCACAGTTTGCTGTTTGTCACAAGATGATTACCTTTCCTGAAGGCTGAGGTGATTGTACAGTACCCACAGTCTTTTATGGGGCCCAATGTTGCCATACCAAACTTAGCACAAGGGGCTATATCCTGATAGCATTTAAAAGGCCAGCCAAATATCCTGCTTATACAGCCAGAAAGAGAGTGTAGCAAGAGTGTTTGCATTAATCATGGCAGCCCTTCATGCACATGAAGGACTGTTTTTATATCATTCACAAGACAATGTCGTTTGTGCAAATGAAGGACTGTGTTCACATCAACCGTAGAATAGTGTCCTTCATGCAAATGAAAGATTATGTATACCAGTGGTTACAGGCCTTCTCCTGAGCACTAAGGACAGTGCTTTCCCCACTGGGTGAAAATGACTATAGGATCATCTAGAGTATCACACAAGCTTGTGATGGCAAAAAGTCTAGAGCAAGCTGAAACAGTAGTGACTGGAACAGTGCCTTCTGGAACTAGAACTGTG
This sequence comes from Dipodomys merriami, assembly GCF_024711535.1. Lineage (NCBI taxonomy): Eukaryota > Metazoa > Chordata > Mammalia > Rodentia > Heteromyidae > Dipodomys > Dipodomys merriami. The sequence continues at coordinate 11,856,472 of NW_027202271.1, forward strand.
CTTTTGCTGCAAACAACTGTGGTTGCTATGTTGCTTCTTCAAGGTGTCCATTGAGTGTTTAAATCAGCCAGACTGGTATGAGGGTAACATAGCTGGTTAGTTTACTGAGAGTCCTTCATTCACAGCAGCTTGAGTACCAGGGAGAGATCTAACACCTGTCAATTAATGTGTCAAATTGTCCAACTCCCAACATCTTGGCTTATTTAAAGGAAAAAGAACATTTAAAAGAGGTGCTTACAGCCAGGCACTGGTGACTCCCACCTGTATTCCTAGCTACTCAGGAGGCTGAGATCTAAGGACTGCAATTCCAAGCCTGCCCAAGAAAGGAAAGCCCATAAAACCCAATTAACCAGCAAAAAGCTAGTCATGGGGCTGTGGTTTAAGTGGTAGAGTGCCAGCCTTGAGCAAAAAAAAACCTCAGGAACAGCACCCAGGCCTTGAACTCAAACCCCAGACCTGGCATACACATACTAAAAAAGAAACCAAACTTCTCATCCCCACAGCCCTGACCCATATTATCTTGCTTTGCCATATTAATTCTTACCTTGTCTATCTTCCTTAGCTTACCTAGGAATTCAGTTTTCGTACTGGGTCTCCCCTCTCCCAGGAATATAAACTTGACAATGCAGAGGGTTGGTGTCCCACATCTGAGTGCCTGAAATAATATAGTGTTCAATGCCTTACTGCTTAGTAAGTGCCCTCTACAAATAAAATATAAAGCTGGGTGCCTATGGCTCACAACTCTTTCTAGCTACCCAGGAGGCTAAGGTCTGAGGATCCCAGTTCAAAGCCAGCCTGCGCAGGAAAGTTCATAAGACTTTATCTCTAATTAATCACCAGAAAACTGGGAGTGGAGCTGTGGCTAAAAAGTGGCAGAGCACTAACTTTGAGTGAACACGCTCAGGCCTCGAGTTATAATTTTCTTTAGATGAAGCAGAAGACCTTCTGGGTAAAGGGATATGGCAGAGAATAGTGGTATTGAAACTGGGTTTTTAGGCCCCAAGCCCCAAATCTAGGAGTCCCACATTAGGTCAGCTTATAAATCTCTAACGATCTTTTCACCCATTCCAAATTCAGAAAGGAGAGAAGTCTTTGATCTTTGTCAGATATAAAGGGCTTTGACCCCTGGGTCTTGGCAGGGCATTTATACTGGCCCCATAATCTTGGCTGTCTAATGGTTCATAGAGATTAGAAAGTAAATGGCAGGTGTTTTGTGAAGGTTCTTCAAGTGTTAACTTGGTATAAAAACCATGTTCTCACAAACTTGGTAGGGCAAAAATTAGCAAGACCCTATCTCAAAGAACAAGTTGGGCATAGTGCTCCACATCCCTAATCTCAGCTACAAGAGGACAGAGGTAAGAAGATTGAGGTCTGAAGCCAGAAAAGGCAACACATGAGACTTTATCTGAAAAAAAATCCAATCTAATGGAAAAGGGACTGAGGGTATGGCTCAAGTGGTAGAGCACTTACCTAGCAAAATGTGAGGCTCTGAGTTCAAATCTCATTCCTGCCTCCTTCCCAAAAAACATAATCCACTTTCCACTTCAGAAAAAATCGAGAGTCCCTACCTAGCAAGTCAACAGATTCCAAGTTTGGCTGGAATAATACAAAATGAGATGGACACATCTTCTTTGTGCCAAAAGCGAGAAAGTCTTCACAGGCAACATGATACAAGTATACAGAAGGTGGCCTCCAGGAGATCCTATCCTATTGGACACTGGGGGTGGAGGGGGAGGGGACAGGACACAACTGGTCATCAAAAACAAGGACTCATGAGCAGAGTTAGAATCAACTACTGCCTGGCAACAGTAGCTCACACCTGTAATCCTAGCTGTTCAGGAGGCTTAGATCTGTGGATCACAGTTCAAAGACAGTCTGGGTAGAAATTCATTAAAGTTCCAAGTATCCACCCAAAAGCCACAAGTGGAGGTATGGCTCAAGCTGTAGAGCACCAGCCTTGAGTGCAAGAGCTAAGGAGCATGAAGCCCTGAGTTCAAGCCCCAGGATAGGTACAGCATACGCCCCAAACAAGTGGGAACCCCTGGTTCTTTATTTCTTCCTCCCGAGTTGCATGTTCCCTTAATTATCCTTCACTTTGCTAGAATTTCCACGTGCAGCAAGATAGATCATTTTCTTTGCAGTTTATAACTTTTTCCCCCACAGGAGAGGAAAAAGGCTAACTAAAATTTGCTTTTAGAAGCCAGGCACTGGTAGCTCATGCCTACAATCCTAGCTACTCAAGAGGCTGAGATCTGAGGATCTCAGTTTGAAGCCAGCCCAGCAGGAAAGTCAATGAGACTCCTATCTCCAATTACCCACTAGAAAACCAGAAGTGGAGCTATGGCTCAAATTGGTAGAGCGCTAGCCTTGAGTGAAAAAGAGCTGAGGGGCAGCGGTCCAATCCCGAGTTCAAGCCCCACAACCAACAAAATAAACTAAAATAAAAATTGCTCTTAGAAGATAAAGTTCAGAGGTCAGAAGAGAGCAAGGGAAAAGGACAATGTATTCTTTGGTGCTAGTTTCTATAAGTTTGAAAGAAAAAAAAAACAAATTCTGGAGTCTTGTAAACAGAATCTGTTTCCTTCTGTTTTCTGTCTGGAGCATGGCATTTGTCCTAACTACATTTACAAGACTCATTTGTTAATTGTTGAGAAGCAGTTGACCCATAACGAAATGGAAGATGATCATTTGTGTATTTTCAAGTTAGCATTAACGTTCCCAGAACAAGTTTGAGTCTTTGAACCATGATCCTCAGATCTCAGCTTCCTGAGTAGCTAAGATTACAGAACAGACTATGCTTTATAGAGTGAATTCAGGGGAAGTTAAGAATGCTAATACACTGGATTTGTTCCATCATCTTGAACCTGAAATGTAACACTATTTTCAGCATTGCATTGTAGGGTGGGGGAAGAAGTCATCAAATCATTAGAAAATATGGACATAACTGGCTTATTACTACATTTTACCCAGGAAATTATAATATACCATTCAGTCTATCCATCTGTCTGTCTGTCTGTCTGTCATCTATATATCATCTATCTATCTTGTCCATTTCCCTCTAGGCTGAGGAAAGCAGCCTAAACAAATTGCTGCCTGTCCAAACTGTTCACTTAATGGGGGGTTAGAACCAAGAAAAACCATATCTATTGAATTCCAAAGCCCTAACCATCACCTACATGCCTGCACTTACAATAGTCGGATGAGTCAGGGGCCCGATCCCATTTCAGGCTCCCAAACACCAGATCTCTAGAGTCTCTTCAGCTGGAGTAAATACCTCACCCCTCCCACATGGGCTGCATGATCCCCACGTGTCCCTGAGTAGTGCCCCATTTCCAACCTTCACCCACCAGGCTACCATCACCTCCCTCTGGACAATCAATTCAGCCATGATATTTGAAAGTCCTCCAAGTTGACATGTCCTCTGCACACCTATCTCTCACCAATGCAAGAGCCTACCTCAGCGCTTATACCAACAGTACCCATAGGGACTTAATCAAATATCACCCGTACCTTACAGTGTGTGTGTGTGTGTGTGTGTGTGTGTGTGTGTGTGTGTGTGTGTGTGTGTGTGTGTGTGTGTGTGTGTGTGTGTATACCAGTCATGGGACTTGAACTCAGACTGTGGGTTTTGTCCCTGAGCTTTTTAGCTCAAGACTAGTGCTCTATTGCTTGAGCCACAGCTCCACTTCTGTTTTTTAGTTTGTTTGTTTTATGGTTTTTTGGTGGCTAATTGGACTTTCCTGCCAGGGCTGGCTTTGAACCATGATCCTCAGATCTCAGCTTCCTGAGTAGCTAAGATTACAGGTGTGATACACTGGTGCCTGGCTCCTACTGGGGGGGGGTCTTATCTTCATATTTTCCTCATTACTAGACCAAGGTAGAAACATATCTCTAAAACCCCAGTGCTTAGCATCCTTCCTGGTCCTTATGGGTAAATATTCAGAGCACTTGTTGAGAAATCAATGAATGTAATATTCGCTGATGAATAAATAAATGTTCTGATCCACCCTTCAAAATACTTTCCCCACACAGCCAAATGATGCACATAATTATATTCAATATTAGAATAGGATATTTTTCTTCTTGGCTTTAAGAATGCATGTTTTATTAAAGGGAAAAGGTTCTGAGGGAAGCAGAGCCAGAAGGCTCTTCTGCTAGTTTAGACCTCAGTGTAAATGATGTCCTTAGGGGACATATCTGGGGATATTAGGAGAAATGATCACTAGAGATGCCCAACCAGGGTGGGAGGAAGAAGATGGAGAGGTAAGTCAAAAGACCAGAGAGGCTTTTTGTTTTACCTCTTCTGCTATAGCTTTTCCACGGAGCAGCTCAGGTTGCCATAGCAACAGCAGCAGCAATTTGTGGTCCCTCTTTCCAGCATCCTACTTACTGGCGAGGAAAAGCTATAAGTCTCAGGCTCCTACCCTAGCAGGTCATTCTGCTCTTGAGAAAAAAAGCCAGGCTGAGCCTCCAAGAGCCAACAGTAGAGATGAACCAACCAACAGGATGGCAAAGGAATGGATTTCAGGCTGCTAGAGAAGGGTGGGAGGGACACCACTTCCAGGGGGTGAAGGCTAACGCGTGGGCTGGAGTGACACGGGAATAAAGAGGAAGCTGCCACCATTGGCAAATAATCACAGCTGGGGCAGAGTGCTTAGAGCTGATTACCTAGAGATCCTCCAGCTTAATTGATTTTTATACAACCTCCTGACTGCAAAATTGGGAGGCTGGAACAATAAAGGCAATTTTCAAAGGACAGCTGCTTGCTCAAGTGGACACCCCACCCCGAATTGTTTATCAGGGTTTCTAATGACTTATTCTTCTCAACTGAGCCAGAAAATAGCTTTCTAAACAAGAAATGGGAAGGATGCCAGATGTGTGTGACTAGATGACGTGAGAGAGTGCCGCGTCAGTGTGTAATTATTACTCTTCCTAATCACATCAGCAGTTTTATTGTGAGATGTGTCCAATTCTACAGCAAGAGTATGATCTAGATAGGAAGAAGTCACCATCAGCTTTGCAGGTTTGGTTTTCTATCCATTTTTAAGTCTTGAGCATAACTCAAATCAATAGCAATTGTCTTGCAGGCAAGGTTTAAAGAAAGAAGAGGAATTGGGGGGTAAATGTCAATAAATTATTGATAAAGCTATTAATCCATTTCATTGCTGAAGACATAAATTGTGAATTCAAGCCAGGTACACCAAGTGGCTCATATCTGTCATCCTAACTACTCACAAGGCTGAGATTTGAGACTAGTGATTGGAAGCCAGCTTGGGCAGACAAATCTGTGAGACTCTTTTATCCAGCAAAAGGGTAAAAGTGAAGGTGTGGCTCAAGTAGTAGAAAACTGGCCTTTAAAAAAAAGCTAAGCATGGGTTGGGAAGGTGGCTCAGTGGTAGAGCGCTCGCCTTGCATGCATGAGGCCCTGGGTTCGATTCCTCAGCACCACATAAGCAGAAAAAAAGCTGGAGTGGCACTGTGGCTCAAGTGGTAGAGTGCTAGCATTAAGCTGAAGAGCTGAGGGACAGTGCCCAGGCCCAGAGTTCAGGCCCCACAACCGGACCAAAAAAAAAGCTGAGCATAATGTGGCCTGAGTTCAAATTCCAGTATCAGCACACACACACACACACACAAAAAGCAAACAAGCAAGAAAGAAGGCTGGGCACTGGTGGCTCACACCTGTAATCGTAGCTCATCTCAGGAGGCTGAGATCTGAGGGCAATGATTCAAAACTGAGCAAGGAAGTCCACAGTACTCTCATCTCCAATGAATCACCAAAAAGCCAGATGTGTAGCTATGGTTCAAGTGGTAGAACACTAGTTTTGAGCAAAAAAGCTCAGGGACAGTGCCAAGCCCCTGAGATCAAGGCCCAGGACTGGCACAAAAAAGGAAGGAAGAGAGGGAGGGAGGAAAGAAGGAAGGAAGGAAGGAAGGAAGGAAGGAAGGAAGGAAGGAAGGAAGGAAGGAAGGAAAGAAGGAAGGAAGGGAGGAAGGAAGGGAGGGAGGAAGGGAGGGAGGGAGGGAGGGAAGAGGGAGGGAAGAGGGAGGGAAGAGGGAGGAAAAGAAAGAAAGAAGAAAGGTAGAAAGAAAAGAAAGAGAGAAAAGAAAGAAAGCTATATATCTTTATATAGATCTCTCTCTCTCTCTCTCTCTCTCTCTCTCTCTCTCTCTATATATATATATATATATATATATATATATATATGTATGTATATCAGTGCTCAGAGCTCATCAAGGTTTTCTTTTAGGAAGGATTAATTTTTTTAATAGCACCAAAAGGAAACTTATGCAAACAATTTATAGAGTCGACCACGGTTCATTAAAGAACAAAAGAACAGAAACATGTAATTTCATGGTGACTCCCACCAAACACAGCCTCTCTGGATTCCAGCAATATGCCAAATCAATGACTTAGCAACCCTGCTGTTGGCATTTACCCTGTGTCTGCCTCACAGCTGCTGCTCCGAGGATGATACATTTAATAAATATGTTTACAAGCCGTAATTTGCTTCTGGCACTATTTTTTGCTTCTTTTTTTTACACCAAACTTTCATTCATGGGGAGGAAACATGCCTCGGTGTTAAATGACCTTTCTTACAAAGCGCTTAGGACATTTTACCGAGCCCAAGAGTGAGCCATGGCATTGAAGTTAAGTCTAAGGTTAGTATTGGACTGAAAGTCAGAAATGAACCATCAAACTCAGGCAATGTGAGAGCCACCTCTAAGAATTCTTGTGAGGCTTCTAGGAAAGCCCAAAGCAGAAAATCGGACGCTCATACTCATCTCCTGACCACCGTATGACAAAATGTAGTATTGCATAGCATTGCTATATGTATTAACACGGAAAATCAAATAGAGTTCATTTTATTTTGGTGGATGAATATTTTATGTGGGGAAACCCCCAACAACCAGGCAGATGGAAAGGCCGAATAATTACCAAACAATCAAAGGCTTGTTTGATGAATATATTACAACAAAAAAAATCCATTCTCTAAAATTAAATGGATCTTCTTTGTATAAAAATGCTCATCACCATGCACCAGTGGCTCTTAGCTGTAATTCTAGCTACTCAGGAGGCTGAGATCTGAGAATCATGGTTCAAATCCAGCCCAGACAGGAAAGTCTGTGAAACTCTTTTTAAAAATATTTTATTGTAAAGATGCTGCTGTGAAACTTTCATCTGCAAAAAGCCAGAAGTGGAGCTGTGGCTCAAGTGGTAGAGCATTAGCCTTACACAGAAAAGCTCAGAGATAGCATCCCAAATCCTGAGTTCAAGCCCCAGTACTGGGACTACAAAATAAATTTTAAAATCATTTATTTCATCTTCATCTCACTTTATTAAATTGCTGTGTATATATTTTATGTATGGACTTACATATGCTTTATAATATTGATAACATACAAATAAAATGGTACGTGTTTTATCATTTATTGACAAACCCATACAGATTGGAAAAGCATGCTGGTAAGTTTGATCTCTGATAAGGTATGCAACTAAAATAACTGGGATACTGTTGCTTTAAATAAGTAAAAATATTAGCTGGTTAAATAAAATTATACAAGGTCATTACATTTGCAAAAATTCCTACTGCAAATGGTTCTGTAATAGTTATTTCAGCATTATCCTAATGGCAAAATCATTTGTTAAAGTTTTTCTAGTACTGGTCTACTCCCAGGATGGCTCATCCACAAAGGCCACAGCCCAGTTGGGGCAAAAGTATTCCTATGTAAGAGGGGATACATTTGACTGCTTTCTATTGCCAAGGGAAATTGATGAAAGTCAGCTTGGAATTATTGATGTTGAATTTACATAAAAAAGTGAAGCGGTGGCTTGAGTGGTAGATACTAGCCTTGAGCAAAAAAAAAAAAAAAAAAAAAAGGAAAAGGAAAAAAGCTCAGGGACAATGCCCAGGTCCTGTCTGGCTTCAAACAATAATTCTCAGATTTCCACCTCCTGAGTAGTTAGGATTACAGGCGTGAGCCACCAGGGCCACCATACACATCCCCATTTCTAAACACCATGATCCACCAAAGGGAGCCAGGAGAAGCAGCTACAGCCAGGGCTGAGATAGGGGAAGTCTGGCATTCATTTAGAACATCTTGTACCAGAAAACAAGGAAGTACTCCAAGAAGAATGAAATCATCTCAAAATAACACAGAAGCCAACTTGAAGGGCTTCCACTAGTCAAATCTGGGATAATTTGAACCTCAAAGTAATAATGAGAGGGCTGGGAATGTGGTTTACTAGTAAAGTGCTTGCCTAGCATGCATGAAGCCCTGGGTTCAATTCCTTAGTACCACATAAACAGAAAACGCTGGAAGTGGCACTGTGGCTCAAGTGGTAGAGCACTTGCCTTGAGCAAAAGAAGCTCAAGGACAGTGCCCAAGCCATGAGTTCAAGCCCCAGGACTAACAAAAATAAAAAATTAATAATCATAGTAATGCAACCCATGAATAAAAAAGGAAACTATTCCAGAAAGCAGGATAGGTAGATAGTTCTAATGTACCATCTTACAAATGCATTTAATTACAAAGAGAAAGCAACAATCACAGTGTAGAATACCTGCCTAGCAAGTACAACGCTTTTGCAGAGAGAGAGAGAGGAGAGACAGAGAGAGAGAGAGAGAGAGAGAGAGAGAGAGAGAGAGAGAGAGAGAGAGAGAGAGAGAGAGAGAGAGAGAGAGAGAGAGAGAGAGAGAGAATCTACAAAAGTAGAGTGCCTTCAGTAGAGGAGTCCAACAGACACTACCTTAATCAAGTCATCTGCCAACAGGGAAGTCCTAGAATGACTCAACATTAGGTACCATTGGATCAGATGCAATCAAAACACGTATCTTCTCTTCCAGTGCTCATAACAAAAATGCCTAGCCCCAAACTAATCATGAAGAATTATAAGCTAGGTGCCAGTGGCTCACATCTGTAAATCCTAGCTACTCAGGAGGCTGAGATCTGAGGATCACAGTTCAAGAAAGTCTATGAGACTCTTATCTCTAATTACCCACCAGAAAACCAGAAGTGGAACTATGGCTCAAAGTACTAGAGGGCTAGCTTTGAGCAAAAGAGCTCAGGGACAGGGCTCAGGCCTTGAGTTCAAGTCCCACAACTGAAGAAAAGAAAGAAAGAAAGAAAGAAAGAAAGAAAGAAAGAAAGAAAGAAAGAAAGAAAGAAAGAAAGAAAGAAAGAAAGAAAGGAAGGAAGGAAGGAAGGAAGGAAGGAAGGAAGGAAGGAAGGAAGGAAGGAAGGAAGGAAGGAAGGAAGGAAAGAAGGAAGGAAGAGAGAGAGAAGAAGGAAGGAGAGAGAAGAAGGAAGGAAGAGAGAGAGAAGAAGGAAGGAAGGAAGGAAGGAAAGAGAGAAAGAAGGAAGAGAAGGAGAGAGAGAAAAGAGGAGGGATGGAGGGAGGAAGGAAGAAAGTAAGGAAGGAAGGAGGTAGGAAGGAAGGAAAGAAAGAGAAGAGACATACTGAATACAAATAAACTGAAAGGTATTCTTTAACCCAATTCTCTTGTAATGGTTACTGCCTCCAAAAGATTGTGCAATCTCAGGATGGACCATGGAACAGATCCAGATGGCAGGATACTGAAGAAACTTGACAGTGAACACCACATTCGAGTGGAGTCTTTGTTTATTCCTCTTAAGGGTACTGCAGACGTGTGTGGAGACCCTAAGATGGTGCCTGGGGATGAACAGAAGTCAGATCTCAATGCCAGTATCCTGGCATTGAGTATCCTGGATGAGTGTATATTATGTTTCCCACACGTGCATGAGAAATTTTAGGAGATGTGGTGCGAGCCACATTCCAATAACTTGCTCAAAATAATCATGACAAAAAGGGAGCTCTGTGTACCAGACTTGCAACTGGCTTTGGACTGGGAGATTTCCTTTAAACAAAGGATGCTTCTTCAAGTTTTGATTGTTTGCCATTTTTATTAGTTTCTGAGTTAGTCTTCCAGTGATTTGAAAGGAGTAAATTTAAGGAAAAAAGATACACACTGCCAGAAAGCTAGTGGGCAATTTGAAGCCAGCTAGGGCTGCAAAGCCTGTGAGACTCTTATCTCCAATTAGTTTCCAGAAAAAGAGAAAAAAAGCCAGAAGTAAACTCAACTAGTAGAGTGCCATTCTTCCGTGAAAAAGCTAACAGACAGCAATGGCAGGCCCCGAGTTCAACACCAGTGCCAGCGCGCGCGCACACACACACACACACACACACACACACACACACACACACACACACACACACACACACACACACACACACCCCTTTATGATACTCTCCTAAAAGTATCCTCCTTTGGTCTCACTGTGTGTGAACGTCTAGAGTTCTGTATAATTTATCATGTCCCCATGTATTTTTAAATATAAATTCTTATTTCCATCTTTCTTATGTAAAAGTCAAGGAGAGCACTCTGTTCTGAATCACCGTTTCTCCTGTTCTGGAGAGCACTCCACATTAGCACATGGGCACCTTGTATCTTTGTCTTTATTTTTTTTTAATAGTAATAGCTCCTCAAGCCTTTACTTTTGTAGGTTATTATATGTGTGTGTGTGGGGGGGGGGGACAAGGAAGGGAGGCCAGGGGAGTCCTGGTCCTTGAACTTCAGCCTAGGTGCTGTCCTTGAGCATTTCTGCTCAAGGCTAGCACTATAGCACTAGGACCATACCTCTACTTCCAGCTTTTTACTGGTTCGTCGGAGATCAGAGTCTCAAGGATTTGACTGCGTGGATGGCCTTGAATCTCAGTTCTCAAATCTCATCCTCCTACATGGCTACGATTAGAGGCATGAGCCTCAGAGCCTTTCCCAAACTTAATGTTGATAAAAATGTTGCCACTGGACTTCAAACACTCAAAACATAAAAAGTGTTGGAACAAAAAACACTGTGCTGCATTCCTGTCCAGATCTTTTGGCTCATACCTTATTCCCAGCACCTAGTAAATGCTCAACAAATGCGTGCTTGAAAAGAATAAAGGATCAATAATATGGCTACTGCATTCATATTAAAATATGTCACCTGCCCAGTACTGATGGTTCACATCTGTAATCCTAGCTACTCAAGAGGCTAAGGTCTAAAGATCGTGGTTCAAAGTCAGCCAGGGTAGAAGAGTCCATGAGAATCCTATCTCCAATTAACCACCAAAAAAAAAAAAAAAAGCCAGAAGTGGGGGTGTGGTTCATAGGGTAGAGCACTAGCCTTGAGAAGAAAAAGCCAATCTGGAGCACCAAGGCCCTGATATCAAGCCCCAAGACCAGCACCCACACACAAAAAAGATGCAAAAGTCCTTTTAGGAGATGCCCTATCTCTAGGCAGAGTTACCAGAAGATGGTTTACTAAAAATACCAGGAGGACACCTGCATACAAAGCTGTGGTGGGAGCGTTAGGTAAGAGTAGGTAGAGCACATCACTGGTGAATTCATGGAAAACTGTGAGGACGGAAGCTCTTCAGGAAAGCTGCTTGGCCTCAAAATAATTGAGTTCTTTCCTGTTCTCACAAATGTATCTGCATGCTGTGTCCTTCTAAACTACCCGTGGACACATATACAATTTTTTCTGTGCCAATCCTGGGGCTTGAACTCAGGATCTGGGACTGTCCCTGAGCTTTGTTTTTTTGCCTGAGGTCAGCTCTCTACTACTTGAGCCACAGCGCCACTTCCAGCTTTTTCTGAGTAGTTTGTTGGAGATAAGAGTCTCATGGAGCCAGGCACCTATGGCTCACGCCTGTAATCCTAGCTACTCAGGAGGCTGAGATCTGAGGATCACGGTTCAAAGCCAGTCTGGACAAGAAAGTCCATAAAACTCTTATCTCCAGTTAACCATGAGAAAACCACAAGTGGTGCTGTGGCTCAAGTGGTAGAGCGTTGATCTTGAGCTGAAGTGCTGAGGGACAGCGCCTCGGTCCAGAGTTCAAGCCCCATGACTGACAAAAAAAAAAAAAAAAAGTCTCATGGACTTTGCAGCCCAGGCTGACTTCAAGTCATGACCTTCAGATCTAAGCCTCTTGAGGTGTGAGCCACCGGCGCCAGCTTATTTTGTTTTTAATTTTGTTTCAAAATTAAAGACATTAGCTGGACTGACAGATTGGTAATTAAGAATGCCAAAGCCATCCTCATTTGAGGAACAGAAGAATATGGGAAAGAAACGATGTGAAAAGAACAAAAAGAGGGTAGAATACCATGGCCTCACAGGACAGAACAGAGGAGCAGGGTAAACACTCTTCCCCAAGCTCCATGACCCCAAATGCTATTGCATTGAGGATTCAATTCCCAGCAAATGAATTGGGGAACATATCCATTCAGGCCATTACATGTTCTAATTTCCATCCATGACCTTAGCATTATACATATTACATATAAATATATAATATATGTGATATAGTAAATACATACATAAAATATATAATAATTATATCTGTTATATTAATATGCTTTATGTTAATATATGTTACTATATCAATATATTATATGAATATATCATATGTAGTATATATACCGATATGCATGTGTATATATATTTCTAAGAGAAAGGGTGAGCTCTGCTATCTTTTCTCATATGGGCACTAATCTCGTTTGTCACTTCATCATCTCATATTTAAGTACTACCATATTGGTGCTGGGGTCTCCATATATGAATTGAGGGGTAAGGACACAAGCATTCAGTCTGTAACACTTGTATATATGCAGAAGGGTTTACATCATGTGCCTTCTACATTTGAAAATATTTGAAAGTAAATCAGTGCCCAGACCCTGAGTGCAAGCCCCAAGACTGGTATCCAAAACAAGTGACTTGGTGTAATCCCAGCTACTCAAGAGGCTGAGATCTGAGGATAGCAGTTCAAAGCCAGCCCAGGCAGGAAAGTCTGTGAGCCTTTGATCTCCAATCAACTACTAGAAAAGGAAGTGGTGCTGTGGCTGTGGTAGTGCTCTAGACTTGAACAAAAGAGCTCAGGGGCAGTATCCGAGCCCTGAGTTCAAGCCCCACAACCAACAGCAACAAAATAACGGGACTTGGAAGGCAGCTATATAGAAATTGGATTTGAAAGCTTTAGAACAGAGAGACTGGGTAAGGAAAATACCAGAGACAAAAGTTGAAAGACAGAAAGGAAGCAAGAAAACACAGACTCAAGAAACCTGGACGTTAGGGCAATTTTGGTCCCACTAGTGCTCCAGTTTTCACCTAGAATAAAGAAGAAGGACACAGGGAAGAAAGCTAGGTTTCCTTTCTGCTGGTTTCTTGTTTGTGACTTCACTTCTCTGTCAAATCTCTGAGCATCTGAAAAATCAAAGCTGCTACTCCATGACCGGCTGTTTAACAAATACTTTAAAAAGGAAAAAAAAAAAACCCTCAAGAATTGTTTCACATTGTTCCTGGTGCAACTAACATCCTGCTACTATTTCTGTGTGGGTTCCATCTTTTTATGTGTTCCCCTTTCAAAAGACATCATCAGAGAGATACCTTGGAAAGTCCTCTGCCAGGCTTCACTTGATAAATTCTTTTTCCTCTCTCTGCTCAGAGATCTAGAGAAATCTAGCAAGGCCAATTCGCCATACTCCAGTGCTGCGACCCACATTGGTTTTGCTGCATTTAATTGACAGGGAGCTGGGTAGCCTCTGGCTGACTATCTATCTAAGGTTCTGGGGTGAGGGCACCTCTTTTAGATGAAGGATGTTTTTGCCTGCAGTAAAACATTGGCATCAGCTGTTGCTTTCTTCTAAGTTGATAGAACTGGTCTGAGATCCAGGCTTTTTTTGTTGTTGTTGTTAGATTTCAAACAATTCTCCCAATGGTATTATCTCTGTGTCTTAATATAGTCAGTTAAATGTGTAGATTTCTTCTCCAGATAAACTTGGCAGTCCCTGTCTCCCTTCTGATAACTAACTGGAAGCAAAGTAGATTTCCCTCCATGCTTTAGCCCCAACGTAGCAGTCAAGAAATCCTCAATTCAAAGATTCATTTCCAAGTCTCCTTAGTCCATGTTTTTTCCCCTCCTAGCTCTAGGGCTTGAACTCAGTGCCTCTAATTCTTCTTCAGCTCATTTGCTCGTGACTGAGACGCTACTACTTGAGCCATGCCTCCAAGTCCAGCATTTTGCTGGTTAATTTGAGATAGACTCGCAAATTTTCCATCCAAGCTGACCTTGAACCACAGTCCTCCAGGTCTCAGCCTCCTGAGTAGCTAAGATTACAAGCATAAACCACTGACATCCCTGGCTTATTTTCATCATGTGCCATTGTATTTGTACAACTTTACTGTAGTACTATTATAGACTGGGCATTTGTAATATTGCAGGCTCAGGACACGTATTAGACCATTTAAGCCACACATGAGTACCCAGTAAAATAAGTAACATTATTATCTGATTTTATGATTATTCAAGAAAGAGAGCCTACTAAATGAAGCAATTAAACCCCATGTTTGTCTTACTCGACATAGGCATAAAAGTATTACATCAGGGGCTGGGAAGGTGGCTCAGTGGTAGAGTGTTTGCCTTGCATGCCAGAGGCCCTGGGTTCGATTCCTCAGCACCACATAAACAAAAAGAAAAAAGCTGGAAGTGGTGCTGTGGCTCAAGTGGTAGAGCGCTAGCCTTGAGCTGAAGAGCTGAGGGACAGCGCCCAGGCCCAGAGTTCAGGCCCCATGACTGCCCCCCCCCAAAAAAAAGAGTATTACATCAGTAATCTCCAAGACATAGAGCCATTGAATCTGAATCTCAATCATTTTAACTATTGTGATCTAATTGGATCTATTCTTTCTCAGAAGTTAATCATTGATATTACTGTATTTTATCCTTCAGATGAAGAACTCTCAGCCCTAAGAATCGGAATGACTAGCCTGAAGTAGAGTTGTCAGAAGGAAGAAGGGAACACAGGAAGAGGAGGGGACATAGGACTCCAGTTAAATTTAAACTTCACATAATGAATCATAGTTGGGATATGTTTATACCAAAACAATTATTTGGTGGTTATCCATTTCAGATTAGTTATTCAATTTTGGATAAGTAACAAATGTTTTTTAGTAATTCTGTCTTCCAATAAACTCGTGTGTGTGTGTGTGTGTGTGTGTGTGTGTGTGTGTGTGTGTGTGTGTGTGTGTGTGTGTGTGTGTGTGTGTGTGCGCGCGTGCCAGGTTTGGGGTTTGAACTTAGTGCCTACAGGTAGTCCCTTAGCTTTTTTTGCTCAGAGGGAGCACTCTACCACTTGAGTCACAGTTCCACTTTTAGCTTTTGGTGGTTAATTGGCAATAAGAGTCTCATGGACTTTCCTGCCTGGGCTGGCTTCAAACTGTAGTCCTCAGCCTCTTGAGTAGAGTTAGCTAGGATTACAGGCATGAGCCATCAGTGTCTCACTTACAATAGACACAAAGGATCTGACTCTGCTTGAGCAGTCATATATTCATGGAAATCAATATTTGTTCTTTTTGTTTGTTTTGCTTTGGTTTGGTTATTTTTTTTCTTTCTTGTTTTGTTGTTGGCTCCTATTGTGATCCTCAGATCTTGGCCTCCTAAGCAGCTAGGATTATGTAAAGGCATGAGCAACTAGCACTTGGCTAAATTTATTTTTACTATGATTATTGTACTATAGGTATGTTAACCTTATCAACCATGCATGTTTGTGTCATAGACCTCAACAAAATCCTCAGTTGAGATCCTCCTCTGGGTCTTACCCAAGGCCAAGGTACTGTGGACTGAGGGTCCCTGCTGGTCACTGTGTCATGGGCCCACTAAATGGGTGCCTATGAAATGCTGCAGTGACAGGATCAAGTCACAGGGGTTGGGGAGCTGTGGGAGGGTCATGCTCTGCATGTAGTCTCTGAGGGGCTGGGGGGGCCTGAGAGCTGGGCCCCGAGCACAGGACATACAGGGTCTCCCTGTTCTTACTGCCTCCCACCTTCTTCCCAGCCTAGAGTCAGGATGGACATTTTTCCTTTATTTGTCCTTGAGATTTCAATAGATATCATTTTATATGATCAGAGGTATTATGTGTTTGGGTTCCTATATGGGTTTTTGAGGGGAGGAGGTTTTTTTTGTTTTTTGTTTTTTGGCCGGTCCTGGGGCTTGAACTCAGGGCCTAGACACTGACCTTGAGCTTCTTTTGCTCAAGGCTGGCACTCTACCACTTGAGCCACAGTACTACTTCCAGCCTTTTTCTGTTTATGTGGTACTGAGGAATTGAACCCAGGGCTTCCTGCATGCTGGGCAAGCACTCTACCACTAAGCCACATTCCCAGCACCTTTGAGGACTTTTTGGTTATTGTTTTGGTACTTGAACTCAGGGCCTGGGTACTGTCTCTGATGTCCTAAGTTCTTTTGTTCATAGCTAGCACTCCTTGTTTAAGCTACAACTCCACTTCTGGCTTTATTTATTTATTTATTTATTATAGGTCATGGGGCTTGAACTCTGGGCCTGGGTGTTGTCTGAGCTCTTCAGCTCAAGGCAAGAACTCTACCACATGAGCCACAGTACCACTTTGGTTTTCTGGTGGTTAATTGGAGGTAAGAGTCTTAGCCTGCCTGGGCTGGCTTGGAACTGTGATCCTCAGATCTCAGCCTCCTGAGTAGCCAGGATTACATGTATGAGCCACCAGCACCCAGCTACTTATTTTTTTAAATGATTAACTGGAGATAAGAGTTTCATGGACTTTTCTTCCTAGGCTGGCTTTGAATCATATTCCTCAGATATCAGTTTCTTGAGTGGCCAGAATTCTAGGCATGAGCCCAGAATCCAGCTTGACCTGGAACTTTCATCTTCAGAATTTATTCCCTGTCCCTCAGGGTCTGGACTTGTCTTAAACAAAAGCCAGAGTGATTACCACACATCTATACATGGGTACCACACCCCCTTCCCTGGGGTACACAGCATCGGGGCTTCTGGCTACTGGGTTGAAGAAGAGGCAGAGGAAATACAGGGAAGATGGGGAAAAATAAATCTATTAACATATTCTCCTGCCACCACATAATGTGAGTCATGCTTTGCAAACCAAATGTTTAGATATTATGGTTTCTGCATTTCACACACTGCTGTCTACAACTGTACAATTATAATTATTATAATCATCCTACACATTGGGACCAGACCACTCTCCCAAAGGCAAGCTTATTGGATTACTTTGACGCTCAGCTCCTGCTGTCTCCAGAGCACTAGCTTAGCCTTCTTGGCTTTACCCTTGAGAATGTTCACAATGGCCATGCTGTCTCCAACTCCACCTTCCACCACAATCCCAACCCTGCCCTACCTACCATGCCTTCCTGGCTCCTCAGTGACTCTTCCAAAATTGCATCACTGTTGAATTCATAGCCCACCATTCCTCTTCAGCTCCCTCAGCCCACTCCTCCTCCAGCCACCCTACTGCTGTCCTTTCCATTTGCTGAGAAAGTTTCCCTTGGAAACTAGAAAGACAGCCTACATACTGGGAGAAGCTCTTTACCAGCAATATATCAGACAGAAGCTTAATATCCAAAATTTACAAGGAGCTCAAGAAATGAACCCCTCCCAGACCTAATAAACCAAATCACTGAATGGGCAAAGGAGCTAAAGAGAGACTTTTCAGAAAAATAGTAAGAATGACAAAGAAACACATAAGGAAATGCTCATTATCCCTGGCCATAAGGAAATGCAAATCAAAACAACCCCAAGATTCCATCTCACCCCAGTGAGATTGGCCAACATTGTGAATTTGAACAACAACAAATGTTGGTGGGGATGTGGGGGAAAAGGAACCCTACTGCACTGCTGGTGGGAATGTAAACGAATACAACTCTGGACAACTGTCTGGAGATTCCTCAAAAAACTAAACATGGATCTTACTTTCAACCCAGCTATACCATTCCTGGGCATCTACCTTGAACACCATGAGCCAGTGCGTGAGAGTAATGGTGGCTATGGGGAGACCAAGGAAAACTTGGGTGTAGCGTTCGGGTATTGTGTCTGTTGGTGAAGATCCTGTCCTCAATGTCTTTTCTTCACATTGCCTCTGTGTGTGTGTGTGTGTGTGTGTGTGTGTGTGTGTGTGTGTGTGTGTGTGTGTGTGTGTGTGTGTGTGTGTGTATGCACGCTGGAACTAGGACTTGAACTCAGAGACTAGATGCTCTCTCTGAGCTTTTTCACTCAAGACTAGTGTTTTACCTCTTGAGCCACACCTCCACTTTGGGCTTTTTGCTGGTTAATTGAAGATGAGTCTCTTAGATTTATCTGTTTGTGGCTGGCTTTGAAATGAGTTCCTCAGATCTCCCTCTTGAGTAGCTAGGATTATAGGCATGAACCACTAGTACCTGACTCACATTGCCTTCTTGGTATGGGTCACTGGGTGGATCTGGCATGTCCATGTGATCTGTCTTGAGGTGTCACTGTATTTGGGGCAGTTTGTCTTCCATTTCCTTCTCAACTCATCAGTCCATTCTCCTGCTCCTTTCCATGGGAGAGTATGCTTGGCTGGTATGCTTAGGCTCAGGATGATACAGTATCTGTCATTATGTTCCAAATTCCATGTCCAGCCCTTTAGATAAATCAGCTACTCTTTGCTCTCTGTAGGATTTTTTTTCCCTTGTGGGTCTAGGGATTGAACCCAGGGTCTTACACAGGTGGGTGAGTACTTTAAGTTCTCCTGTTTCAATGATCAATCTGAAGTTTAGGGGACCTTAGGTCATTAGCCTTAGGGCTCTAGCATCTGATCTTCAGTTTCAGCTCTGCCGCTGTAAGACCTCTCTAACTTCCGGCACCAAGGCAGGCATGGTGAGATTCATTCATCCACTTGACAAGTATTAATTGAGCAACTGGAGACCATCTGAATTAGTCTACTAAGCATTAGGAAAACAAACAAGGTGGCTATTTGTAAGAAGTTAACATTGTATTTGTTTTGTTTTGTTTTGTTTTTGGGTCCGGTCATGGGGCCTGAACTCTGGGCCTGGGCGCTGTCCTTCAGCTCTTCAGTTCAAGGCTAGCGCTCTACCACTTGAGCCACAGCGCCACTTCCGGCTTTTTTCTTTTTGCTTATGTGGTGCTGAGGAATGGAACCCAGGGCTTCATGCATGCAAGGCAAGCGCTCTACCACTGAGCCACCTTCCCAGCCCCGAAGTTAACATTGTAGAGGTTAAAAAAAAAAAAAAGACAAGAAACAGGCAACCCAGCGCATGAAAAGACACTGCACGTAGAGCTCATGTGAAGATTTCAATACAAGCAGATATGCTAGCTAGAGAAGAACTGGGCACAGGTATGGCTGAGCAGTGAGGTGAAGCTGGAGTGGACTGGGTGAGTACAGATGTACCCTCGTAGGAACTGAAACCTGCAGGAGGAGAAGAAAGCCACCATGTGCAGATGTGGAAAAGAATTCCAGGCGGGAACCAAGGCCTGCTCCAGAAACAAAAACAAGAGGCTAGGCCAGGCATCAGTGGCTCACACCTGTCATCCTAGCTATTCAGGAGGCTGAGATATGAGGATCACGATTCAAAGCTCAGCCCAGGTAGGAAAGTCTGTGAGACTTCTCTCCAATGAACAGCAAAAAGCCAGATGTAGAGCTGTGACTCAAGTGGTTAGAATGCTATTCTTGGAAAAAAAAAAAAAAGAGCTCAAGGACTTTGCCCAGGCTCTGAATTCAAGCCCCAGTAACAGCACAAAAAGAAAAAGAAGAAAAAAAGAAAAGGAGGCTTTCATGGCTGGGACCACAGGCTAAGAAGGAGCGTGTGCTGGGAAGTTTTACTTGGAGTGCAATACTGAGCCAGAGGTACTCTCTTCTCCCCAGCCAAATCACAGCACGCAGCAATGCGTTCAAGGCTGGTATTAATGGCCACCGAGTAAGAGGTCTGCTGTAAAAAGGAGTGAACAAAGTGCAGAAGGCGCACTCTGGATTGAATGGAGATCCTGATATTGAGCTGGAAACTCCAAAGTTTTTTTTGCCTTTGGTTTCCTCTGAGCACTGTGAGATCTGGCTGAGACTCTCTAGAGACACTACAGAACTGAGAAGGGCAGATCAAAGCCTTTTGTCATTAGGTCATGGCTCTGTGTGTGTGTGTGTGTGTGTGCATGCGGATGCAGGTGCATACATGCATGCACATGCTCGTGCACATATTTGTGCATGCATGAAGCACAACAGATTTCTCGCTTGGCTGAATGTATGCATGATCCTCTTCAGCGCCTGAAGGACAAACCATATGAGTGCACTCAGGAGGGGACCGTATCCCTGTGGATTATAGTCTTTGTTTCTTTGTGACAGATTCCAAGAAGTCACACTTGCTGCTTCAAGGGATCCAGGTAGGAGCCTGAAAGAACTTGGCAAAGAATCCCACCAGGCTTTCCCACGCCTCTGGACCGTAGCTTACCTGTGTCTACCCAACATGGTGAGGCCACCCAGGCCTTGCTCTGCTCCACACCACTATAGGTCAGGCCTTCGGATGGAAGTGCATTCCTCAGTTCCTCATGGGAAGCAAGACCATGCTAAAGAGTGTTACCAGCTGATCTAGAAGGTGCTTCTATCCCTCTAGGTGTTACGCAGAGAGCCCTTCCAGGAGGTCAAAGAGGTGACATTTTGTCCTCAAGGTACAAAGCATGACTTGGGGTAATTGTTCACCCCTTGTCCCCACTCTTCTCCGTTCACTTCCTACCTCCCATACCTCTGTGAGACATAGGTGTGGGGGCAGACAGATGGCATAGCTTCAAAAGCAGACCTGTTTCTTTGTGTGTGTGTGTGTGTGTGTGTGTGTGTGTGTGTGTGTGCGCACGCGCGCACGTGTGTGCGTGTGTGTGTGTGTGTGTGTGCTGGTACTGGGACTTGAACTCAGGGACCTGAACTTTCATTTGACTTTTTCTTTCGCTCAAGGCTGGTGCTCTACCACTTGAGTCACACCTCCACTTCTGGCTTTTTGCTGATTCAGTGGCAATAAGAATCTCTCTGATGTGGGGCTGGGAAGGTGGCTCAGTGGTAGAGCGCTTGCCTTGCATGCCTGAGGCCCTGGGTTCGATTCCTCAGCACCACATAAGCAAAAAGAAAAAAGCCGGAAGTGGCGCTGTGGCTCAAGTGGTAGAGCACTAGCTTTGAGCTGAAGAGCTGAGGGACAGCGTCCAAGCCCAGAGTTCAGGCCCCACAACTGGACCAAAAAAAAAAAAGAATCTCTCTGATGTGCCTGCCCAGGCTGGCTTGGAATCACAATTCTCAGATCTCGGCCTCCTGAGTAGCCAGGATTATAGACAAGAACCACTAGCGCCTAGCCCTGACCTGCTTTTGAATTTTAGGGTGACCCCAGTGGGGCTACTCAACCTCTACGGGCCTCAGTGAGTCAGACTCGCGCTGAGAAATGACAATGTATGAAGCCCCAGACCTTCCTCCTTCTATAGTTGGCATGTACTGGGCACCATTTCTCCTTCCCAGACTACTACTCCACCAGCACAAGCCCATGCCCTTGCCTTTCTGAGGGTGCTGGCCAGCACAGGAGACAGACACAGAGTAGGATGATGCTAACACCCAATAAGCACAATTTCATGTCTTTGGATGACATGGGTGTTGCACCAAGCAAGCCCCAGAGTGAAGAGTTCTTCATTCAAGGATGATCTCATGCCCTATTAGCATCCAAATACAGGAAGTACAAATGGGCTGAGCACAAGGCCACCATGCTGCCTTCCCTGTTTCTTGTCCTTATTGCTCATTCTAATGGAGAGGCTAAGCTAGGCTCCAGTAGCTCATGCCTGTAATCCTAGCTACTCAAGAGGCTGAGATCTGAGTATCGTGATTCAAAGCCAGCTCAGGCAGGAAAGTCTGTGAGACTCTTAGTTCCAATTAACCACTACAAAACTGGAAGCGGTGCTGTGGCTCAAGTGGTAGAGCACCCAGCCTTGAGCAAAAATGCTAAGGAAGAGTACCTGGGCCCTGTGTTCAAGCCTCAGTATTGACACGCACACATACAAGAAGGAAGGAGGAGGAGGAAGAAGAGGAGGAGGAGGAGGGGGAAGAGGCTAAGTAGGGAAAAACACATCAAGGCTGGAAGTGAGTGTATTAGCCACAGTGAACTTTAACTGACTCATGGAGACAAATCAGAGATTCATTTGCTCAGAAAATGAAGTCTATTCTGACGGTTCTGTGGCCCGAGCACCATCACACTGCTGTTAATAAATGCACGGAGGCAGGCTTCTCTCCAACCGGCTGCAACCCGAGTGTGTACGCACACGCTGCTCTGCTCTCGCCTTTGCTCTCCTCTCTGCAAAGCTCTTATCACCGCTTCTGCACCTGGAAACAGTCTATTCATCTTTGAAGGCCAAGCTCCAAAGTCATCAGTGTTAAAGCTTTCCAAAATCTTCATCCAGCTGTCCAGCCATCCAGCCACATCACAGTCAACCACGGCTGGTGCGTTCCGTTTTCGGAAGGAGGCTGGGCACAGTTTATCCACAGATTGCCTGACAGTTTCCACTACTGCCACAGGAAGTCATCAGCAGGAAGACAAGAGCCCTGCCTTAGTTATATTTGCGTGTGTGCATGCACACACGCATGTGCATGCACGCTGCTCCTGGGGCTTGAACTCAGGGCCTAAGCACTGTCCCTGGGCTTTTTTTGCTCAAGGCTAGCAATCTACCACTTGAGTCATAGCTCCACATCCAGCTTTTTTTTTTTTTAGTGGTTAATTGGAGATCAGAGTATCTCAGACTTTTTTCCTCCAGCTTGTTTCAAACCATGATCTTCAGATCAGCCCGAGTAGCTAGGATTACAGGTGAGAGCCACCAGCACCCAGACTACATTTATATTCTTATTTTTCTTTTTGGTAGTACTGGAGTTAGGACTCAGGGTATTGTGTTTGCTAGGATAGCACTCTACCACTTGAGCTATGTCTCCAGCCCTGCTTTGTGTTGGTCATTTTGGAGATCAAGTCTCATCAACTTTTCTGCCCAGGATGGCTTTGAACCCTGATCCTCTAGATCTCAGCCTTCTGAGTAGCTAGGATTACAGGTGTGAACCACACTCACATTGCCTACTCTTGGGGCCATGCACTGAATCTGGTGTACATGTATTCTCAGCAGTGATGGTGGAGTTGAATTCACCAACTTCTTGGAAGAACCACTGTTTTCCCCTTTATAAAAAAAAAAAGTGTCAGAGAGCAGGGCACTGTGGCTCACGCCTGTAATCCTAGCTACTCAGGAGGCTGAGATCTGAGGATCACGGGTTGAAGCCAGCCTGGGCAGGAAAGTCTGTGAGACTCTTATTTCCGACTAATCACCAGATAATCAGACGTGGCTCTGTGGCTCAAAGTGGTAGAGCACTAGCCTTGAGTGAAAAAGCTCAGGGACAGTGTCTAGGCCTTGAGTTCAAGCCCCATGATTGACCAAAAAAAAAGTGTCAAGGACATCCACAGAGAAAATCCATGTTCAGATTCAATGATACATCACATGTAAAATGTTATCTTATACACAATGTGTAACTAAATCACTAGTTGTGGATTAAACTCACCTATTTAGTAAATCAAAATCTTTCTCAGTGCAACAAAACAGGCAGTGATCTTGATCTATGAAGTTTCTGTCTCAGGGGGAGACTAGAGCTAAGAGCTAATAAACAAGCAATTATTCCAGAAAATAGTAGAGATGAAGAGTGAAGAAAATCAAAGTACTAAAGAAGGTTACTTAAGTAAGCGGAGTGGTGAGCAGGCTTCTCAGAGCAGGCATTGTGTACACAAATATTCAACCCACAGGACTGGCACTAACCTTGCAAAGATCTGAGCAAACAACATTCAAGCCTCCATAATATCAAGCGCAAAGGCCCTGACGCAGATATAAGATTGAAGTAATCAAGAGGGGAAAAAAATGAGGTTTGTGTGATGGAAGGGTTTTGACTTAAAGGAAGAGTGGAAGAGATGTGGTGACAAAGATAGAGTAGACATCATAAGGAGACCTAATAGGCTATGGGAAAGAACCCACATTTTATTCAAAGTGCAAAGAGTTCAAAGCTAGCCTAGGCAGAAAAGTCTATTAGTCAGAACAAAGCTTGGAGAGAAATGTGGCTCAAAGGGTAGAGTGCAACTAAACAAGTTAACTGAACATGAGTTCCTGAGTTCAAGGCCCAGTATTGCCAAAGTGGGAAGAAAAACAAGAGCCATGCGTCTAATCTTGGCTGCTCAGGAAGCTGAGCTCTGGGGCCTACAGGAGAGCTGGGATGAGAAGACCAAGCTAGGCAGACACTGTATCGTTGCTGGCCCAGACAAGCCCCTCCCCTCTCATGGAGTCAGTGGCATCTTAGTGGGCGCTTTGACCTCTAGCCCTCCCAGCAGTAAAAAACGCCTATTCCACTCCCAAACAGGTGGAATCAGAGGAGCACTAATGGAGAATCAAGACTCAGATCACTGCTCAGCAAGAATGAGATCACCCTTGCTACAGTGTCAGTGAGCAAAGAAAACCTCCCATCTCCACCCATCAGGGATGAGCAGCCTCCAGCCCTCTCCCTCTCCTCTTTGGATGTAGGGGTGGTGGACTTCTATCTCCTTCTGGCAAAAAGCAGGGAGAATGTCTGCTATATGCTGATCGTTTGATTGATTTAAAACAAAATAAGTTGATGAAGTTCAATTTATATGATGCCACGATGGTAATTCAGGTTCAGTTCTCACTGATTTGTTAATGTAGCAGGCCAATGAACACATCCCATCATGAAATCTCCTTTCCATACACTTGTGGAACAGTAAAAAATAGAAACAAAAAGCACAAGGCCCTCTCCTGGATCAAAGCTTATGATACATGTCTTTAAGACTATGGTTCCACAATAAGACCAGCTCTATGAAGAGCAATTGCAGCATGACAATGTGACTGTATGCTTTCCTCTTACACATGCTAAAGGCAATGTAATTAAAACTGATGTCGATCATTGTAGTGATAGATCATGAATTCAGCCCACCTGTGGCTGGGTAACCTGATCCGTTGTAATAGGATCTTCCAGACTTGGTCCAACATTCTTTGGCAGTTAACGTTGCCATGTGGGTATTAGTGAAAACATTGTTGTGTTTTGCTCTGGAAAATGTAGTGACAAATCAGGTGATTAAAAACAATATTATGTTGAGTGTCTGTTGCTCACAGCTGTAATCCTAGCTACTTAGGAAGCTGACATCTGAGGATCAAGGTTCAAAGCCAGCCTGGGTAGGAAAGTCTGTGAGACTATCTCCAATGAACCACCAAAAAGCTGAAAGTGTTAGATCAGTAGCCTTGAGTGGAAAAGCTAAGTAAGAGCTCAAGGTCCTGAGTTCAAGCCCCAGTACCAGCACACACATGTGCATGCCTGTGCTCTCTCTCTCCCTCTCTCTCTCTCTCTCTCTCTCTCTCACACACACACACACACACACACAGAGCAGATCTGCTATGCTAGTAACAGTCCTCTGAGTCAGTTTGACTCCTGGGTCCCTCTCTGAGTTTGGTATCTGCCTTTCCAGGCTTCAGCCTTGCTATTGGTGTTGGAGGGTAGCTGGAGGCAGAAGGGGGCTGTTTACAGCATCCTGTCTAGTTATTGTTGAACAACAACAGCCAGAGCTACAAATTGTGAGCACCTAAATTTGGCCTAACTCAGAAACCCCACCCTGGGAAGTCTGGAAGCTCAGCCTGATCTCCAGCAAAGCTCTAAGTCTGAGCGGGATGAGCAGGGCATGTATGTTTACCTTCTCTTCTCCATTTCCCTAGGTCAACCATCCTTTTCACGTCTAGATTTCTCTAAATCCCTCCTCAGCTATAGCTAAATAAGGCCTGTCTTTAGACCATAGAAGCCTTGTTTTGAAAGTATGGAGATGCTAAGGGCTTCATCAGATGATTTATCTCTGCTAACAACTAATAACAGTAAATTATAGAAGTGCACGTCCAATCTAAAAATGTTCGTGTAGGGGCTGGGGGTTTAACTCAGCGGAAGAGCGCCTGCCTGGTGAGCGCAAAGCCCTGAGTTCGGTCCTCAGCTCTGGAAAAAAAACAAAAAAAGCTATAAAAATGCTCGTGTCTCCAGGAGTCTAGGATGAGATTTGCAGGGATTCCAGCAAACAAGTAGGGAAATGTATTTGGCAAACAGGACCAGAGACGAGGATAGGATCCAGTCTATAATCACACGAAGCTTCCACCCTTGCCAGACTCTCTGGATAATAGTGTCCTGGATCTTGACTTGTAGGCCAAGGTTCAAATCAGGTCAGTGACAACTTTGGATGGAGAACAGTCTGCCACTTGTGATCTCTGCTTGTGGATGGACAGAATGGAGGATGAGCCCTTCCCTTTGGTTCTCAGTATGCGAATACCATTCAATGAGCAGTAAGGAACCACAAAGAATTGGAGGATGGTTAGCACATGATAAAGACTTGGTACAAAGAATAGAAAGGACAGGATTCGACATGCATTGCCTAAAATTGGGGAAATTGCCTAAAATTGGGGAAATCAAACTGATGAGCCCAAAATGATGACAATTTATTTGTACCGACTTGGTTTTCAGGCATGGCAAATGACTATTTTTTTTTGCCACAGTTCATGGTGTATTGAATTAATAATTATAGTTTTGCTCTGGTGTTAAAGAATTGTATGTTCAGCCAGGCGCTGGTGGCTCACGCCTGTAATCCTAGCTACTCAGGAGGCTGAGATCTGAGGATCGCAGTTCAAAGCCAGCCCGGGCAGGAGAGACCGTGAGACTCCTATCTCCAATAAACCACCAGAAAACCGGAAGTGGCGCTGTAGCTCAAGTGGTAGAGCGCTCGCCTTGAGCTGAAGAGCTGAGGGACAGCGCCCAGGCCCAGAGTTCAAGCCCCACGACCGACAAAAAAAAAAAAAAAAAAAAAGAATTGTATGTTCAATTATTGAGAATAAATTCCAACCTCTCTGTTTATCTGAAAGGGCCTCATGAAGTAAAAATCCAAACAAATTATAGATGTCGGAAGCTGAGAGGCAAGGCAGGTACCGTGAGCAGTCCACACTTAGGACAGGCCCAAGAATCCTGTGGAGACATTCTGCCATTGCCTTCTCACAGACCGGAAAGGAAGCAGGGCCCTTTGGCACATTGCTAACTTCACTTTTGTGACATCTCTTCTTCTTCCACTTATTTTTAAATCTAGGGCATACATACACAAGTCTTGGGGAGACAAGAAATGCTTCCCACACCATCTCCAATGCCCTAGAAAGACCTTGTGGCACTCCAGCCACCAGGCTGTCCTTCAGGTAGACTGACAGAAATCTTGGCCCAATCATGGCAAGGCACTGGCTTTGAAGTATGTTCCCCGACTAAACACTCAGCCACAATGGCTCGCCAATCTGACCACTGTGTGGTAGAATATAGAATTCCATGACTCCGGGCTGGGAAGTTGGCTCAGTGGTAGAGCGCTTGCCTTGCATGCATGAGGCCCTGGGTTCCATTCTTCAGCACCACATAAGCAAAAAGAAAAAAGCCGGAAGTGGCACTGTAGCTCAAGTGGTAGAGTGCTGGCCTTGAGCTGAAAGAGCTGAGGGACAGCGCCCAGGCCCAGAGTTCAGGCCCCATGACCGGACCCCCCCCCAAAAAAAAAGAATTCCATGACTCCTGTCAGAGCCCCCCCAAAACAGATACCTATATACTGACTACAGGATCCACGGTGGAGACCCCCGTGCCTGCCTGTTGCATGTTCCTGCAACAATTCTTCCTTTCTCTATGATCTCCTCTCACATTTCAATTCTGGACAACACAAAAATCAGACCTTCAAAAGATGGGTGCCCGTGGCATCACACCTATGATCCTATGCTCCTATACAGGAGGCTGAGATGTGAGGATCACAGTTCAAAGGCAGATGGGAAGTTAAGTCCATAAAATACATCTCCAATTAATGCCCCCTCAAAAAAAAAAAAAGCCCAAAGTAGAGCTGTGGCTTAAATGGTAGTTAACCTGAGCACACAAGTATCCAGGTCCCGAGTTCAAGCCCCAGAACCGCCCCCCCACACACAAATACACAATCAGTCCTTTACTTTTGCTGTATTTATTAGATGTGTTTAGGTAGGGAGCCAGTATCTTGCTAAAAAACTAAATTTCCCTTTCATTGTTAATCCTATCAGCATGCATGCTATTCTCTGAAGAACCAGAAGGTGGCAGTCATCCCAAGGAATTGCCAGTTGCCAGCCTGCCTTTTTCCAGCAGCTGTTAAGGTCGGTAAGGTCATGGAATAACCAATGTACCACAGAAGGAAGGGCACTAGTGTTTCAGTCAGACCAGCCTCTGCTTGGCCCCAGCTCCCAAGTTCCTATGTGTCTCTTTCTGAGTTCAAGCAAATCCACTGTTACAGTGTCTTCATATATAATAAGTTGCATAAAATGGGAGTTACTACTATAATTAGGTCTATGTTAGCTGCTAAAACCAATAGAGTTCTGCAAGAGAAACAGAAAAGTATAACCCTCTCCCTTTTCACACTTAATTGATGTTCAACCAACATTGGGGTGGGGAGAAGAGAGGAAGGAGCACTTTGGACACAATCCAGTGAAAGAGAATTAAAATATTATCTCTGTTGATGATGAAAAAGGTCTTTATTCTTCAGACAAGGGCTCTGAGCCAGATCTAAAAGGCTCTCCATCTGGATACTTCATTTTCATTCTATAGTGAATTCATCACTCTTTTATTTTGCAAATATTTAACTCCATTATCATGTGCTAATAAGCTCGGTGCTCTGGAAGTCATCTCTTTAAAACATATTTTCTAACCCCACTGATATGCAAACACATTCTAACTCTAGTTCCCACTTGCCTTATTCAGACTGCTCTCTCTCCCTTTCCTCCACCCCCCTTGTCCCCCCTTCTATTTATCTTATCTAAACAATGAACGTTTATCCTTCACAGTTCTTCACACTGAGAATGAAGACAAGATCAAGATGCAGGCAGATGTGTCAGGTGAGGATTCTCAGACTGGTTTATGGATAACTGTCTTTTCTTCAGGCAGAGAGCAAAAGGAGGGAAAGAGGAAGCTTTCTCTTCTCATAAGAGCACTAACTGCATCTTGAGGGCTTCATGCTCATGGCCTAGTGACCTCCCATTTCCAAATGTCATTCCCTTGGGCCTTTGGGTTTCAATGCACGGATTGGGAGAGGATACACACTCAAGTTCCTGCTTTCAGGAAACTGACCTCCTTGTCACTGCATAGAAAACCCTCCTACCACCACGCCTAACTCCCCACAGCCAACCTGCTACACACAGACCCCCAGCATGGCGTGGGCCCACACTCCTCCATTCCTGGCTGTGCTGTTCTCTCTGTCTAGACCATGCTTTGTCCTTGGTCACCTGGATTATTGTTTCTAATCCTTTGTGTCTGAGCTCTGACATCTCTTCCATCTTGGTGGTTTTAACTCTGCCTTCAGTTTAAGTCCCAGCAACTTCATTTGCATGTTATATATATACCCTTGCAGGAATACTTCCTTCTTTCTTGACCTGTTATTTTTGTAATCTGCTAAATGGGTACCTTTGCACTAAGGGTCATATAAGACAAAAGCATCTCCTTTAAATCCTGGCCACAGAGCTACTACTTCTTAGTTACTATTCCTGGTTCCAGGAACATTCCAAAGTAATTTTCATGTATCACCTTTTAATACTCACAACATGATGCTTTTAGAAAAGTAGACTTAGAGCCAAGTAATACTTTTAGAATCCTTAAACTTCTAACAACCAAGTAGTCTTGAACCTAGATGCTCCCAAGAAAAGGTGTGGTAAACATGCACAGGTCAGAGTCTTGTTCAAGCACCCTGACTCATCTACACTCAACATGATTTGCTTCCAAGGGATAGCTGGGTTGTAATGTGAAGTCCAATCAGCTCTAAGCATCATAAAACAGGACTTGGGCCATTAAAAAAGGCAGAGTCCTCCAAGGAACCTGGCTTGACCCCCAATTCTGAGTGAGGGAATTGTTTAAGCAAAAAGGAGAGGGGAAGGACCAGGAGAGGAGAAAGGAAAGGGAGAGAAGGCTAAGAATTTGACTCAGGTGGTAGAACACTTACTTCCAAAAAAAAGGGGGGGGGATAATCTCACTATCTACCTAATCCCCTCCACAGATAATTTTGTCCATACTGGAATGAAGCAGCTTTATTACAAAAATTCATGAAAATAGAAAATAATATTACATTTACAGGACACTGAAGACTTCCTAAATGTAACATTTAAAGTGATTTCTAAAACAAAATAGTGATCCTTATAAATATACTTAGTATTTTATTTTCAGAAAAATGTAGTTTACACCAAAACATTTCTCACTAGTTAGATCACAACTTTACACTCAATTAACTTATATCTAAATAGAGTTCTTTCCAACATGACTTAATTTTATTAAAGAGTAAAACACTTTATTTTCAGTAGAAAAAAATTTATATGTGAAAGTCAAAAAGTCTCAGAAAAAATGGAATCAACTGCCATATCTTTTCTTGAGTTCCTCAACAGAATTATCCTTCAATCCTGATTTGTCTATGTGATTGAATAATACATGTGCAACTGAAAAAGAAAAAAAATTCCATTTTAATTTCATATTTTAAAAAACTAAGCAAATGTAAAATAAAAGGAGCAATAAGAGCAATAATTACAATGATTTATAAATTATAATGTATATATTTGAAAGTCCAATCTAAAAAAAGGTGTATAACACCCAATGTTCTTCCCAGAATGCTTTTCTCTAGAAGCATAAATTTCCCTACGTCCTCAATGACATTAATAATGCAGACTAAACTAAACTCATTCTGTATTTTGCTAAAGATTATATCAAGCATACTTTCATTTACTTAATATTTTTATTTCAGTTAACTATTTTTTTTTTTTTGCCAGTCCTGGGGCTTGAACTCAGGGCCTGAGCACTCTATCTCTTGAGCCACAGTGCCACTTCTGGCCTTTTCTGTGTATGTGGTACTGAGGAATTGAACCCAGGACTTCATGCATGCCAGGCTAGCACTCTACCACTAAGCTACATTCCCAGTCCTTCAATTAACTAATTTTTAAACTTAGTTTTATTTTTAAACTTCATATTGCTACTGCCTCAGAATTTCTGGCACAGAGTATTCCCTGAATCTGAAATGCTCCTTCATCTAACTAATTTCCTGCACTTGGAGAATGCAGCTGAAATCAAACACACTCAAGAAAAGTGCCTCTCAGAATGGATGAGACATGTTCCTATACATGTGCACCTGTGAGAGGGACTCTCTTAACATGCTCCGGGACAAAGAACTCAATCACTACGCTACTTATTGCATTTCCAACATGCCATCCCAGGCCACAGAATTAGAATACGTGGGTTTAAGTCCTGCGTATGGCTTCCTAGCTATGTGACTGTGGTCAAATTCCTTCACTTCTTTGTGCCTCAACTTACTCCTCTGTAAAAGGAGAACCATAATAGTACCCACACTTGATAATTCTGCCAGAATTAAACACAACTTTAACTGTTCTCAATCTAACTATACTTCTTTGATTAAAATGTAGTTAATTTATATTTAATTGTATATTCTATGTATAGTAAATAATCAATAAATGTCTTTGGACATTCATTGACTAATAATATATAAGAAGAAATAGATTGGGAGATACTTTAAAACTTACTCTTTTTCTCAGGTTCTGACATAAACATCACTGCCATATCAAACCGTTTTAATTCAGAGAGCCTTTGTAAGATTTCAAAGATGAGTGATGGCTTTTCTTTCCTGGAATAAGGCAGATACAAAAACAAATTATGAGGTAAAAGTAGCTCATTTGGTTCTATTTACTAAGACAGCTATTCCTAAAGTCTTCACTTTTCCCCTGGATACTCTCTATATTCTTTTTGGGGCAGTTTTTTTTTTAAATTTTTTATTGTTATTATAAAGTTGATTTACAGAGGGGTTACAGTTACACAAGTCAGGTAACAAGTACATTTTGGGGGGACAATGTGCCCCCTTCCCTCATTCTCTCCTAGGCTTTCCCTCCTGTCCCCATCCACAAATTGTATAGTTTATTTTCAACATAGTGTCCAGTGAGTACCACTGCTGCATTTGTTCACCCTTTGTCTTTCCACTTATGTGTCCCCCTTATCCCTTTAACTAACTGGCATTTTGTGAGGGGCAGGACTTGTGCTTTCGAAGGCCCAACACAGCTGGACTCCATGGCCGAATGTCTATTCTAGATACTCAAATTAAGCAGTCCACCAAGTCAACTGGAGAGGTGAATAAGTCTTCCATGACAGCTTAGCAGTGCAACTAGTGCTGCCCTAACACTGGTCACCCACATCTTACTTTTCTCTACAGGAAAAAAAGAATAATCAAGAAGCTCCTTTTCTTCCTGCTTAAACTTTCCCCTTTTACTGTTTGTACTTGTCATCTCTTTAAAACTTCTACAACAGTAAAATTTACTAGAAAGCTAATTTTCTATGTATACCAGTATTAACATTTAAATCAAAAAACTCATTTTTCAAATACAAGAATAAAACAATTCAACTTACTCAATGTAAAAGTCATGTAGAATTTTAATGATTTGATTGAATACATCTGGATCTAGATTTTTCTGAAACAACTTGGGATACAAGGATGGTTCAATTTGCTTTGGAAAAAGACAGAAAATTAAGTTATGACACTATTCACATTTCACAAAACATAAGTACATTTTAGAAAAATATATTTCTTTCAATATAATGTTATAAAAGAATGTAACTTAAATGAATTGTAAGATCATCCCTCTGTTCTAGCTAGAAAGAAAACTCATGAACAGAAGAGACAGACACAGGAAACTTGAGAGAGCCCTCAATAACTGTTAACTAAAGATTTAAAAAAGTAGAATTACTTGAGATGATACATTTGAATTGTTTACAATTATAAGGGAGTGCTACTATCATTAAGCCTGAAAAGACTATTCTAAGTTTCATATGATTTGATTCTTTTTTTTTTTTTTTTGGGGGGGGGGGTCCGGTCGTGGGCCTGAACTCTGGGCCTGGGCGCTGTCCCTCAGCTCTTCAGCTCAAGGCGAGTGCTCTACCACTTGAGCCACAGCGCCACTTCTGGCTTTTTTTTTCTGCTTATGTGGTGCTGAGGAATCAAACCCAGGACCTCATGCATGCAAGGCAAGTGCTCTACCACTGAGCCACTTTCCCAGCCCTGATTTGTTTCTTTATCTTTTCTTTTCTTTTTTTTTTTATTAAAAATTTTTTTTGGTGTGAGAATACCATACAGAGGAGTTACAATTACATGGGCAAGATAACAAGTACATTTCTTTTTTTTTTTTTTTTTTGTCGGTCGTGAGGCTTGAACTCTGGGCCTGGGCGCTGTCCCTCAGCTCTTCAGCTCAAGGCGAGCGCTCTACCACTTGAGCTACAGCGCCACTTCCGGTTTTCTGGTGGTTTATTGGAGATAGGAGTCTCACAGTCTTTCCTGCCCGGGCTGGCTTTGAACCGCGATCCTCAGATCTCAGCCTCCTGAGTAGCTAGAATTACAGGCGTGAACCACCAGCGCCCGGCTAACAAGTACATTTCTTATCAAGCATTGTTGCCTCCTCTTTGTTTCCCCTTCTCATCCCTCCCCCACCAACCCCCCACCAAAGTTGTAAAGTTCGAATCGTTTAACTAGGGATACAGGTGGACCCATTGCAACAACGAGATATACAAGTCGTTATGTCGAAAAACAAACTTTACAACTTGTTTCTTCTTTTTTTGGGGGGAGGAGGGTCCAGTCATGGGGCCTGAACTCTGGGCCTGGGCGCTGTGTCAGCACTCTACCACTTGAGCCACAGCGCCACTTACAGCTTTTTTCTTTTTGCTTATGTGGTGCTGAGGAATCGAACACAGGGCCTCATGCATGCAAGGCAAGCGCTCTACCACTGAGCCACCTTCCCAGCAAGTAAAAGTTCATTCTCAAGAAAATAATTGCCTAAAGTATTGCAAGCATGTCTTGGCACACAGAAGATATCAATGTATTTTAGCTTCCTTTCCACATCTCAAA
Source organism: Dipodomys merriami (assembly GCF_024711535.1). Classification (NCBI taxonomy): domain Eukaryota; kingdom Metazoa; phylum Chordata; class Mammalia; order Rodentia; family Heteromyidae; genus Dipodomys; species Dipodomys merriami. The sequence goes on from NW_027202271.1 coordinate 11,890,319, forward strand.
GCATGAAGGATTAAGCTTAAGCTACAATCAATCATATCATAAGAGCAAATACTAGTAAAACTATTATTATATAGTGGCCAAGAGAAACTGACATTTTATTTCCAAAAGAACTATTAGCTCCTTCTCTTTTACCTTTAAATACTGATACAACATTTCTGGGGAGCTTTTCAGTTGTCTGAAGTCAGATTCCAGCTGGAATGAGTTAGCAGGAACTGGAGGGAGAACAGCTGTAGGACACTGAGTGGGTGTTTGTTCCACCTTTATAGAAATCTTCTCATTGAAAGAATGACACACGTCCTGTTTCAAATTCACACGAGGCCTGAAATAGTTCAGAGACATCAACAAGTTAGAAACCACCATAAATGTCACAGTTCAATAAAGAAAACAGCAGGAAAGATTGTACATTCTAGCTTTACTAATAGTATGTGATCTATTTGATCTATTTGTATTCTAAAGCTAATAAGTTCTTTTTGACTAATATACACGTCGGGGCTGATTTTTACATTTTGGCTAAGGAATAACCATTGTCATTTGTTGCATGACTAGCATGGTCATGCTTTAGGCACATCAGCTCTACCTACTTCATGACAGAGTCACACTTGCAACTCAGCCTCTCAGAAACCTGAATTATCAGTTTCAAGATACATCAGGAAGGAAGAAATGCTTCCTCTTTACAAAACAACTTGCTTTTGAGCATTTTACCATAGTCCATATCATACCATCTTCAACAAAACTACTACTAGAGTACAAAGTTTTGTTTTCTTTGTCAATCCTGGGGCTTGAACTCAGGTGTCTGGGCAGTGTCCCTGAGCTCTTTAGCTCAAGGATAGCACTCTGCTGACTTTGAGCCACAGCACCACTTCTGGTTTTCTGGTGGTTAAATGGAGATAAGAGTCTCAGAGACTTTCCTGCCAGGGCTGGCTTTGAACCATGATCCTCCTCCTGAGTAAGTAGGATTACAGGTATAAGCCACCAGTGCATAGCTTAGAGCACAAAGTTTTAAACAAAAATTTTTTATAGGTTTGTTGAGTGGCACCTTAAGGCTATATATGATTACATATATCAATAACCAAAAACAAGCCTAATTAGTCTGTTTCTTCTATTTTTCATCACTAAGGAAACACACACAACTATTTTCTTTTTATTAAACACAATTTAAAGAGTGCTCAAGAGTCTTCAGTATTAGTGGACAGAATATAGAATGGATAGGGCTGGGAAGGTGGCTCAGTGGTAGAGCGCTTGCCTTGCATGCCTGAGGCCCTGGGTTCAATTCCTCAGCACCACATAAGCAAAAAGAAAAAAGCCGGAAAGTGGTGCTGTGGCTCATAGTGGTAGAGCGCTAGCCTTGAGCTGAAGAGCTGAGGGACAGCTCCCAGGCCCAGAGTTCAAGCCCCATGACTGACCAAAAAAATCAGAGTGGCTAAAACCAACAAGCTGAGCATCAGTGGCTCAAACCTATAACCCTAGCTACTCAAGAGGCTGAGATCTGAGGATCACAATTCAAAGCCAGCCTGGGCAGGAAATTCCATAAGACTCTTATCTGCAATTAACCAGCAAAAAGCCAGAACTAGAGCTGTGGCTCAAGTGGTAGAGCACTAGCCTTGAGCACAAAAGTTCAGGGACATCATTCAGGCCCTGAGTTCAAGCCCCAGGATAAGCATAAAAATAAACTAAGAAGACTATAAATGGTAAGTACAAATCAGAATTCTTCTCAGTAGTATAAATTTATAGTGGAATGTTGTCATTCTGGATAATGATGAACTAATAGTGCTTCTACTCACTGTGGGGCTGACATATCGCTGATTTCTTCTATCTTCAGTACTTTGGCCCTTGGGGTGTCACTGGTGGGCAAGCAGTCCTCAGGGCTTGAGCTCTTCTTACCCACGAAGCCTGAGGCTGCTCCTGCATTCGCTACATGGACAGGATGACTATCCATAGCTGTACTGCTCTCTTGTACATCAACAGTCTCGATCAAACTACCAGTTTCTTCAATAAGAACCTTCTTGAGTGGTCTCTAAAACAATTAAAATCAACAAATTAATGGTTTCCTATCTTAGGATCACAAGTTAAAAGACAGCCATATTCTTACAACTAATATCCCAATTGTAAGTAAATTCAATTTGGTGGCCAGATTAAGGAACAATACTGAGAATAGAAAGAACAAAAAGCTATGCACCTCTCCTAACCAGATCTAAGTGGAGTGAGAGGGATTTGCACACAGAAGTAACTACAAGGCACTACAAGCCAATAATAGTTTTAAGAGGTAAAAGCACAGAATATAATCCAGGTGCCAGGAGCTCACGTCTGTAGTCCTAGCTTGAGATCTGAGGATTGCCATTCAAAGCCAGCCCAAGCAGGATGTCTGTTAAGATTCTTATCTACACTTAACTACCAAAAAGGCCAGAAGTAGAGCTGTGGTTCAAGTGGTAGCTTTGAGCATGAAAATTCAGGGACAAGCACCCAGGCCCCGAATTCAAGTCCCAACATCAGCACACACACACATACACATACACACACACACACAAACACACACAAATACACAAACACACACACACACACACACACACACACACACACACACACACACACACAAAGAAAGAAGGAAAGAAGCACAGGAAAAATAAAAGAAAAAAGCAGCAGAGAATGTCCAGACTGCACAGGAAGGATGTGGCCTAGCCTGTGGGCAGGCAGCGGCCTGGCAGGGTAGGCACAGGGGGATGGTGGTACAGAGACAGCATGGAGGGCTTTACTTACAGTTGATCTAAGGTGAGGTGCTTTATCAATGGGTTTTATCACATTTTGCCTTTGTGTGGAATCGAGAAAGACATCATCCCAGTGTCCTTTTTCAATTAATTCCTTGAAAAAAAATTCTCAAGTTAATTATACAATCATTAATGTGTATATGTTTTGGAAACTAGGACATTTCAGAAAAAAAAATTCTTTACCTTTTTAAGTTTGGAAAGCTCAGTCACTGCTTGCTTATTTCCAGGTTCCAGAAGTAAAACCATTTCAAAATCTACCATGAGTTAAAAAAAATAGTAAGAAGAATAGTAAAACATTTCATGAAGTTCAAGACCTGAAACCCTTAACTACTAGGAATCCTATTTTTATTTCTAAATTTTTACTCAGGGAGGGCACTGGTGACTCATGCTTGCAATCCTAATTACTCAGGAGGCTGAGATCTGATATCACTGTTTGAAGCCAGCCCGAGTAAGGGAACTCTGTGAGACTCTTATCTCCAATAAATTTCCAAAAAAGCTGTAGCTTTTACACACACACACACACACACACACACACACACACACACACACACACACACACACACACACACACACACACACACACACACACACACACACACACACACACACACACACACACAGTTTACTCAGGACACTGAGATCCAGGTGAGCAGTACAGGAACAGAAGAGGCACAAAAATCTGATACATGTTACAACACAGATGGCCTAAAGGGCAAGTGGGTATTTAAAATAGTCAAATTCAAAGCCAAGTAGCGGGGAAGTGTCAAATGTGCAGAGTTTTAAAATAGGATGCTAACAATGCTTTGGAGATGGACAGTGATGATGATTGATTGTCCAACACTAAACTCTTCTAAACTCATACACTTATGCCTAAAATAGTACATATAACAACATATCTTTCCACAATTCAAAGTAAAACTACCACCAACAAACCCTCACTACGGCTAAAGTCAGGTTTAGAAAGAAAGATTCAAATGTGTATTTCACTAAAGAAGAAAGCCTAAAATCAATTGTACTAAATATTAGATTAAAAAGTCAGAAAAAAGGTGAGCATAATCCAAGTACATTATACAAATAGATGACAATATCATAATGAATCTTTCTACACCGTACAGTTAACATGTGCCAAAAAACACTATGGAGGGTTGGGGCTGGGACGGTGGCTCAGAGGTAGCTCGCTTGACTTGCATGCCATGAGGCCCTGGGTTTGATTCCTCAGCACCACATAAGCAAAAAGAAAAAAGCCGGAAGTGGTGCTGTGACTCAAGTGGTAGAGCGCTAGCCTTGAGCTGAAGAGCTGAGGGACAGCGCCCAGGCCCAGAGTTCAGTCCCCATGACCAGACCCCCCCCAAAAAAAACTATGGGGGGCATGGGGAAGGGACAGAATTAAAACGGAACGTAGAAAAATAAAGGGCAGAAGTAAATGAAACAGAAATCAAACAGTCCAGAACCTTACCAGTTCTCTGAAACAACTAGTGAAATGAAGCCCTCGGAGACAAGACAATAGAAAGTACAGAGACATCACTACAGCCCCCACGGTCCCCTGCTTCCTAGCTGCCAATTACCTCCCTTTGCCTTTCATTCTTGCCTTCTTGCTTTTCCTTCTCATCTGCAATTCAGATTTTCCACTAATTTCTACTGGCAATGAGCCAAAGTTCAAAATGATCAGGTATATCATGGGAGTGCAGTCCTTCCAACCCATCCATGTTAGTCTTTGGAAAGAAAGTTCTGTATCCCTGAACTGTGGGAGAGCTGCATACATGCATCTCTGCTTCCACATCTGGGCCACCAGAAGACACTATGACAAAGGGTTACCTTGTTTGGCCTCATTTATCTTTCCCAAAAATGTTCTCGCAGTTCCTCTTCTGGCGAAAGCTTTAGAATACGAGCCATCTAACGTAATAGCTTGTGTGCAGTCTCTTTCAGCTTCTTCATATCTATGGAACACGGCAAAATTACTGACTGAAAAAAAAACATAGCTGACAGAAAAACTCCATGCAAACTGAGCTGCTAATTTAAAACACATGTACATAACTCCAATTACAAACTCCCAAATCAGCAGTTCAGAGTGAAGAGTATTTTTTAACTTTTTCTTTCTCACTAAATCTTTAGACCATCTGCAGAGGAGGAAGATGATGAGGTAAAGCCAGGCAAAGGTCTGCTGGAGGATGGGATTCATGATGGTAAAACGTGAGGAGAGCAGATGAGAGGACCTCACTCACAGCAGCGCACGTCCCTGACCCTCCACGCGCAGCAGTCTACTGTCACTTCCTAGCAAAACTTCACTAACACTCAGTGTATACCCCATTTAAAGAAACATTACCCCCACAAAATTAAGAACTCCTTATGATCTGATGGTCTATCAACTGATAGACTGATGGCATAAATACTACTCAGCCGTGCATAGAGCAATGAATTAAGACTGAATGAGTGCTGTTCTATGATAACAAAGAGCTAAGAACAGCCAAGCATACACTCAAGGGTTTTGATACAGTCCTTGCCTTGTATGCATAGACTCTGGGTTTGATTACCAGCACTGCTGAATGAATCTATGACTAAGTAACAAGAACAACATAAAACCTTTAGAGTCTTCCATTAATTATACAACACTGGCGAGCCATGTACATTGGATCATGCCTTATCCTTTCCACTTAGAGAGATAAGATTATGGTTTAAGGCCAACTTGAGCACTGCTCACCCTCCCCCCCCAAAGTCAAGCCCTATCTGAAATAACATGAAGCAAGGCTTTGTAGTCTATACTTATGCTGTCATCTACACAAGAGGCATAAGTAGGAGGATGGATGGTCCACGGCTTAGGCAAAAAAATGTGAGACAGAGTAACTGAAGTAAAAAGGGATAGAGGTGTGGCTCAAGTGCTAGAGAGCTTTCCCAATAAGCATAAGGCCTTGAGTTCAAACCCCACTCAGTACTGCCCCCCAAAAAAGAACATTAATAAATTATTAATTTATTATGAGTGATAGTGATTTGACAGTTATGAGATATCCTTTACTTTAGGGATGAAATAACTTTGATTTGCTTTATTATACCAGCTCAGGGAGAGGAAAGACAAGTAAAATTAGATGAAGGATATCTAGATCTAGTGTACTACATTCATCAAAGTTTGAAAACTTACATAAGAATATTTAAAAGGGAAAAAAAAGGAATCTCCTGTGGTTACATTCTTTCTGATGCCTTAATGAATGGCATCCTACCCACAAGAGAGACTTCATATGAACAAAATCAGAATTTCTAAGAACTTAAATACCTCTGATTTCTTTAATTCACTTGCAGTAGGAGAGAAGACTGTTCTACCAACACATTTTCCATGTGCCCCACTCTCCTTCCTCGCTTTTCAGGATAGGCACTCCTTTGCAGAGCATGGAGTCAGAGGCTTGCCTGACTCTGGCTGTCTCTGTGCCCTGGGGAGCAGTCCTATGGACCCCAGCTTTCTACTCCCACCCATGTTTCTAGATCTACACTACCACACTTAACCCCATTTCTCACCTCACTACTATTTCTCTTCAGAGGACAATTCAGTCTCAGCTTTTTAAATCACTTATCCATGAACATACTGCCCCAGCTTGGCTCAGACTCTCTATAGTTCTGTATGCCCATATTCCATGTCCCTCGTAGCATTATCTTGAGTATTTTAAAGAGTGTTGGTCTCCTTTTCTGTGTCTTCCTCCAAACTCAAACTTCTTAAAAATAACTGCATGCTGATAAGAAATGTGTTTCTGTATTTTTCCAGTTCTGGGGCTTGAACTCAGGGCCTCTTGGTACTCAAGGCTAGTGCTCTACCACTTGAGCCACAGCACTACTTCCAGCTTTTTTTGAACAGTTTATTGGAAACAAGTCTCATGAACTTTTGTGCCCAGGCTGGTTTTGAACCTTAGTCCTCAGATCCAGCCTAAGTAGCTAGGATTACAGGTGTAAGCCACTAGCACCCAGCTATAAGAAATGTTTTTGTCTATAGTATGGACTTTGTATGGGGATTATTTAAGGTAAGGCAATTTTCAGAGGACCCCACTGTTTCCTGCAGAACAGCACTTGGGTGTTGACTGACCATCTGTGACCTGTGACTTCCCAGATGATAAGGGAAGACACAATTAGTTGCTGATTTTAAATTGCATTTTCTAATCTTGCTGTTATTGCTGTATTCACTCAAAATGTATCAACTTAACTATTCGATTATTTTTCTTGGGGAGTAGAGGCAGGAAGACATTGTTCAACAAGAAATGTGCTCATTACCTGACTTATAGAATTGAAACCCCTCTGTACATCACCTTTATAATCACAATTAAGAGGGGAAAAAAATAAAAATGGGAAAATGACAAAAGGGGCAGTATCAAGATGCATTGTATTTATAAACTGATGTGAATGGTACTCCATTGTACAACTATCTAAAATAATAAATGATAATTAAAAAATAACTGTATGCTGAGTGCTAGTGGCTCACACTTATAATGCTAGCTACTCATGTGGCTGGTAACTGAGAATCACAGTTCAAAGCTAGCCTGAGCAAAAATGTCCATGAGATTATTATCTCCAATTAACTCCCCAAAAGTCAGAAATGAAGTTGTGTGGCTCATGTAGTAGAGCACTAGCCTTGAGTATAAAAGCTCAGGAACAGCACCCAGGCCCTAGGACACGCACACACATGTGTGCACCCACACACACACACAAATAATTATCTTAAATCAATGATTCATTTAACTTTAATGTTCAAGAATAAATCAATTAAATTTTATTTTCTGGTTAATATGTCAATTTATAGTAAATTTTCATTTGCGAAGCATTAAAAAAAATAACCAATACTTACTTCTGAATCTTCAAATAGGCCATTGCTCTGTTAGCAGGAAGGAGAGCATTAGCGCCATCTGCTGCTATCCCTCGGGTGTAGCATTCAATGGCTCTCTCATATTTCCCCTCCTTGAAAAATGCATTTCCCTAGCATTGTGAAGACAAGTATGAAGAGTTAAAACATATACATTCAAATCTTAAGAAACAGATCAAAGACAAATATATCAGTAATTACAGTATAAACAGATGTTCATCTATGAGAGAGAAAAAGAGAGAGATGTTTGTATTATATGTTTGTTATTGAGTGGGTTTTCTGGTGTTCTTGAAACTAGATCTTGCTATGTAGACCAGGCTAATCTTACTAGACCCTCCTGCATTTACCTCCCAAGTGCTGAGAGTCTACAAGCATGCTCTACTACCACATACAGCCCACAGTATATTTTAATTGTTAAAAATCGAGTTAATAACATGGACTTTAGAATCTATAAGTTAGTTATTAAAGATATTCTTTTTCATTACTGGAAAGGTTTAAAATACATACTGTTATATTACTCTGCAACAATCATCATCATTCCATTATTTAAATATGCAAAGTTTAAATTTCAAAGCATATTTTTTTAGATGCCCAATGTTATGCTGTCTTTATGTTCATTAATAACTCATCAAAAGTGGACTGAGGTGTGGTTTGGGGGTAGAACACTCAATTTTTGTGAAAGAATAAAGTCCTCGAATAGTACAGCTCACTCTTCAGTAACATTAATATGCCTAAATATACAACAAATTATACTGTACGGAAATGTTATATTTATTTATTCATAATCATTCACATAATATATCCCAAGTCCCTCCTTAAGATTTAATAGGAGTCCTTTATGGGTCCATGAAATTAAATCTCACCTCATGATTTATAAAGGAACTTTAACCAAAATTGGTTTCATATGAATTAATAAGTATATCATGAGAATGAATTATATTTCTATTGGTTATAACTATTTTAAATACTGCTATACTACTTTAAATCTACATAGTTTCCCCAAATTTGAATGCTTCTATTACTGTATATAATTATAATTATTTTAAATAATTAATATATATTAAGTCATTAATTACTCAATGTTTGAATCAGTAGACAACACAGGGTTTAATGTATTCAATTTCTAGTTCCCACTCAAAAATTTCATTATAACATCAGAGGAGACAAAAACTCAACTAATATACCAGAAACTAAGAGTAAGGACTCTGCAAACCATGTTTATTTCAAGTCAGAATCCTTTTGGATTACCAGGTCTTTCTCTGAAATGGCCTGCTGCTTATTCTGCTGTTCTTCAATTTGTTTTTTCTCTCCTTCAGTTGATTTGATCAGTGTAGTATCTTCCTTTGGATGTGAGTTTTCTTTGGCTGTTAAAGCCTAGGACATAAAATATTCAGCTAAAATAAAACAAGCAATGCAAGATACATACATATTTTTCTTCAAAATGTATATTACTCAAACATATTAGAATTTCTGCCACATTCAAAGAACTGGAATAGTCTGTCTACTGATTGAAGTAAAATGCTATATATGTAGGTGAATGATGTGCTTCTGGTTTCAATTAAAATAAGAAACATCCAGTACAGGCAGTTGTTCATTAATGTATTTAATAAATACTTGCTGAATTTCTGTACAGGCCAGGCATTATTCTAGAAGCCTTGAATAGTTTAATTAAGATCATATCACAAATCTCTCAATTTAATATTCAGTCATTAACATAGGACAATATAATTACCATGAAGATAATTACCAATAGTTTTTAGGTGTGGTAAGTAATGGGAATTGTTAAAAGCAGATTAGCCAGGTGCCAATGGCTCACGCCTGCACTCCTAGCTATTCAGGAGGCTGAGATCTGAGAAGATCATAGTTCAAATCCAGCCAGGGCACAAAAGCCGGTGAGACTTTTATCTCCAATTAACTACAAAAAAAAAAAAAAAATCAGCTAGGCCAGGAACTGGTGGCTCACACCTAGCTACTCGGGAGGCTGAGAACTGAGAATCACAGTTCTGGAAGTGGCGGTGTGGCTCAAATGGTAGAGTGCTAGCCTTGAGCTGAAGAACTGAGGGACAGCGCCCAGGCCCAGAGTTCAGGCCTCACAACCAACAAAAAAAATTACATTACATTAAATTAAAAAATCGGCTAGTATTGAGCACAAAAGCTCAGGGACAGCACTCAGGCCAGTCCTATGACTAGCACCAAAAAAAGGGAAGATTTTCTCCCAATCATGGTCCCTTTTTTTTTTTCTCAATGTCTTAAAGATGGCAAAACAATTACAGCTTATAAAAAGTGAAAGGAATATACAAATGCTCAACATCATTGGGCAACTAATTTTATATTACAGAATAGTATTATTCCTAGTAAGAAACAGATTACAAAGTAGGAGCAATTTTAACAGTACAGAATTAAAATATACGCAAATAGCACAAAAAAACAAAAAAGTCAAATAAATAATGAAAAAGTCATCCTTTATTTGAGAAACGTGAAGAAGCAATAATTCTAAAGATCTCTGTCAACTCCTAAGTGATGATCATTTAAGTATTACTGCATTCCACTAGCTTTCAAATCATTTGGTAAAACTGTCTTGTACAAAGAAAATTAAAAAGATTCTACATCAAGAAACCTATAATTCAGAATCTATACAAAAGCTTTAATTTCATCAAATTTAGTCATATATGTACTTAAAGTAGCTGTAGTTTACCTGATTGATTTTCCTGAGTTCATTTGTAGCTTCAAAGTTATTTGGCTCCAACTCTAACACTTTTTCATAATCTAAGTATAAGAAAAGATAAAGAATTTTTTTAAAGGCTAGCATTTTTAAAACCTGCAAAAAAGTAATAATATGCAACATATAATCAACTATTCTAAAATGAAATGAAGGAATACCTAAGAAATATTAACATTAGAAACTGTACGTTATTCATTCTCACCCGGGACAGTCAAAATCCTACCAAAATTCTGTAATAAATGTCTTCCATCAACTCTAAGGGTATGTGCTATTATAGATGTTTATACCATTAAACCAAATCTATTTGAAGTTAGCTTTCTCCATATTTTGTCATTTGTACTACATAAATCCACAGCTCTTTTTCCTGCTTTTCAGTGGTCAATTGGAGATAAGTTTCATAGACTTTCTTGTCCAGTCTGACTTTGAACCATGTGCTCAGATCTTAGCTTCTTGAATAGCTCAGAGTACAGGCATGGGCCATTGGCCATAAATCCATTGTTATGTAGTAACAGAAGGCTTGTAATTTACAATAAATGAAAACATGCTAAGAACAGTACATAATTAGGCATGGTGGCATATGCTTGTATGTAATCCCAACTACTGGGAGGTAACAGTAGAATAACTATTACCTGAGACCAGCCATTGGTAAAAACCATGAGACCCTGTATGAAAAATAATTAAAGCAAAAGCAAAACAAAAAGGCTAACATGGCTCAAGTGTCAGAGCAACCACCAATGCAAGTGTAAGGCAGGAGTCCATACCTCAATATGATCAAGTGAAAAGCTTCACATGTACATCTACCTTATTTTTTTAAATTTTTTCTGAACTTCAAAAGGTTTTACAATGGGGTTACCATCTAACATGTCCACCAAAATGTCCAGTGCTTCCTGATCAGTCACCTCGCCCATCATTCTCTCCCATCCAGTCTGCTCCTTCCCGAGTCTCATTTCACATTTCCCACTTTATCACCTATGTACATGGAGTATTCTTGCCCCACCTTTTGCTTCACAACACCCAAAAAGGTGGCTGATGAAGCCATCTCTATATTACAGATGAGAGACTTAAAACTAGAGAATATGCCATCACAAGGTGTGATGGTATAGAATGGAATGAAAAGTCAAATCAAAGTCTGACTCACAGCAAATAATGCATTCTTCCCTAAAATAACATCTAAAGCTGCAAAAAAATGAGCCTTGTTCAAATACTTTATAGGAAGCTCTCTGAAAATAGTTTGTTGTATTTATTTAGTATTCTTTGTATACTATTAAACTACTAAAGAAATTTTTAGATACCAATGACCTGAAAAGTATTAATACCTTTTTTGGCATCTTCTAATTTTTGCAAAGCAAATCGAGCAGCACCTCGTCTGGCATAAGCTTTCGTATAACTTCTATTTAAAGCGATGGCCAAATTACAATCCGATTCTGCAACAGCAAATCTGCAATTAAAATGAATAAAAATCAATCAAAACTATAAAATGTGTTTCTAAAATTTCTAAAAGTGGCATTTGATTCCAAATGAACAGCATGTTTATGACTTCCCTTTGTTTAAATGAGCCTACTAAACTCAGTCTCTCACTGGCTGCCAGTGGTTCAGACCTGTAATCCTAGCTAGTCAGGAGGCTGAGATCTGAGGATCACAGTTTGAAGCCAGCCTGGACAGGAAAGTTGCGAGACTCTTATCTCCAATTAACTACCAAAAAAGCCAGAAGTGGAGCTATGGTTCAAGTGGTAGAGTGTTAACCTAAAGCAAAAAGCTCAGAGACAGGGCCAATGCCCTGAGTTCAAGCCTCAGGACTAGCACAAAAAACAATAATAATAAAATAAAATAAAAGCAGTCTTCCGGGAACATTCCCTTTAATGCAACAAGAAGGCCCAGAACCATTGCCTTCTCTGAGAGTCATACTAGAGGTCCTCCTTAGTGCACTGCCAAAAGACAGAAATATAAGGTTAAAAAAAAGTAGAAGCAAAATTGACATTATTTTCAGATCATATGATGAGATCATTATAGAAAACTCAAAACAATATACCAACAGTGCTAAAAAATAATGAATGTTTATCAAGGTGATTTCTTTCTTACAAACCAGCAAAATCAGCATTGATGATATGACAGTCACATAAGACAGCAACTCAGAAAATTGTAAGACTATCTACAAAGAACTTAAAGGACTTAAGTGAAGATAATTTCACATTCATTATCTCCAAACTTATCTATAAATCTAATGTGATTCTAATCAAAATCCCAATAGGATATTTCAAGAAATTTGAAGAGAAAGCGCTACAATGTATAATACTGAGCAAAAGTCCAAAAATACATTGGCCAGTCCTAAAGAATGAGGTAGAACGTGCCCTATAGGATTATCTAGGCTTGCAACTCTAATACCACAGTAAGCAGGAATCGTATGGACTGGATGGGAAGTGTAAGGAACAGAAATGATCCATGTACACTCAACATACAACAACTGCAATGTGACAGGGTCCTGGGGAACACAAGACTATCCCATCACCAGGGATGTAAAAGTCTGAATATGCATGTTGAACAACACGAAACTGGAACCCTACCTCCACTTATATAAAAAGGTTCCAATGTGAAAAGTGAAACTTGACTTTTTTTTTTTTTTTTTTGTCATTCATGGCGCCTGAATTCAGAGCCTGAGCTCTATCCCTGAGCTTTTTCACTCAGGGTTAATGCTCTACCACTTTGAGCCACAGCACCACTTCCAGTTTTCTGGTGGTTAATTGGAGATAACAGTCTCACGGACTTTCCTGCCTGGGCTGGCTTTGAACCATGATCCTCAGATCTCAGTCTCCTGAGTAGCTAGGATTATAGGCCTGAGCCATCGGCACCCGGCAAGAATGATTTTTTTTAAACAAACCAGGTTTAACTTTTAAGGGCTCATCTTCTAAAACTAACTAAATAAATAAACACACACACACACACACACACACACACACACACACACACACGCACACATTTTTGGGGGAGAGAGTCGGTCATGGGCCTGAACTCTGGACCTGGGCACTGTCCCTCAGCTCTTCAGCTCAAAGCTAGCGTTCTACCACTTGAGCCACAGCACCACTTCCGGCTTTTTCTGCTTATGTGGTGCTGAGATATTGAGAATTTTTGTTCAGGAACATTTATTCTGGTTTTTTTTTTTTTTTTTTTTTTTTTTGTTCCGGTCGTGGGCCTGAACTCTGGGCCTGGGCACTGTCCCTGAGGAACTCTTCAGCTCAAGGCTAGTGCTCTACCACTTGAGCCACAGCGCCACTTCTGGCTTTTTTTTCTGCTTATGTGGTGCTGAAGAATTGAACCCAGGGCCTCATGCATGCAAGGCAAGCACTCTACCACTGAGCCACCTTCCCAGCCCCATTTATTCTGTTTTATGGAAAGAAGTGTTACCTGATTCTAGAATTGAAAACAGAGCCAATACAAAAAAAAAAAAAAACAAAAAACTGCAAAACAAAAAACAACCAAGTCTCTGTTCTTTATAGAACTTCAAGATAAAAGAAAAGAGAAGATACAAATTGGCAGTAGGTAGTTTTCAGAGCTGTGTCAAAGTATCACTATTCAGAATAAAAGACTTTGTGTTTTATTGTTCTGAAGGCAGAAAGGGTTTGCTTTTTTGGTTTTTGGTTTTTGAAACAAAGTCTCATTATCAAGGCTGCCCTTGAACTCTTAATCCTCCTGCCTCAGCCTCCCAAGTGCTGTCCAGATCAGAATAAAAATCAAGGGAAAACCAGTCTAACAGAAAAGTAGACAAAATGCAAATTAGGCTTTTCACAGGAAAAAAAAGCGTTGAATAAACATATAAAAGGATGCTTAATCTCATCGAGTTGAAAAAAATATGAAGACACAATGAACTACCATTTTACATCCATTAGATCAAAAACAATTACAAAGCCAAATTAAACCTGTGTTAAGGTTACTAAAATAGGCCTTCTTAAACTATACAAAGTATACAACTACTTTTGTAACAATAAGTCATCTTTCTATAAAGCTGAACATGCTTTACCATCCAACAGTAAGAAAATGTGTGTGAAATGTTCATAGCATCAATGTTTACAATAAAAACCAAGGTGGGCACCAGCGGTTCATATCTACAATCCTAGCTACTCAGAAGGCTGATATCTGAGGACTATGATCAAAGCCTTTTGTAGTTTCTCTTTCTGTTCATCATGGAATCTCCAAGCCCATGCTTTTGCATGTGCTAATCAAACCTTCTTTGAGCCACCCTCCAACCTACTATGACACACTTAAAACACTCAAAATTATTGAGGGATACACACAAATTAAATCTTTTTTATCAAGAGAAAAGAAAAACGCAAATTCAAGATAGTAGTTAACAGAGTCAAATAGCAGTAATAACAAAATAATAGTAATACTCTAACTCTGAAGTTGGGAAGTGAATTTATTTCAAATTAATCTCTATAACTTACATATAAGGCACATATAACACAGATATCAAGGATTATATATGTAAATAATTCCCTAATTTTCAGTATATCATTTTGTTTCAGAGACCTCAAATGTTATTTAAATAAGACAAAATTCAGCAAGACAATTCATGGCTCCAAATCATTAAAACAATTATCTTCTTTCTTAATGTTTACTTTTAAAACATATGATAGGCCAGGTACTTGCATATGTTAAACATGTTAAAGAGTCAATATTGCCAGACGCTAGTGGCTCATGCCTGTAATCCTAGTTACTCAGGAGACTGAGCTCTGAGGATAATGGTTTGAAGCCAGCTCAGGAAGGAAAGTCTCAGAGGCTCTTATGGCCAATTAGCTACCAGAAAACCAGAAGTGGCACTGTGGATCAAAGTGGTAAAGGAAAGAGCTTAGTGGGACAGCACCCAGGTCATGAGTTTTAGTCCCACAACCAGGAAAAAAAGCAAAAATCAAAAAAAAGTCAATATGACTTCAAAATAGATACTGGACCTTATCTTAAATTCATCAGAATGAAAGAAGACAAGTGGTTTTTCAAGAAACATAGGGAAATTTGTTTCTAAAACCATACCAAATAATATTTTTTCTTCTATGGATTGACTAAAGACCTTCACTACCTGATTTTAAAGAAGACAGGCTAGGGCAACATGGTTTAAGCAAGAAGATATATTCAATAAGTTAAATAAAATTACTAAATAAAAGGGAGTAAGATATAGAATTTATAGAGCTGGGTACTAGTGGCTCACATCTATAATCTAGCTAGTCAGGAGGCTGAGATCTAAGGGTCACGTGATAAAGCCAGTCCAGGCACACTCTCTCCATTTAAACACACACACACACACACACACACACACACACACACACACACACACACACACACACACACACACACACACACACACACACACACACACACACACACACACACACACACACACAGCCAAAAGTGAAGCTGTGGCTAGCCTTGTGTGCTACCCTTGAGCACAAAAAGCTCAGGGACAGTTCTTAGGTCCTAAATTCAAGCTCCAGAGCCAGCTCCAATTTTTTTTTTAAAGAATACAATACATTTTACGTCTCTTCCACACTTTTTACAAAAGAATTTTTGAAAACTGGTGTCCACATACACACAAGGCCATTCTCACACATTATAGAAAGTCCTTACTTTTTCAGCCTGAAGTATGCCGATGCTCTGTTTGTTGGCAGCATAGGATTATACGGGTCAGCATCCATGCCTTTGGTGTAACATTCAATTGCTTCATCATATTTCCCTTGTTTGAAGTACTTATTTCCCTGAAAGAAAACAGATGAAGTAAAGTGGTCTTTTTTGTTTTGTTTTGTTTTTGTTGTTGTTGTTTTTAAGTGCTACATAGTTACCATATAGGTACAACCCAAAAGCCCTGGCAGAAAAATAAATAAAATACCTAGTATTAGACTTTTATTGGCATACCAACTCATAGAAATGTAACAAAAGAAAGGCAACTAGATGAATTCAATCTGGAGAGTTCCACCTTTTTGCAAAGCAAAGTAACTTTTCTATAGAAATGAGCTTATCATCCAGAGAAATGCTGGGTACTCTAAAAGTAATCAAAGATGGTCTATGATAAATACATTTGCTGAGAATCACCCAGTAATTCAAGTTGCTTCAATCTACTACTAAAGCAACAGAAAAACTCCAGGGATAGCCCAGACACTTGACATGACTAACAACTCATGCCACCAGTGAGAACCCTCTTACTGTTAATCTCATTTTATACCTGAGAAAACTGAAGCACAGGTAGCTAAAGAACTTTTCAGAGTTGAATGAGGTAGTTAATCTGGATCTAGAGTCCAGATTCCTAGTCACTGTGCTCTAACAAGAAAACAGCCAGTAACAGTTTCAAGTTTGAGTATCCTCTATTATGTAAGAAAAGTTTTAAAATTCACGCAATTTTCTATGTATTCTGCTTACCTTAAAGAAACTAAGTTAACCTAAAGATTACCTTTTCTTTCAGAGCAAGGGCCTTCTGTGAATCGACACGAATCCCATCTTCTTCTGATTCTGATTCCTGAGACATGGAATCATGAGTACTGTCTTCTTTATCCAGCTCATCAAGAATACTGTCCTAAAATATAAGCAAAAGAAATCTGCTCATAGCTGCATAACCAGTAAGAAAAAAATACTAGACTCAATAGAATTTATAGTGTTCAAGTCTGAGGACCAAAGGTCTGTAAAAGCAATCCAAATAACCTCTTAATGTTAAGATTAATACACAGAGAAAAAAAGTGTTGTTATTTAGAAAACCAAGATGTAAAGCTCTTAAAAACTGACATTGAACTCATAAAGTCAACAGATTTTAAAGATCACCACTAAGTCACAAACTAACAGTAATAAAAGTATTACCGTTTGACATGAAACATAACACTCTGCTAGCAGAGAAAGGGTTTTTGGAAGAAAACATACAAAAAATATTTTTCTTCTTTATTTTAAAGTAGAAACAACTCTAGAGCACAATTAACTTCTGATTCCAACAACCCATGACGTAAGCAAGGATATTTTTATTCACTTGAAACTGGAACACTAGTTAGTTAACTTACTCAAAGTCATTCAGCAAGTAACTATAACTCAGCTGAGTCTCCCAAAGAAAAAGTTAATACATATTTACTTCATGATAACAGTTTCACAGACCCTATCAGGATTATTCAAAAGTATATTTTATCATCTATGATCAATGACTTCTAGTAAAATACTTATAATTTTTAACTTTCAATTGATAGAAGCACATAATTATTGGGTAAAATGATATCTCAAAATATATAACAATATGTAATGATCAAATCATGGCAACTGGCATGTTACCCTAGACATTAAAATTCACTAAAGCTAATATAGACACAAACGTTAATCATTATATAAATAAAATCCTATTTGCACCTAGTATTACCTAATAAAAAAAACACATCTTTAATAAATTAAAAAACAAGCTAGGTGCTGGTGCCTTATGCTTATAATCCTAGCTACTCAAGAGGTTGAGATCTGAGGATCATGGTTCAAACTCAGCCCAGGCAGAAAAGTCTCATGGAGACTTTATCTCCAATTAAGTACCAGAAACCTGGAAGTGGAGCTGTGGCTCAAAGTAGAAGAGCACTAGCCTTGAATGAGAGAGCTCAGGGACAGTGCCCAGGCCTTGAGTTCAAGCCCCATGACCAACCAGAAAAAATAAAAAAGAAAAGAAAAAGAGAGAGAAAAGAAAAGAAAGCTAGAATAAGATGGGACAATTGGTTCCCTTTCACATGTTGATGAGACAAGTTTTTCCTTTATCAACAATTTATTCTTTTCTCTGGAAGAATGGTTCAAGTGGTAGAGTGCCAGCCTTGAGTAAAAAGTCAAGCAAGAAAGCCCAAGGCTCTGAGTTCAAGCCCTAGTTCCAGTACAAAAAATAAATTTCCTAGATAAACAACAAAATAGTACATTGTTAGATGAAAACAGGATCTTGTTTATATAATGATTAAACTCTAGGTCTAAATGAGCTTTATGGCTTAGTGACTTAAGATATCATAGTATTATTTGGAGTGGTAGATGAGCCACTTACTGGAAAGATTACAGGAGGAAAAAAAACCTTGTATAGTTAAATATAAAGCCTGTGGGGCTGGGAAGGTGGCTCAGTGGTAGAGTGCTTGCCTCCCATACAGGAGACCCTGGGTTCGATTCCTCAGCACCACGAAAGCAAAAAAAGCCAGAAGTGGCGCTGTGGCTCAAGTTGTAGAGAGCTAGCCTCGAGCTGAAGAGCTGAGGGACAGCGCCCAGGCCGAGTTCAGGCCCCATGACAGACAAAAAAAAAAAAAAAAAGAGCCTTGTAATTAAATGTTTATTACACATTTACACATTTACACACACACACACACACACACACACACACACACACACACACACACACACACACACACACACAGAGTCTGTAAGAGAAGATACAGAGCCAGGAGTGGGAGCACACATCTATAATTCCAGGGCTCATGAGGTAGAGATAGGAGGACTATGTGCTCAAACCCAGCTCGTGCTATGTCTTAAAAACAAAACAAAACAGGGCTGGGAAGGTGGCTCAGTGGTAGAGTGCTTGCCTTGCATGCATGAGGCCCTGGGTTCAATTCCTCAGCACCACATAAGCAAAAAGAAAAAAAGCCAGAAGTGGCGCTGTGGCTCAAATGGTAGAGCGCTAGCCTTGAGCTGAAGAGCTGAGGGACAGTGCCCAGGCCCAGAGTTCAGGCCCCACGACCGGACCCAAAAAAAAAAAAACAAAAAAAACAACAAAACAAAACAAAACACAAACACAAAGCTCTGAGTTGAAACTCAAGGCAAAGAAAAGGAAAAAAGAGAGACAAGACACAGGATTAAGAACCCTAGTATTTTTCTTTAATCCATGACTATTAGCTAAATCCAAGAATTTCATTCCAGTATTAAGAAGCACATGACACTATTAGCTTACCACATCAAGTTTTGCCCATGCCTCATAGTCGTAAGATTTTATCCTGTTTTTTGTGTTTTCTTGTTTGGTTTTCTTGGAAGACTCTTTAGCTTTACTTTTCTTCTTTTTCCTAAAATTCCCATTTCGAATAGGAGGTAAATTCTAGGCAGAGAGAAAAAAAAGATTGAATACTGTGTTGTTGTTGTTTTTAAATAATTAACAATGTTAAGAACTGTTTCCAATTGAATTTGAAAGTGACTCAAAGAATCAATTTATCAGCTTCACCAGCAATGGGTGCTGGTGTCTCATGCCTGTGATCCTAGTTACTAAGAAGGCTGAGATTTGAAGATCTTGGCTCAAAGCCAGCTCAGGCAGAAAAGTCTGTGGAACTCTTATCTCTTATTAGTCAGCAAAAAGCAAAAGTGGAGCTGTGGCTCAAGTGGTTGAGTGCCAGCCTTGAGTTAAAAGGCTAAGGGACAGCCCCCCAGCCCTCAAGTTCAGACCCAAGACCAACACCAAAAAAAAAAAAAAAAAAAAGTAATTATGCTTGATAAGTTTCATTCTTTTATTTAGGTTGGATACTATCCATGCACAAAAAAAAAATATCACCTGGAAATCTGAATTATCCTTTTAATTTACAATCCTAAATTCAAACTTCAAAAGCAACTTAAATCTTTAGTTAGAACAATGAACAAGCAGTATTTCAAAGGCAAACTGAAGTGTTCCCACATCACTACATATAATACTAAAAAAAAGTTAATGAAAGTGAACTATGCAATTCATGAGTGGAGATGGGAGGGAGGGAGGGAATGGGAGAGAATGGGGGAACAGATGATACTATACCTGATGTATGTAAAGCTAACTCCACTATATATCACCTCTAAAACAACAAACTTAAAAGAACAAAAAAACCCAAAAAATTTAGCCATATTTAAATATACTGACTTATGAAAAACATTTATGCCAATACTGTTATGTTATATATCCTTAAATACATAACACATATATGTATACACACATCCTTTGATATTTTATAATGCTAAGACTTAAAATGTTTTACTATTCTGAATGGAGTTACTACAAATTCTGCATATTTAAAAGATGTACAATTTCTAAAACTGTTAACAGTGAAGTAAATCATTTCAATTTTAGTATTTTCACAAAACATTTTAAAAAGCTATGCTCTGGGCACAGCTATAATCCTAGCTACTCATGAGGGTGAAATCTGAGGATCAATGCCAGCAAAGCACCAAAAAAAAAAAAAAAAAGTTGAAAGTGGAGCTATGAGTCATTTGGTAGAGAAAAACAGCTCTGAGATAGTGGTGGGGCCCTAAATTCAATCCCCAGGACTGGCCTAAACAAATAAAAAATAAATAAAGTCATGCTTTGTTGTAAAATAGGAAAGTTTTGCTGTATCTAAATTAGGATTTCTCAATTTACCTCTTCAGGAACACCACTCTGCCTTCTTAATTCCATGTCCTTTTGTTTAATGTCTTTTTCCCAGTGTTCTAAATCCCTCATAAAGTCTTGTAATTCTTCTGCATTTTGTTTCACTTGTAGTTGTAACTCAATTGCTTTATTTGAAGTCATTATTGCCTTCAAAGTTTTGGTCAATCCTTGATAAGAAATAAATGAGATAACAGTTGTTCCTCAACTTACAATGGTGTGGCAGCCCCCTCAACCCCTTGCAAATTGAAGACAGTTAAATAAAAAATGAACTTTATGGGCTAGAATTATGGCTCATGGAGTGGAGTATCTGCGTGGCAAGCACAAGACCCTTTGCTCATATCTTAGTACAAGACCCTATGTTCACATCTTAGTACTATCAAACAAACAAACAAACAAAAAACCAAAACACTTCTGCAGGCATGGTGGCAGCAGAAGTAGGATCGCCACTGAAGATCAGTCTGGAATACACAGTAGACCCTGTCTCAAAAACAAGCATTTAATACACCTGCCAATCACAGCCTAAAAAGACACTACATAGAATATAAATTGTTTCCTCTTGTGATACATGGTAGAAAAGACTTGCTGCTCATGGTCACTGCCCAGCATTGAGACTTTTATACCACATAATACCCACCCAGAAAATGACCAAAATTCAAAGGAGTTTCCATTGAATGCATATTTCTTTCTCACCACCAGAAAGGAGATCATTAAGTCAGGGACGGACTGTCTACATTTGGTTTATTTTTCTGAAACTTACTTAACAACTTGTATCACTTTATAAAGGGCCAAAATATATGGACAGGAGACTATGTTGATGCTAAACAAAGTATCAATGTAATATTTTTTTTTTTTTTTGGGTCTGGTCGTGGGGCCTGAACTCTGGGCCTGGGCACTGTCCCTCAGCTCTTCAGCTCAAAGCTAGTGCTCTACCACTTGAGCCACAGTGCCACTTCTGGCTTTTTTCTTTTTGCTTATGTGGTGCTGAGGAATCGAACCCAGGGCCTCAGGCATGCAAGGCAAGCACTCTACCACTGAGCCACCTTCCCAGCCCCTCAATGTAATATTTTTAAATGAGTAATTTGCTAACAAATCTGATCTCCTCAAAAGCCAGTATGAAAGGCAAGGTGTGGGGGGATTACAGAAATTAGGTAGTAATGGCAGACTGGCTGCTTGTTTTCTAGTTTGTAAGTATATTCCAACTTCTTTTTTTCTTTCTTTTTTCTTTTTCTTTTTTGTTGCTGATATTGGGGCTTGAACAAAGAGCCTGTCTCTTGGCTTTTTTTTTGCCCAAGACTGGCACTCTACCATTTGAGCCACAGCTCCATTTTCACCTCTTATGTGGTTACCTGGAGATAAGTCTCACAAACTTTCCTGCCTGACCTTCAAACTGCAATATTCAGATCTCAGCCTCCTAAGAGGCTAAGATGACAGGTGTGAGCCACTAGTACTCAGTCCAATTCCTTTCTTTACTCCTCTTTTTCTACCACATATTGAACTTGTACTTGACAGACACCATGGCAAAAATTTTATAGAGGCAAAAACAAAAAAGACAAGACCTCCTGTCTACTGTGATGAAAACAAGATTAAGTACTTAGTGATAGAGAACTATGTCAAATCAGATTTCTCAACCTTGGGACTATGGACATTTGAGCTGGAAGATTCCTCATGTTAGCAACAGCCTTATTATCTTCTATAGGCTAATGGCTAGTACCATCCCTTTGCACTAGATGTTGTGATAAACCAAACTGTTCACAGTGCCAGATGGCCCATGAAAGGCAAAGTAGCCACATTGAGCCCTATAGATACTGACCACAAAGGACAGGTATAAATCAGGTGGTAGGTGTCAGGGTTAAGGAAGGAGCTCCCTGAAGTACTGAAATTTCAGCCAGGTTTTAACAAGGGCCAGTCAAACTGGGTGTTAGTGGCTCATGCCTGGAATCCTAGCTAGTCAGGAGGCTGAGATCTGAGAATCACAAAGTTCAAAGCCAGTCTCAGCAGGAAACTTTGCTCAGCAGGAGACTCTCATCTCCATGTAACCACCAGAAAACAGGAAGTGGTACTGTGGTTCAAAGTGGTAGAGCATTATCCTTGAGCAAAAATTCAGGGACAGCACCCCACATCCAATTTCCAAAAAAAAAGAGGCCTAACAAATGACTTACAGAAGCAGAATGGGAAACTATGAGGGAGAAAAAAGAGGGAAGGTAGATATGGGACCAACTTTGAAATGTCAGGCCCTGAGTTCTGATCTATATTCTAATGTGAAGATCTTGAAAATGGTAAAATAAAAAAGATGTGATGCTTGACCAGATTGAAAATTCTAGGTGTAAAGAAAATTCTAGGTGTAGCCAGGCTCCGGTGGCTCACTCCTGTAATCCTAGCAACTCAGGAGGCTGAGATCTGAGGATCGAGGTTCAAAGCCAGCCTGGGCAGGAAAGTCTGTGAAATTCTTTCTTTTTTTGTCCGGTAGTGGGGCCTGAACTCTGGGCCTGGGCATTATCCCTCAGCTCTTCAGCTCAAGGCTAGCACTCTACCACTTCAGCCACAGCGCCACTTCTGGCTTTTTTCTTTTTGCTTATGTGGTGTTGAGGAATCGAACCCAGGGCCTCATGCATGCAAGGCAAGCGCTCTACCACTGAGCCACCTTCCCAGCCCTCTGTGAAACTCTTATCTTCAATAAACCACCAGAAAACCGGAACTGGCGCTGTAGCTCAAGTGGTAGAGAGCTAGCTTTGAGCTGAAGAGCTGAGGGACAGCACCCAGGCCCAGAGTTCGAGTCCCACGACTGACAAATAAAGAAAAAAGAAAAAGAAAGACTCAAGTGATGTCCTAGATTTCTGTCTTGGGAGCCTGGTAAGATTGGTAATACTGGGCTGGGAAGGTGGCTCAGTGGTAGAGTGCTTGCCTTGTAGGCATGAGGCCCTGGGTTCCTTTCCTCAGCACCACATAACCAGAAAAAAGCCAGAAGTGGCACTGTGGCTCAAGTGGTAGAGCTCTAACCTTGAGCTGAAGAGCTGAGGGGCAGTGCCCAGGTTCAGAGTTCAAGGCCTACAACCGACAAAAAAAAAAAGGGGCTGGGAAGGTGGCTCAGTGGTAGAGCGCTTGCCTTGCATGCATGAGGCCCTGAGTTTGATTCCTCAGCACCACATAAGCAAAAAGAAAAAAGCTGGAAGTGGTTCTGTGGCTCAAGTGGTAGAGGGCTAGCCTTGAGCTGAAGAGTTGAGGGACAGGGACCAGGCCCAGAGTTCAGGCCCCAGGACCGGACCAAAAAAAAAAAAAAAAAAAGATTGGTAATATCATTTTGATTCAGAAGATGCAACTTATAAAGGAAAAGAGGTTTCAGTTAGAGGGGTGGCAAATAGAAAGCAGGATTAATTCAGTTGGCAGAATCTGAGTACTTAAGGAACACACCAGGAGGAGATACCTAGAAGGTAGTTCTAAAGGACTAAGGATAACTGAGTGTCACCAGCATAAAGACAGAAGCTAGAGTCATGATTTGAACATGTTTAGCCTCAATGATGACTGGGGGTTTGGAAGAGCCTGAAAAACATTCATATTTAAGGAACAGGAAAACAGGCCACCATCAGAAAACCTAGGCAGCAGCACATACTAGAGCTGGGAGGAAACTAAAGAGCATGTTCAAGGAAGGCCAGAGGCAATATGTTTTTATCAAAATGGGACAGATTAGCAGTGCCAACATGGGTGGGTAAAGAAAATACATTGTAGCCAAGCTCTGGCAGGGCCTGTAATCCTAGTTACTCAGGAGGCTGAGATCTGAGGATTGTTTGAAGCCAGCCCAGGGGGGAATGTCTGTGAGACTCTTATCTCTCTCCAATTAACCATTAAAAAGCCAGAAGTAGGGCTGGCTCAAGTGGTATGGTACTAGGTTTGGGCGGCGGGGAGCTTGAGATAGCACTCAGGTCCTGAATTCAAACCCCAGGCCTGGCATAATTTTTTTTTTTTTTTTTTGTAAAGCACACCGCATTTAGCTGTATAAAGATGATTCAAACCTGGTGCCAGCGGCATTCGCCTGTAATCAATCCCAGCTCCTCGAGGAGCTGAGAACTGAGGATCTGGGTCCCAAGCCAGCCCGGGGAAGACCAATCCGACCCTCGTATCTCCAGTTAACCAAGATTATTCACTGCTGCCTGGCCGCTGGTGGCTCAGACCTAACATCTTAGGTTACTCAGGAGGCTCAGATCCGGAGGGTCGGGGTTCAAAGCGAACCTGGTCGGCATTCAGCTCGATTTCATTACCCCCCACCCCCCAACCAGGAGAAAAATCAGCAGAGAGTTAGGATGGACTCGTGTGCCTCGATCCGTGGTCGGACTAGCTCATCAAGAGGAGTGGAGGTTCCAACCCGGGGTCTCCCCCACCACCACCACCGGCTACCAGACACACGGGGTGCTCGGGGGGGGGGCAACATCGGGGTCACATCCGGAGACCTAGGAGAACTTGGGGCCCGCGGAGGCGCAGAGGGGGGCGGGCCCCTCGCGGTGCTCGGGGGGGGGGGGGACGGAGGCTCCGCCGTCACGACCCCCTCCTCAGGGGTGGGGGGACGCCCCCACTTCCCCCCCCCCCACATCCCCACCTCAGGCCAGGCCCAAGGTCTCGGCCCGGGGGCGCGCGCCGACTCCTCCCCAGGGATGCGCTCCAGGGACGCCGCTACCCAGGACACCGAGCCTGCGCAGTCCGCCCCAGTCCTCTCCGCCTCACCCTGACCCTCGGTGCGACCCCCCCCCCTCTTCCCGCTAGGAGACCCCCCCCCCCACCCCCAATAGATCCCTGCAGCGGGTGACAACGGCAGCGTCCACCCACCTGCCCCGGGCCGGCGCTGTCTTCCCCCCTCAGCGCCTCAGAGCCGCGGCGACTCACGCCGGCCCTTCCCACAAGGCCCTGCGCGCCGCGCGCCCCGCCCCCGGGAGCCTGATCGGAGCATGCGCAGAAGGTCAGGCTGAAGGAGGCCTGCTGCTCTGGTTGGCCACAGCTGGAGGGGGCGGGGCTGAGAGTGTCAAAAGCGAAATCGGAGGCTGCGTCGGCTTCAGTGTCGCTCAGCCGAACACCCCCCAAACTGAAGTCACCCCGAGTTAGTATGAGCCGCCAGGCAATAAAGCCTGGGGGTATTTGCTTGAATTCTCAGCACTTTTGTCCTTACTACTTGTATTGCTTTTGTCTTGATAAATGATCATTGTATCAGAAAGACGCTGTTTCTCTATGATCTGGACCATGTTGTGGCTGTCTTTTTTCCCCCTCTGTAAATACTTGTCTGTCTGCCTTCCCTGCAGTGTATGTATCTCTGAATCTAATGTGTGTCAGTATTAAGATCTGATGTGTGTGTGTATACCTGGGCTCGAACTCAGGGCTGTTCGCTCTCATTTGTTGTCCCCCCCCCCCCAACTGGCTGTCTTTTTACCACTTGAGCCATACTTCTACACTTCCAGTCCAGCATTTTGCTAGTTAATTCGATATAAGAACCTCAAAGACATTTCTACCCAGGCTAGCTTCGAACCCCATCGTTCAGATTCCAGCCTCCTGAGTAGCTAAAATTATAGGCATGGACCACCAGTGGCTAGCTCCAAGGACTTATTTTGGCTTATCTAAAAGAAAAAATGAATATGAAGCTTTTAACACTTTAGGCTTCCACTTTCTTTGTGAGCAACACTTTCATTACCCTAACAACTGTAAAATAAATCGAATATAACTTTACAGTCCACAAACATAAATAGCCAAATTTCAAATTAGATCAATTTTATAATCTCAAATATTATCCCCAACACTGAGATCAATGATTCCCAAGCTTGAATGAAGTTTGGGGTCAGGGAGGGTGATAGATGTAAGTATGTACATAATTACAAACAAGCCGATTTGTGAATCCTGTCTGAGACGTTCTGATTTAATTAGTCTGGAGTGCAGCCTCAGTATCAATTTTTTAATTTTTATTTTTTAGTATTTATTTTTTAATGATAGGCTGGAAACCACCAACCCAGGAGCTGGTCCATGAAAAGTCACTTCAAGAGTGCTCTGTCACAAAGTCATGTCATTACTTCCTCTACCCCAAATGAATTTTAAGGTCCTAGTAATCAAATCCTTAAGTGCATCACCAAAATATTTATTAATGAAATATTTTTGTTAGTGTTATGGGGAAATCAAACTGCTTTTAAGAGATCCTAATGTAGTTTAAAATTAATAATAGATGAGTTTAAAACAATATTGATTTATTGATGGTCCTATAATTGTCTATAATTGATGGCATATAATTGGTGGTCTATAATTGTTTTTATTAATATTAGCAGAGCTGACTGATATGAGCTAAAGCAGGGTCAATTGTTCATAGACCTAGAGAGAGTAAAATCTCCCCACTCTCTTTCCTCTATTTTTCTCCCCTCCCCCATATATTATCAGAAGATAACAGTGAATATAGGACCAAAGAGCAAAAAAGAGTTAAATAAATGTCCTAACAGCCACTTCTATCTAATCCGGGGGCTCTGATTTTCCCTGCTAAGACAGTCTTCTTCCTTGTGAGCTGAAATGCAACCATCTTCTCTGCTAGAGACCTCTACACATCTATGGGCAATTGTCATAAAATAGGCTTCAATAAAGTGAGTACATCATGCCTTTCTTAGATGTCTGTTTTATTCACTTCTTAATTTTTACCAAAAATAAACTCCAATTCTCTCCTTTGAACTCATTGTTAATATCTGTATAGTGATTTTCAAGGACACAATCTTTTTGTGGTTTATATGCTGACATTGTAATCATTAGAGGGAACAAATATGAGTATCTGTTGCAAGAGTAAATTGATACAATGAATCATTGTGAAAGCTGTTGATTTCATGTCTAAACAACCATGGAGTTCTTTCCCTGCAGTTAAGTATCAAATGTTCTGGCAGTTAATAGGAATCTCAGCAAAGTTAGTAAGTATCTTTAGGATGAAAATTTACTTCCTTTTATACAGATACTGTGTTCTAGTACAGATACTGTAACAGAGATATGTGACAGAAAGCTCGAGGTAAAAGCTTAAACATGAAAAAGTATTTCTATCTTGTGTATGTCTAAACATAAACAATACAGAACAATCCTAATATGAGGCCCTGGGGCCTACTACTGTTTGACCATCTCCAGCAATGATTTCATTCATGGTACAATATAGACACTCAAGCTCCAGCAGCAATTGTGTCTGAAATTAAGTCAGCAAGGAAGAGAAAGAGAGGAAACAATGGTACTTCAGGCCCCTTTAGAATGCTTTATTTTGAGGTTAGAGAATGCTAGCCAATGATTGAAAGCATTAGGTACCAAATTCAAGTCCTGGTCTCAGACCAAAAAAAATATTTTTCCATCTTATTTACCATTGGCTTGGATTTAGGCACATGATCATTCATCATGACAAAGGAAGTTGGGGCTTTTTATTCTTGGCAGTCATGTACCTATCTAAAAACAGAAGACAATGAATTAAGGAAGGAAATGAGGAGAGTAAATATTGAGGAGCAACAGCAGCCTCTGTCGTAGACCTTAAATACTCTCGAGTTCTAAAGGGATGGTTAGTTTGATTGATTGATTGGGACAAGTCTCATTATGTAGCCCACACTGGCCTCAAACTCTCAATCCTCCTCCTTCCACCACAAGAGTGTGGGAATTGCAGGCCTATGACACCATGCCCAGTGTAAGCATTAAGTATTCTTTTAAAACAAACTGAAAGCCCAGTATATTGGCAAAGCCTAAAATTCCAGCACTCCTGAGGCTGAGGATTATAAGTTTGAAACCAGCTGGGGATACATAGCAAGGCCCTGCCCCCCACCAAAAAAAAAAACCACATAATAACCCAGATGCTGGTGGCTCACACCTGTAATCATAGCTATTCAAGGAGGCTGAGACCTGAGGATCTCAGTTCAAAGCAAGCTCAGGCAGACAAATCTGAAAAATTCTTATCTCCAGTTAATCAGCAAAAAGCCAAAAGTGGAACTGTGGCTCACATAGTAGAGCCCCAGTTTGATTTTTTTTGGGGGGTCTGGTTATGGGGCCTGAACTCTGGGCCTGCGTGCTGTCCCTTAGCTCTTCAGCTCAAGGCTAGCACTCTACCACTTGAGCCACAGCGCCACTTCCGGCTTTTTTCTTTTTTGCTTATGTGGTGCTGAGGAATCGAACCCAGGGCCTCATGCGTGCAAGACAAGGGCTCTACCACTGAGCCACCTTCCCAGCCCTGATTTTTTTTTAAAGTGAGTTCTGGGAGCCCTTGGTTCATTGTAATCCTAGTTAATTAGGAGGATCTGAGGATTATGGTTCGAAGCCAGTATTGGCAGAAAGTCTGTGAGACTCTTATTTCCAATTAGTGACAGAAATAGCTGGAAGTGGAGCTTTGTCTCATGGTAGAATACCAGCCTTAAGGAAAAGGAGCTCACGGAGAGCACTCAGGCCCTGAGTTCAAGCCTCAAGTCCAGCAAAAATAAATAAATAAATAAATAAGACAATCAAGAATATGAAGTCCTGAGTTCTAGCTCTAGTACCAACACACAGATACAGACACACACAGACACAGACACACACACCACACAACCCTCCCTCCCCCCCCCCCCCCCCCGGCACAATGCATGAATAGCTAGATATCAAAATCCAAGCTCAGGGCTGGGAAGGTGGCTCAGTGGTAGAGTGCTTGCCTTGCATGCATGAGGCCCTGGGTTCTATTCCTCAGCACCACATAAGCAAAAAAAAAAAAAAAAAAGAAGCCAGAAGTGGCGCTGTGGCTCAAGTGGTAGAGCACTAGTCTTGAGCTGAAGAACTGAGGGACAGGGCTCAGGCCCTGAGTTCAGGCCCCACGACAGGACCAAAAAGAAAGAAAGAAAGAAAGAAAGAAAGAAAGAAAGAAAGAAAGAAAGAAAGAAAGAAAGAAAGAAAGAAAGAAAGAAAGAAAGAAAGAAAGAAAGAAAGAAAGAAAGAAAGAAAGAAAGAGAAAGAAAGAAAGAAAGAAAGGAAAGAAAGAAATCCAAGCTCATTACAGCAAGCAAGAAAAGGGTAGAATTTTGTAAATCTGATTTTATTACTTACTAAGAACATAACTTGATCTGAGTGAGTCTCAGATATCTAAATCAAATTTAAATAAAGGTAATCATACCAACTACATGAGAAATGGTAAGAATATATCAAATATCCTGCAAGCTGAAGCCATAGTGACTCTCCTCTCCTATATCTAGCTCTATCTTCCACTTGTCCACTGGAAGGCTTCAGAAGAGTTCTGTCAGAAGCACAAGTCCTGGGCATCATTAGATAATGGTTAAGTCTGCTCACAGGGAAAGTGAATTGCCTCCTTCTACAAAATGAAATCTAGAAGCTAGTGGCTCAGGCCTGTAATCCTGGCTACTCAAGAGGCTGAGATATAAGGGTCACATTTTGAAGCCAACCTGGGGAAGAAAAGTCCATAAGACTCTTACCTCCAATGAACCACCAAAAATGGAAATGGAAGTGTAGCTCTGTAGTAGAATGCTAGCCTTGAGCAAATAAGCTAAGGGACAGCACCCAGTCCCTGAGTTCAAACCCCAGTATCAGAGAAATAAAAACAAATAAATCTACATAGTATGTGAGACAAATAAAAATGATGAAAGCAGCTATCATAGCATCTACATTGATTATCCCACAGTGGTATTGTTGTCCCCATCTTCCTGATGAGGATGCTGATCTGAATCAGTAATTTTCCCTATCAGTCAGCCACCCTTGCTAGACCCTTGGGGAATCTGACCTCAGAGTCTGAACCTTGATCCTTATATCCAAGTGATACTCTGTGGTTTTGTTGTTTTTGGTGCCAGTCCAAGGGCTTGAACTCAGGGCCTAGGCACCATCCCTGAGCTTTTGTGCTCAAAGCTAGCACTCTACCACTTGGGTTATAGCTCTACTTCCAGATTTGGGGTGGTTAATTGGAGATAAGAGTTTTGTGGACTTTCCTGCCTGGGCTGAATTCAAACTGTGATCCTCAGATCTCAGCCTCCTGAGTAGCTAGGATTACAGGCATTGAACCCCTTGTGTCCAGCAGACCTCCTATCTATCCTACTCGATTGGGAACACCTCTGAGAAAGAGCAGGACAAGGCCCTACTTCACTCCTCTGAACTCTTTTTTTTCTAATTAAATATTTTAATTTTTATTATAAAGGTGATATTCTGAGAGGTTACAGTTACATAAGTCAGGACAATTCCACCCCTTCCTTTACTCTCTTCCAGTTTTCCCTCCCATCCCTGTTCACAGGTTGTATAGTTCATTTTTTTTCAGGTCCTGGGGCTTGAATTCAGGGCCTAGGCACTGTCCTTGAGCTTCTCTTGCTCAAAGCTAGGGCTCTACCCCTTGAGCCACAGTGCCGCTTCCAGCTTTTTCTGTTTATGTGTTACTGAGGAATTGAACCCAGGGCTTCATGCATGCTAGGCAAGCACTCTACCACTAAGCCACATGCCCAGCCTGTATAGTTCATTTTCAATGTAGTGCCTAGTGAGTACCATTGCTGCATTTGTGCACCCTTTGTCCCTTCATTTTTCCTCCCAAAGACAGATCAACAAAAGAGAAAACCAAACAAAAATAACCCTCTTATTCCTATTTCCTGGAGTTCATCTTGATAAATATTATACTATATGACCAGAGGTACCCTCCTCTGTACTCTGCAACTTGCCCATTCTCACCTTGCGCTTGGCAGCTTGCGAGCATGGTGGCCCAAATGGTCTATGCACAGGTGAGAAGTCAGTTTCCTTTCACCATCGTCTCCTCCCTCTGTTTGGTCAACCTGTGCTAGGCACGATAGCTGCACCCAGGGGCTCTTTCTGCTCTTCATGGGTGTGTCTAACAGGATGGGGGCCACCCAATCTCTATTTGTTTCCCCATAAATCTCCACTGCTCTTTCCAGGCCTCATGGTGACAGGCATACACAGAATTCTCTCCCTGTCTCTGTAGAGAAATTTGGTGACTCATTTGGGGACCTCACCCAGATACTACAAAATCTCCAAGCCATTCTGAAAACACTTCCAACCCTACTCCAGGGCCAAGGCAGAAAGAAGAGACACATTTGCAGGGTTTTCAGGTAACTTTAATTGGAAATATGACCTCCATGATGCAAGCCTGGCTCTGTGGGGGAGCCCCTGGCCTCCGAATGCAGCACGGAGGGTGAGTTAGGGATCTCTGACCTCCCTAGCATTATTCAAACTATGAATCTGAATAAGCCTTCATATAAGTGTGGATGACATCAAACTAGAAATTCCTTTCTCCTCAATACCAAATCTTCCTCATATAAGATTTTTTTTCTCCAAACACAAACAAAACTATTTGGAATCAAAACACAAATTTGTAACTGCACCAAACATCTCTCTCTCTCTCTCTCTCTCTCTCTCTCTCTCTCTCTCTCTCTCTATATATATATATATATATATATATATATATATACACATATATATATATATTATATATATATATAATACACACACACACACACACACACACACACACACACACACACACACACACACACACACACACACACACACACACACACTCAAGCTTGGAGGAAGCCATAGGCCCCAGCCCATTCAGTATTCAAGCCTTTACCCTGCTCGGCCCATGTCAGATTTTCCCAGCCTCTATTCTGAGAAGATTTAAATTCTAGAAAAGACCAGCCCAACAGAGGGCTGAATTGCATGCCCCTTCTACCTGAGCTGTATCCAATCACAGCCATTATAGTCATCTGGAATTTTGATCAGTCGTTCTTCACCTTCACAGTAATATTATCATCAGGTTTACCCTCTCACCCATCCCAAAAAGAGAAAAGGAGGCAACCCCTTCCCTTCCAATCAAAGACGAGGCCAGCGGTGCACGTGTGGCACCACCTTCTCCCTCCAGCAGTCCGTTTCTTAGGCTATCTTCCTTAAAATAAAAAGTTGACCACTTCTCTACATTTTCCTAATTGGTATCTTTCCGTTCTGCACTGGGGGGGGGTCCCTTTTTGTAGATTTAGAATGTGGGGCTCTTGGGGTCCTCTCTCCCCTCTTGGGTCCAAGGCAGGCAGCACTTCAGTTCCGAACGAGCCCTCTTGTCCTCTTCCGGTTTGAAGCTCTATCGGGTAGAAGACACCACATAGGCTGTGGCGATGTACTTCCTGCCATTCCCGTAGGTGGTCTTGTCCCAGGTGTAGGTCTGGATGGCCAAGGGGTATCCAGCTAGGCTTAACTGGCACCTGTGGAGGAAGATCCTAAGTCAGAGGCTCCCACCGCGTTGCCCCTCCTCTGTCTGCACCAAGGGAAGGCTCCAGGCAGACCCTGAGAAGGTCCAGCCTCCAAGATGAAAGCTCCCGCAGAATCAGAGGTAGCCTTCGCCATCCACACCTGATTCACCATCTCCTTAAAGAACAGAACTTCTCACATAGGGAAGTGGCGCTGTAGCTCAAGTGGTAGAGCACTAGCCTTGAGCTGAAGAGCTGAGGGACAGCACTCGGGTCCAGAGTTCAAGCCTCACAACCGACAAAAAAAAAAAAAAAAAAAAAAAAAAAGAACTTCTCACACAGGAGGCTGAGATGGGAGGATCACAGTTAGAAGCCGGCCCAGGCAGGAAAAGTCCATGAAACTCTAATCTCCAATTAAACGTTAGCCAGCCTAAAGTAGAACTGTGGCTCGAGTGGTAGAGTGCCAGCCTTGAGCGGGAAAAAGCTAAGCAAAGCACACAGATCCTGAGGTCAAACCCCAGGACTGGCACCAAAAATTCAAAAAATTAAACAAGAACAGAATTGCTCATCTTTTCCACAGTAATAATCCAAACTCCTAGATCCTAGAGCAGAAGTCCTCAGGAAGTCTATGTTTGCTTCCTGTTTCAAAAGTCAAAGGGTCAAAAGTTCCCAAGTGATGGAGAGCAGAAGAACCAGTTGTTACCTCCTGCTCTCTCTGAGGCTCTAGGTTTTGTCCCACCACACACAGAGCCAAATTGAGAGGATGAGAGCCCCAGGACAACTCCATCTTTAACATCCTTATATATTAAGTTACTGCATAAAACTTCAGTTAGAGTGGGTGCTGGTGGCTCATGCCTGGAATCCTAGCTACTCAGGAAGCCAAGCTCTGAGAAGCACAATTCAAGGCCACGTTGGAAACTCTGAGAGACTCTTATCTCCAATTAGCCAGAAAAAAGTAGGAAGTAGAGTGTAGAGTGCAAGCCTTAAAAAAAGAAGGCAGTTGGGGCTGGGAAGGTGGCTCAGTGGTAGAGCGCTTGCCTTGCATGCATGAGGCCCTGGGTTTGATTCCTGAGCACCACAGAAGCAAAAAGAAAAACCCGGAAGTGGCGCTGTGGTTCAAGTGGTAGAGTGCTAGCCTTGAGCTGAAGAGCTGAGGGACAGAGCCCAGGCCCAGAGTTCAGGCCCCATGACCGGACCCCCCCAAGAAAACAAAAAAACAAACTTCAGTTGGGGGCTAAGACAATGGAAGATGATTCTACTGCTAGGATGAATTTTGGTGATCACTAAATGAATCCTAATAACCTCATTATTTATCCAAGAGTTCAAACTGAGGCCCAAACCTAGTAAGATATCCAAGCCTTCTCAGCCATGGTGTGAAGACTCTAGTCCTCCCCATCTTACCCCAGCCAAAAATAGTGTGAAGCCCAGCCACTGCCCCAGTACCCTGGCTGGCTCAGTACTTACGTTTTGCCTGGTCTAGCGATGAAGCACAGGGAGTAGAGGGCAAACTCGAACTCGGGGCTGCTGCCGATGAAAGCTGAGCCCACTTCCTTGTAGTAGCCATCCCAATTGAACTGCATTGCCAACACGTCAGGATAGGAATCCCACTACAGAGGGAAGAGTGGCAGAGGGAGACTGCTCAGGCCACTGACAAACAGGCCGCAGTCAGGGGCCGTATGAGCTGCCCCAGAGTCATAGGGATGTGACCGTTTCCTGCGGCCTTTGCACATGGAAGAGAAAGTTTATTGTCCTCAAATAGTATCTCAATGCAGGGTGTCAGAGGTTCTTATAAAATAGAGAAAGCTAGGTACTGGTGGCTCACGCCTGTGTTCCTAGCTACTCAGAAGGCTGAGATCTGAGGGTCAACATCCGAAGCCAGCAGGACAGAAAAGTCAGTGAGACTCTTGTTGCCAATTAACCACTAGGAAACTGGAAGTGGTGCTATGATTCAAAGTAGAGCACTAGTCTTGAGCAAAAGAGCTCAAGGACAGTGCCCAGGGCCCGAGTTCAAATCCCAGAACCAAGACACACACACACTCTTATCTGGAGATAAGAGCCCTGTGGACTTTCCTGCCTCAACTGGCTCCAAAACACAAATCCTCAGATCTGAGCCTCTGCTAGGATTCCAGCTGGGTGTGAGGCACCAACACTCAGCTTCCTCCAGCTACATCCTAAGAGCCATGATGCAGAAGGTGCCTGCAGCTCTCTGGCTCTCCACTCTGAGACTCCTCTTCTGCCCTTGGCCTGCTGTCTGGGTATGAACCCTTTGTCTCCTGTCCCCTGCACTTTCTAAAGTTCACTGCTTGGAAGATATTCCATCTCCGGGCTGATTAAACCACCTCCAGCAAACGAGGTCACCAGATTCCCAGTTTCCATTGGGCTGCTGCTACACACCCGGGTGAGAAGCAAGGACAACCATTCAGAGTAGAGTGAGCGTAGGAAGTGAGACACCACAAGGCTTGCTTTCTAGCCCAGGGACTCACCGGCCCATCATAAATGTGGCTGTAGTAGTCAACCAAGCCCTCCTTCTCCTGCAGGTAGAAGCGGATCCAATTATGGAAGCCAGTGACTTTGCCCTTTTTGACTTCACCTATAATGAAAAAAAAAAGGAAAAAAAGAAAAGAGTGAGGTGATTGATACTTCCTTCCCTGCCCTGTCATCTTTCCACTACCCTAATCCCAGGAGCTCTCTCTGTCTCTCTCTGTCTCTTTGTCTCTGTCTCTGTCTCTGTCTCTCTCTCTCTCACTCGCTCTTGCTCTCTCTTACTTTCTCTCCTCAGTTTCTAGAATGTCCATGGGATTAGCCATGTGTCTACCTAGAACTCTTCATATTCTCAATCTTTCCTTTCAGCTCAGGTCCAAGGAACAATCCTTCCTCCTGGCTGATCCTAAGGACCTCACCACCATATTTTCTTCTCCATGATTTCTCCAGGAACAAGCTAGGATTGGTGGGAGCCTGTGGGACAGGTCTCTTTGAAAGGAACAGAAGAGGGCTCCGAGGCAGATCAATGATGCCCCAAACACTCACTCATCCTAGATGTAAGCCCCTGGGAAACTCCGTATCTGGTCTCTTTTCCCCCTCTGAGTTACTCTAAGAGAGGCCATAGTGATGGCTGGTCACATCCCACCCTTCTAGCGGGGATGGGGGAGGGGGTGGGGGGGGTGGATAAGACCTGTGGCTTGGTTCATGACTCATCAATGCTCAGAGCAAAGCCAAGCCTCGTCACCCCTCCCATTCTTTCTTTCCAAGCAGAATGATCCCACCTGAAAAGACATGTTCGAAGCCACTGGAGTCTCCCTCTTCACTGCCTCTGGAATACAGCCCAAACCACATGTGCTTCAAGTCTTCAACAAACTCTTGTTCAGAGCTGTAACGATCTGTGGAGAAGAGCATAAAGGATTCTGGGAAAGGATTCTGGGTCAGGGCCTGGAAAACAAGGAAGTGCTACCTGTACCAGTACAACTAGAGAAACAGGGGTCCAATCAACAAGTCTGATCAGCTGTCCACTCCACATTGGGTGCCAGGGCCAGGTTTGAAGGCTGCAGAGTGGGCAGGGAAAAATAAGGGCAGGATTTCTGTCTCTACAATTAGACTTCAGGAAAAGAGCCAATATAAACAGGGAACCACAAAATGAATAACATCACTTCATTTCATCTAAATGCGAAGAGCTGGATGCTTGTAACCTATGCCAGTCATCCTAGCTGCTCAGGAGGTTGAGATCTGAGGATCGTGGTTCAATACTAGTCCAGGTAGGAAAGTTCTTGAGACTCCTAACTCCAATTAAACATCAAAAAGCTTGAGGTAGAACTCTGGTTCAAGTGGTAGAGTGCCAGCCTTGAGAAAAAAAATCCAAGTGAAAATGCAAGGCCAAAGAGTTCACAAGAAAAAAATAAGTGGGAAGAAGACAATAGAACAAAGTTAAGTCATAATGACTGCAAATGGAGATCGAAGTTCAGTTAATATGTGTTTTTGTTTGTTTTGGTCAGTTGTGGGGCTTGAACTCGGAACCTGGCCTCTTTGTCTTCAAGGTGAGTATGCTACCACTTGAGCCATAGCATCACTTCCATTTTATGAGTGAAATTAAAGAGAAGAGTCTCTCTGGGACTTTTCTGCCCAGGCTGGCTTTGAACCTCAATCCTCAGATCTTAGCCCTCTGGAGTAGCTAGAATTACAGATGTGAGCTGCCAGCACCCAGCCTGAGTTGCTATGTTTTGAATGTGTCTCCCCACTACCAAAGCTTAGTTGAGTTAGTAACTTAATACACTACATATCAGAACTAAAAGATGGACCCTTTAAGAGGTAGTTAGGCTATAAGACTCTGCTGCCATGAATAAATGAATGAATGAAGGCTATTTTGTGAGTATGGGTCCCTTATCAAGAGGGTGATCTCCATTTAAGGGATGTGTTCAGCACCCTTTCACCTTTCTCTCCCTCTGCACTTCTGCCTTCCAGTGTGGAATGACAGGGCATGAAGGCTCTCACCAGATGCTCTCATTTTTTTTTCTTTTTTCTTTTCTTTAGTCCTAGGGCTTGTACTCAGGACCTCATGATCATACTTGGCCTTTTCTGCTCAAGGCTGGCATTCTACCACTGGAGTCGCACCTCTACTTCCAGCTTTTGGTAGTTAATTTTAGTAGAGGTCTCAAGGATTTTCCTTCCCAGGCTAGTTTTGAACTGGAACCCTCAGATCTCAGCCCCCTGAGGAGCTAGGATTACAGGCATGAGTCATCAGTGCCCAGCCAGACATTAACTCTCAATCTTAAACTTCCCATTCTCTAGAACTGCAAACCAATATGTTTGTGTATGTGATAAATTGTTCCCTTTACTTTCTGTTATAGCAGCATAGAACAAACTAAGACACGCACTCTTCCCAAAAGGAAGATCAGAAAGGAATGTTCCAAAGGATAGCACTAATCACAGATTTCAAGGATAATGAGCTCTCTTCAAGAGATCTAGGGAGTGGATGCTTCTATGTCTGAGGCATAGAGAGTGTGGGAAAGTGCTTGGTAGGATATCTGAAGGTAGTGGGCTGCAGGTCCTGCATGCATGGCGAGAAGGTCAGAGCTCAGCCCAATATTTTAGATGTATGGGGTGCTTCCTGCATGCCCAGCCTTGTTCCAAGTGCTACTATGTAAGGACACCGACAGTTCATGACTGGTTGTCCAAGTAATAGGTAAAGAATCTGAGACAGACAATGATGATAAAACCCTGCCTGTAATCCTAGCCACTCAGGAGGCTGAGGTATAAAGATCACAGTTCAAAGCCAGCCCGGGCAGGAAAGTCCATGAGAATTTTATCTCCAATTAACCACCAGAAAACCAGAAGTTGTGCTATGGCTCAAGTGGTAGAGCACTCACTTTGAACTGAAGAACTCAGGGACAGCACCCAGGCCCAGAGTTCAGGCCCTATGACTGACTTAAATAAATAAATAAATAAGATGATAAAACCCATGTAAGCCAGGTGCTAGAGTGGGCCCAGCCTGCAGCTTCTTGGTGGTCATCAGACACAAAGGTTTTAAGCAAGGAAATCATGTGACAGGAGCTTTGTTTCTAAAGGATTACTCTGGCTTTGGATGTAAAATAATTAAATGTAGATGGGGCCATATG
Organism: Dipodomys merriami; assembly: GCF_024711535.1. Lineage (NCBI taxonomy): Eukaryota > Metazoa > Chordata > Mammalia > Rodentia > Heteromyidae > Dipodomys > Dipodomys merriami. The sequence continues at coordinate 11,928,755 of NW_027202271.1, forward strand.
TGTGAAAGCAGAGAGGCCAGTTTAGGACTAATGTTTTTCCCAGTCAGTGGTAGTTTGTGGCGGCATATGCTTACAACCCTGATATTTGGGAAACTGAGGCAGGAGAACTGAGAATCAAGACCATTCTGTGCTTTCTAGTGAGACTTTGTGTCAAAATGTAAAAGAAGGGCTGGGAATTTGGCTTAGTGGAAGAGTGCTTGCCTAGCATGCATGGGGTCGGTCCTGGGTTCAATTCCTCAGTACCACATAAGCAAAAAAAAAAAATAGTAATAAAATTGTTTTAATGTAAAAGAACAAAGAAAAAAGGAGGAGGAGGGATATGAAGAGAAGATACAGGAGGAGCAAAGAAAATGAAGAAAGGAGGGGAAGGGAGAAAAGGAGTTAAAAAAAGGAGGAGGAAAAAGAAGAAGGGATGGAGGCGAGAAGGGGGAAGAGGAAGAAGAGGTGGAGGAGAAGGTTAAGGAGCAGGAGGAAGGGTGAGAAAGAGGGAAAAGGAGAGGGAAAAGGATGAGGAAGAAGAGACAGAAGAGAAGAAGATGAAAGGGAGAAGGAAGGAGGAGAAAGAAAAAGAAAGAGGAGAATGAAAAGGAAGAAGAGAAAAAGAAGAGGAGGAGAAAGAGAAGAAGGAGGAGGAGGGATAGTGGAGGAGAGAAGGAGGAAAAGCAGGAGGAGGAGAATGAGAAGGCAGAAGAGGAAGAGATGGAAGAGAAGAAGATGAGAAGGAGGAGAAAGAGAAAAAGGAGAATGAGAAGGAAGAGGACGAGGGGTGAAGAAAACAGAGGAGGAGGGAGAAGGAGAAGGAGGAAGAGGAGGAGAAGGAGGAACAAGAGGAAATTATTTGGCAGCTTGGTAGCTGAGGAAGATCCAGGATATATTTTCAAGGTGGGAGGGGCTAACTGGTGGAGGAGATGGTGTAGAGAACATGAAGTCACATCTGACTCTGGCTTTTGGCCTGAGAAATGGAATGGGTTGCGGTGATGTGTATGAGATGGGAAGACACAGGGAGGAGCAGGGCTGGGGGAAGACGTGGGAACTGGGTGTTCTCTTTATACTAAGTTTTATGTAGGTACAGATTAGAGAGATACGTGATGTTCAAAAGGCCTTTGGAGCTCACGGGAAGGGTCAGGGCCGAGGCTTTCAATCATGAAGCCGTCCAATTCCGACCGTTCACTTCCCAGAACTGTGTGGGGAGGATCCAAAAGAGATACCAGGAATACTCTTTTCCTTTCAAGGATTAAAACACAGTTGGAAAACAAGATGGAATCAACATGCGATAACAGAATGGGCTCTCAAGGTAAATAGTTACCCTAACTAGCATTTAAATAGCTGCCAGGATTTCTACTGTGTCCTTTACAAATATTAATTCTGCCCCCTGTCCCAGTTTATTTCACAGATAAGAATCAAAGGAGTAAAACAACTTGATCAGGGTTTTAGTGCAATTTCTGTAATATAACAAAACACCTGAGACCAAGTCATTTATAAAGAATAGAAGTTAGTCAGGCTCATAATACTAGAGTTTGGGAAATTGAGGTGCAGGTATGTGGTGAGGGTCTTCTAATGGTGACATGGTATCTCCCAGCAAGACAGAGCAAGCATGTCAGAGAGAGCTTGTTTTTATAACCAAGCTACTCCTTCGACCATCCATTCATCTAGGAATGGATTCATCTCTCAAGAGAGCTCACCTCCAAATCTCAATCTCACATTCAATGTTAGGGATCAAATTTCCAGCACATTAAATGTGGGTAAATCCATCCAAGCCACACCACCATGATTGCACCATGAGTAAATTACAGAACTGTGAATCAAATCAAGTCTCGTTGACCCGTGGTTAATTTGGGCCATACCACAATCTCTCAAGAGGTACCAAAGCCAACAGAAGCTGAGCCACTGAAACTTTTCTAAGTGTGAGAAGACATGAGCTAGAACTTTGGAGGACAAGTGGGATCTGGACAGGGAAGGAGGGAAGAAGGAGAGCAACCTGGCCTGGAGAGCCCCTTTGTGACCTAGTTCAAGTCTAGCCTGGCTGGGCTTCAGTTTCTCTCACTAAACGTGAATGAAGGGCTTCAGTTCCTTCCATTCATGTATTAGCATAGAGCAGACACCAGGGGGCGCTGCAGGATTGCATCACCACATAGGCTCCTCGGGCCACTGGTTTCACCTAAAACAATCAGTGTTACCATCTCAGCCTAGGTAGTTGATGAAAGGCATTATTAGTTCCACGGATCCCACCATCAGTTGATGGGAGACCTGGGCAGACCCACCCCTGAGACAAAGCCCAGCTGCCCCAGAGTTCAGGAAAGGAATCTGGAGGAAGGACAACTAACAACCAGAGCCCTGAGCCAAGAAATCTCAAAGCCAAGACCTTTTTTGGTCTGATTGGAATGGCTCTGTATCTTGAGACATTCCAGCCAGAGCTCTTCTGGGTAGAAGCATCTTCTGAACCTTTGTTGGGTTTTCTCATGCTATTGCTTTGCAAACACGTGCAAATGGCCACGCCCTTTCATTGCAGGAGAGAGAGAGAGAGAGAGAGAGAGAGAGAGAGAGAGAGAGAGAGAGAGAGAGAGAGAGAGAGAGAGAGAGAGAGAGAGAGAGAGAGAGAGAGAGAGAGAGAGGTGGCAGGGATCTGCTGAACTGTAGTAACTCTGGACAGAGGTGCCCTGGGGTGGGACAGGGGACAGATGCAAAAGATCCTGAGATGGACACAGATGGTAGAGGACCCACAGATGGCTAACAACCAAAAGATGAAATTATTTCCAAGCCAGTAGACAGAAAACCCTCAGATCCTGATGGGGTTCCTGATTTCTCTGTGCCTTGTCTGTGATCCTTCTCAGATGTCTCTGCGTGGTTCCTACCACCCCCTCACCTACTCTTCCAGTCACCCTACTAGGGAAATCTCAGCAGGGCCTGACTCTCCCATAGTCCATGCACTATGTCCCCATGGCCTCCCAGGGCCTGGGGTCAGCTTACTCACTCTGGTGATGGAGGAAGCCGTAAAGTTCTTTCATGACGGCCGTCTTCATGACCTCTCTGAGGAAGACAGCCTGCTCCTCCAGCTGCTGGGCGCTGAAGTGTTCCCCATGGCCAGTGGCTCTCTGGTAGTTGTTGAGCAAGTTGATGAATGCCGCATAGGTGGGCTTGGAGAACAGCTGCTCATTGACATAGGTGAAGAGCCTGGGGCAGGTGGATGGAGACTCACTGAGAATCCTCCACAAGTAGTAGAAAGCCCTTCCAGAAACGTCTGTACAGGTTAGGTGCTTCCCAAGAGGGGTGGATTCAGAAGCAGAGAGGCCTCTGAGTGCTTTTTTTTTTTTTCTTTTGGTTCTAGAAGTGGGGCTTGAACTCCGGTCCGTGAGTGCTTGCTCAAGGCTGATACTCTACCACTTGAGTTACATCTCCACTTTCAGCCTTTTGCTAGTTCATTGGCCATAAGACTCTTGGGGATTTTTTTTCTGCCCAAGATGGCTTTGAACTTTGATCCTCAGATCTCAATCTCATGAATAACTAGGATTACAGGTATGAGCCACCACACCCAGTTGCTCCTAAAAGTCACACATGAGGTCCCTCTTGGAAGATCAGTATTATCTCTGCCACAGAAACCCCTCCCAACTAAGGTCACCAACAGCCCTTCGAGGTGTCTTCATCTCTGGCCACCCCTTTATCCTGCCTGGCCTGAGATGCAAATAGCTGAGGTATCAAAGGAAGCAAGGAGGCACAAAGGAGAACTCACGGCTCTGGGCAGTGATCCACTTGGTCTCCTGTCTCGGCTGGGGTGATGCGGTTTTGGCTATTAAGGATGATGTCTTCCTTCCGGGCCTTGTTGGTGTCTACCTTGTAGATCTTCTCAGAGATGCTCCGAAGCTCTTCTTTGGTAATGGTGTCACTACTGTGGGAGAAACCCTCTGGGACAAATTGGGGGGTGGGGGAAAGGTGGTCAGAGCCAGAAGGAATGCGGTGGGATGGGCAATCACGTCTACCCCCTGGTGAGCTCTTTCTGGAAGCCAGATCAGAAAGAGGGACTTGGTAGTTGAAGGACAGGGGCTTAATGGACGCTGAACATCAGCACAGGTAATTCCATGATGGCCACAGAAAGTCCACCCTCATCCCTTCCCTCGAAGGAGTGCAGTCTAGGTTTCAGAATGCCCTGGAGGGCACGTTCAGACAGAGTGGCAAGCCGCTCCAAGCTTCTCAACCGTGTGGGGTAGAGGCCCTGGCTGCCATCTTTTACAGAGTCTCAGCCCAGGCTGCGGCTGCTGACCAGCAAGGCACCACATCTGGAGAACCACTTCTCTAGAGAATCCCTCACATCTCTGGGCATCTCCATAGGGGATGGACTGACCGTGGTCACCACACAAGCTCTCAAAGTCTTCGCAGCAGTTCCCAAATTCCTGGCAGCGGTCATTGCAGTGACAAGGGTGGTGTTTGTCAAAGGCTTCTCGGCAGCGGCCCTGGCAGGAGTTGGGTGCTGAGTACAGGTCTGCCAAGAACAAAGGGGAGGTGTGAGGCCAGGTCCCTGTGATCACCAGGGGGCGCGCCAGACTCCCACAGGCCCTGCTTGCATCCCTGGGCCCAGCTCCCTGCCCTTCCTACTGGAGGTCTCCAGGGAAGGGAAACAAACAAACTCCATTCCTGCACACCCTGCAGTCAGGAAGTTCCTTCTGAGGTCTGACTTTACTTTCTGGTCTGTTGTTTTCATAATCTTCCCACTCTAAAAATAAAGTTCTTCCACTTCCCTCCCCAGGCCTCAGGCTCTCTTTCCTGTTCACTGGCCTCCCCTTAGCTGCTTGAGCCCCAGTCTCTAGCCTGGGCCTGCTGCTGAAGATAAAGTGACCCTCCCATTGTCCCCCACCCCCATCTGGGGAGCAGGCTCACAGCTGGCAGGGGCTTCTTCCAACTCCAGGTGTGTATCGGGTTCTGTGGGGTCCTCTTCAGCTGTAAGTAGAGAAACAAAGTCACCAATCATCTCCAAGACTTCTCTTCCCATTTTCTCCTAGTCCTCTGTTCCCCAACTTCAGGAACAAGAAATTAACAGATACAGGGTACAGAGGACAAGTTCCAGATGCCAAAGAATAAAAACTGGACATGTAAGCTATTTCTGATGGATTTCAAATTACTGAGATTATATTTTTCAAAATATGAAAATAATTCTCCCCCCCCCACCCCCGCAGTGGACCATTTGGATACCCGGTATAAAAATGGAAGGGGAGGGCTGGGAAGGTGGCTCAGTGGTAGAGTGCTTGCCTTGCATGCATGAGGCCCTGGGTTCGATTCCTCAGCACCACATAAGCAAAAAGAAAAAAGCCGGAAATGGCGCTGTGGCTCAAGCGGTAGAGCGCTAGCCTTGAGCTGAAGAGCTGAGGGACAGCGCCCAGGCCCAGAGTTCAGGCCCCACTACCGGACCAAAAAAAAAAAAAAAAAATGGAAGGGGAAGCTGGGCATGGTGGCTTACATCCCTAACCCTAATTGTTCAGGAGGCTTAGGTGGGAAGGATTGTAGCTGGAGGCCAGCTCAGGAAAAAAGCTTGCAAGACCCCATCTCAATCAATAAAAAGCTGAATGTGGTGGCGTGCATCCAATCACATGGAAAGTATAAATAGGAGGATTGTAGTCCAGGCCTACCCAAACCAAAACAAAGGCCCTATTCAAAAAATAACTGAAACCCAAGAGCCAGAAGTATGGCTCAGGTGTCAGAGAAGCTACTCAGTAAGCACAAGACCCCTGAGTTTTGACCCCAGTACTGCCACAAAAAGGGGTAATGGTGATGCTTTCTGAAAGCTCTGGTTGGCTATGACAATAGTCTTGATGTTCTCCAAACAACAAAGCCCTGACCTAAGATCATCTATTATAACTCCTGTAACTTCTCAGTCAGGGGGAAATTCCTAGGCCTATAAGAACTGTATCCTGGCTGGGTGCCAGTAGCTCATACCTAATCCTAGCTACTCAAGAAGCTGTGATCTTGAGGATACTAGTTTGAAGCCAGCCAAGGCAGGAAAGTCCATGAGACACTTACCTTCAATTGACCACCAAAAACCCTGGAAGTGGAGATGTGGGTCAAATGGTAGAGCACTAACTTTGAGCAAAAAAGCTCAAGGACAGTGCTCTGGTCCTGAGTTCAAGCCCCCCTCCCCAAAAAAAAAGGATCGGCACAAAAAAGAAAGAGGAAGGAAGGAAGGATAAAAGAAAAAGAATTTGTAATGTTATTCATGTTAACCTATTGCGTATTCATGTTAACCTGTGGTGTACTGTGGAATTAAGTACTTAAAATTTTGAGGTATTGCTCATCTTGATCATTTAACATAAATCTTGCAACTGAGGGATATTGATCACATTTAAATTGGGGACCTCTAGCCAGATGCTGGTGGCTCACAGTTGTCATCCTAGCTACTCAGGAGGCTGAGATCTGAGGATCTAGGTTTGAAGCCAGGCAGGAAAATCTCCAATTGGCAACCAAAAAGCCAGAAGGAGAGCTGTTCCATTCAAGGACAATGTACAGGCCCTGAGTTTAATTAAGTTCAATATCAACACAAAAACTGGTGACTTCCTAGAAAGTTTGAGACGAGTGGTAGCCAGATCCTGAACCACTGCCTCTGTCTTTGAAGACTCTTCTGTCCAGAAGGTCTGCACTGAGTCCCCAAGCCCCCTCTGGACTGCAAGACACATCTTGGGTAGCCTTGACTCATAGGTGGCCAGGCCTGCTTGGCCTCCAGACCCTCCACCCTCCAAGAAGCCTCACCAGTACACAGATGTTCATAGTCCTCACAGCAGTCCCCGTGGCGGGGACAGCGGCGGTCACACTGGCAGGCAGCATCCCGGTCAAACTTCTCATGACAGCGAGAGGCGCAGGACTCCATGTTTCCTAGAAGTTGGGGAAAGTCCAAAACTGAGCTCTCTGGTGATTCTGGACACTCCTCACAGTGCCCCCTACAGGAAGGTTTATAGATGGGCAGGTAAGGCCATAGGGTCCAATTTGGCCTCCATTACCACCACTACCTCTACCCTCACTATTCCCAAACTCACAGCCCTGACCAAGGTCTCAGATTCAATTGCCTGCTGGACGAAGTCAGAGACATGAACAAGCAAAGCAGCAGGATGAGACAGGAAGAGAAGCCAAGAGCTGATGGCTCACACCTGTCTGAGAGCTGAGCAGCTTGCTTCATAAGCCAGCCTAGGCATAAAAGTCTGTGAGACTCTTATCTCCCAATAATCAGAAGCAAAAAGTCTAGAAGTGGAGCTGTGGCTCAAGTGGTAGAGCACCAGCCTTAAGCAACAAAACTCAGGGTCAGCACCTAGGACCCGAAGCCGTAGGACTAGCGTGCATATGTATGTGAGCCTACACCACCTACACAAACTTCAGGTCAGCCAAAGAAAGATGTGTGGGCTGGGTGTGGGTCACTGGTGGCCACACCACAGATCTGTGGCTGTTCTTCCAATGATTCCACCTGCCCTCTCTTCTACCCCTAACCCCGCCCCACCTCCTTCATGGTCACAGCTTTCTCTCCCTTCCTGATCTCTGGAAAGCATTCAGATGAGTTTACACTTGCTGGGATGAGGTGGGGATGGATAAGAATTGGGCTTAAGGATGAGATCCTGTTATGTAACCACAGACCACATCCCTCGATCCAGACACATGATGTGCAGAAGCAAGCTTGGGGTCACAAGGAACATAAAACAATCAAGTTTAAAAGGCACAGTGCAAACCCACTACTATTGTGGAAGAAAATAAACAAACAGGCCTCACCAAGAGCTCCCACAGCAAAGGCAGCCTGGGGCAGGAGCCAAGAGGCTGTTTCCTCCCACTCTGGCCTTGAGGGGTAATAACAGAGCTTTTGTTTCCATTTGAGGTTCCTGAGGTTTCCTTATGGAGAATGCAGGATTTGGGGATCTGGCAGAGGTTTGCACAGAATGTCAAGGTCAGAATCAAGGGCATTGTGAGCATCTGCATCAGACCAAGAAGGAAACAGACACCCAAAATGCACCAGGTGTGGAGGATGGCTTTAGACTAAGAGCTACAGCAAAGGACTTGGGCTAGGAGTAAACTGGTTGATGAAATGACAATTTTGCATGAGTATTTGAGTAGGTCTAAGGTTAGGTGGAAGATGGCAGAAGAAGAGAGGTAATGTTAGTTTTGTCTTTGGCTAACTATGGAATTTGGCTCTGGTTGTGCGGGACACAGGTCTGTATGTCCACTTAGGCCTAGCCAGAGTTGAAGGCAAATTTTAGGGAGGAGGGGTTACTAACTGGCTTGGATTTGGGGGCTTGGAGTTATACCAGGTCTTGCTAGGGATGGCAGAGCACTGAGGAAAACCCAAGACCCTGGCACAGAATATTTGGGGCTGGAAGTCTAGTTCTACTGTTTTCTATCTATGTGGTTGTGAACTCTCACTTTCTTTTGTTTGCTCTGCTTGTTTGTGCAGCTTTCTTACTCAGCTGGCACTCTACCACTTGATCCACATCCCCAGCCTAGCTTTTGGCTGGTTATTTTCAGAGACAGCATCTCTTAAGCTCTTCTTCCTGGACTTGGCTTCAAACCTGGATCTTCCACCTCTCCGCCTCCTGAATAGCTAGAATGACAGGTGGGAGCCACGAGCAGCCAGATTTGAATCAATTTTCCTTGAGTAAGAGAGATATCAGGTCAAGGTTAACTTGGGTCCTGAGGCAACTTCACATGATCTACGTCAACTCCAAGAGGAAAGGGCGATGGTCCAGTGGACTGTCCCCACAGGCTACCATGCCAGAGGCCACGGTGCCCTTCAAGCTCACAGGAACTCCTTGTGAATCTTAAACTACCTCCCTTGGCACCTGAATACAAAGGTCTGAAGGGAAACCATCCGGCCAGAGAGGGAGCCTGGTCAGCTGCCCATTCTGCCTGCCTGGCAGCACACCGTATCCACAGGGAGAGAATGTGGGCGAGTCGGCACCCTGCTCTTAACGGGCCAGACCAGAAGGAATTCACCCTCCTCCAGCACTGGCACCCACTAAGTAGGACAACAAGTAAATAGTTGGCTGCAAAGCCCAGGAGGGCACCCCCCCCACTGGACCAAGTAGACTGGACACGCTTTGTCATCCCTGCTCCAGAGCTTTGTCCCCCAGTGAGCACCCCATGCCCAGGATCCTCACATTTCTCAGTGGCCTTGAGGCATGAGGGTGGTAGGCAGGAGTGGGAAGGCGTTTTTCCTCACAGGCGCCTTGCTGTGTTTTGCTGGGGACACTCAGATGACCAGTCATCCTGGCTACTCACTCCCGTGCCCCACCTCACACTTCCTGTGAACAGAGAGGCTTTGTTGAAGTCCTGCTTAGGAGCCAGGGCCTAGATCACTGCTCCCTCCAGCAATTTTCTGTCCCTTGTCACACTGTCTCATCTCTTGGACATGCTTTCTGCTGTCCCTTCCTTCCTTTCTTCCTCCCTCCCTCTCCCCCCCCCATCTCTGTTTCCATGGAGACCTCATCAGCCAAGAAGCTTCATTCCCCAGGACCAGCTTTCAGCCTCTGTCGACTTGAAACAGCCTAGGCAGCAGCCAGCTCATACAAGAGGACCAGGGAGTAGCCATGACACTCCTCTGTCAGTTTCACATTCTATCCGCTGGGCTAGGACAGACACTATAAGAATCATTCCTCTTGCCTTCCATGGCCTCACCTCTCCACTCTCTCTACCTTTCAGGCTCACAGCCAGGTCTGATGCCTGCCTGCACCCCTAGTACCCTGAGGGATGTCCCCAGGAATCAGATGTCTCCTCTCCAAAGGAGATGGGGAGAGTTGAATCCCACCAGCCTCCCCCCTCCACAACCACCTACTCCACTTCCAACAACCAACAGTCCTGAGTCTTAGGTCTCACACCCTCCCTGTCTCTCTATTGCTTCCTTTCCATTCTCAGGGCACCAGAGAGGTGCTGGGCAGGGGTACAGGGAAGATCTAGGAACAAGGTTTTCCTACAAGGATTTTCCATTTAGGAATTCCATTAGGGATCTCCTTATCAACAGCCTGATTGGAAATGATCCCCAAGAGATCCCACTCCCACCCCCAAATACTGATGATCACAATCCTAACTGAAATCCCAATGTCCTGAGATCTCACTCCTCTACTCTTTTCCTGTGTGATTTTTTTCTGGTTCTGTGGCTTGAACTCAGGGCCTGGGCACTGTCCCTGAGCTTTTTTTCTCAAGGCTAGCACTCTAACACTTAAGCCACAGTTCCACTTCCAGCTTTTTGTTGGCTAACTGTACATCAGAGTCTCATGGACTTTTCTGTCCTGGCTGGCTTCAAATTACTATTCTCAGATCTCAGTCTTCTGAGTAGCTAAGATTACAGGTGTGAGCAACAGCACCCAGCTTTCCCCAGTGATTTTGTTTAATCTTTGCAACAGTCTCAGGCAGGACCAGCCTAGCAGGGTAAAATAACATCAAACTCTGGAGGCAGAGGAAGACTCGGCCCACACCCTTCAGCTTGGGCCCTCTCCCTTGGCACTCCTCCCTTCCCACCCACTAACTACCGATCAGCACTTCAGCATCAGCGTTTTGTACAGTTACAAAACAGGAAGGTATTCCTTTCCTCTGCCCCGGCTATCCCTTACATTCCTGAAATTGTAGGCCAAGCCCTTTCCCCCCCCCCCCACCATTTTGTACCAGTACTGGGGGTTGAACTCAAGGCCTGGCCACTGTCCCTTAGCATCTAAACTCCAGGCTGGAGCTCTACCACTTGAGCCACAGTTCCATTTCTGCCTTTTTTTTTAGTTAAAAGAGTCTCAAGAACTTTCCTGCCTAAGTTGACTTCAAACTGCAATCCTCAAGTCTCAGCCTCTGAGTAGCTAGGATTCTAGGCGTGAGCTATGGGTACCTGTCTACTCTTTAGTACCCTTAACATTGGGATAAAGACCCATTCCTTTGGCTGCTCTTACAGCCCCAGATGAGACATGGCCCATGGCTCTTTCCCTCCTGTGTTTGCCTATCTCTCAAGATTTCATGTAGACCCAGGTCACACACCCCAGACAACCTCATCTATCTTCAGCAGCAGAGAGGAGAGTGGCCAAGAATAACTGGACCAGTCCATCCCAGAAGGCCCCAGACCCACTTCACACACACAATGGCCCAAGAAAACAATACCTTGTGGGGTTAAGAAGTTGGGACCAGTGGTATTTGGAGTTAACCCTCCAAGATGGAAAGGGCTTCCATGAAATTAGTCCATCATCCCTACAACTCCTCCACCCCACACAGCCTACTTCTACAGGGACAGCACCTGTAGCCCAGGCCTAAAGCTTCCCATTACTAGAGGACAGAGTTCATGTTCCCTCATCTCTCTGCCTTCATCCTCTGCCAAATGGCCTAGTCCTCTGTTCTTTAGGCAAGACCTCTCCCCACCTTACTCCTATGCCAACCAGAGAGAAACTCACCAGCCCATGCCAGGCCGCAGAGCATGATCAGTGTGAAGGGCACTCCAACCTTCATGGTGGCCAGTTGGAGGATATTGACTTTCCGACTTTCACTAGAGTCAAGTATCTCAGCTCTCAACCGTGTTTTATTCCAGCGGCTGATCCTTTTAAAGACATCAGGACTTGTGGATCTGGTGTATCCAGATCCTTTCAGGAAGAAGAAAGGGGAGGGAGGGACCCCAGATGGATAGGAGGTAGAATGGAGGCGGGCCCCAACAGCTGTTTGAAGCTTGAGAGCAGGTGACTAAGCAGGTAGGTCATGCCAGATGTGCAGAACCGGTAATGCTAGTCATTTATAGCTAAGAAAAAAAATAGGCCATGCCAGCAGATGTAGCAAGATGAACCTAGCCTGGCAGGTTCCTGCTTATCTTTTTTTTTTTTTTTTTTTTTGTCAGTCCTGGAGCTTGAACTCAGGCCCTGAGCACTGTCCTTGAGCTTCTTTGGCTCAAGGCTAGCACTCTACCACTTGAGCCACGGTGCCACTTCCAGCTTTTGTCTGTTTATGTGGTACAGAGGAATCCAACTCAGGGCTTCATGTATGCTAGGCAAGTGCTCAACCCATAAGCCACATTCCCAGCCCAGCATCTGCTTATCTTTGAGTGATCTTCTCCAACCAGCCACCTACCTGTTGTCACAGATCTAACCTGACAAGCAACATAAAGTCTACGTTTAGAGTCACTGGGATTAAATGAAGAGTGGCCAAATTAGCTCACTCCTCACCTGATGGGAAAACCCTGTACACATCTCCAGTGGCTTTCCCTGCCTTCACTGTAAGCCTGTGGGACTGAAGAAGAGCAGCTCATCTCCCCTTCACAGGGCTCATTTTCAACCCATAGGAGGTTCCACCCACAGACATGCAGATGTAGGCAAAAATGGATGATAAGACAACAGGAGAAAAATCCATGAGGCTAGTGGGGCATCTGTGGCCCATGGCTATAATTCTAGCAACTCAGGACACTGAGATCTGAGGATCCAAGTTTGCAGCCAACCTGGGCAGACACACCTGTGACTCTTATTTCCAATTAACCACCAAAAAGCTGGAAATAGAGTTGTAGCTCAGGTGATAGAGCACAAACCTTGAACAAAAATGTTAAAAGACAGTGCCCAGGCCTTGAGTTCAAGCCTTAGTACTGGCACAAAAGAAACATCCGTGAGGCTAACAAGTGAATATATAATTATATATCCAGGCAAAGATGCTTCCTGGGTAAACTTAGAGGGCCATATATTCGTATGTGTATGGAGATAAAGCAGCATATGGGCCTGAAGCCCATATGCTCTGCATCGTTGCCTGGACAGACAAACATCATGCTCCTCCATTTATTCTCCTCTACCTAGGGCTCTGGAGCCTTGTCAGCTGTTTCCAGGGAGCCCAAGTGGGGACCAATCAGTAAGTGGAAGCCCCAGAAAGCTAAGTCATTAGAGACCTGGCATGGGGAAAGGCTGGAGAAATTCTTCTTGGGACTGGTTGAGTTTGGGGTGTTGATAAAGGGGAGCTAAGTCCAGCAGCATTATGGCTGTTGAAAAGTAGGCCTCACTTGTAGCTGGGCTATGAGTGGTGGTCGGGGCTATCAGGAGCAGGAGGCTGAGGGAGAAGCTGGCCCAGGGGATGACTAAGGGGAACACGTGCCCAGCCCAGCCCAACCCACCACTCTCATGGGATGAAAACAAGGCCGAGTCTTTGCAGCAAAGGATCCCTCATCTCCTGACACCTGAAGAGGCTGGATCTCTAGTGTCTGTCCCAGTGTGACTTGGGAGGGGTATCGCTGAACCCTAGGGCCAGTACAACCCATGTGTGTTAGAAATGGCCCTTGGTGTGACTTCTTTCCCCCTATTAGTATGAACGCTGCATTCTACATTTGTGTTTCCAGGCAGTGTGTGTGTGTGTGTGTGTGTGTGTGTGTGTGTGTGTGTGTGTGTGTGTGTGTGTGTGTGTGTCTCACGGGCCTTCTTGTCCAGGCTGGCTTCAAACCATGATCCTCACATCTCAGCCTCCTGAGTAGCTAGAGCTTCAGGTGTGAACTGCCCATGTCTGGCTCTAGATTTTTTTTTTTTTCTTTTAAAGCTTGTAGGCAGCTATGACATTCAGCATCACCCTCTCTGCCCAGCCTGCCTGGATGCATTCATCAGACCCGCCAGCTGGGCCTGCTCACCAGATCTGGTTGTGCTGACCATGCCATGCTGTTTCCTTCTCTTCCTCCCTCCCTCCTTCCCCGCTCACTCACGGCCTGTCAGTTGCCTGTCTCTGGAGTTCAGTTTTCTCTCTTTTATTTATTTACTCGTTTATCTTGCTGGTCCTGGGGCTTGAACTCAGAGCCTTTGTTCTCTCGGCCTCTTCACTCAAGCTTCTCACCCCAGGTGTGTTTGCATAGCCAGGCTGTCTTGGACTCACAAAGCTGATGATAGGACACATGAGTGAGCGGCAGGAGCAGTTCCTGACCCACCTGTGAAAATCGACACTCTGTCTAAATTATCATAATTATTCTTTCTCACTCACTCATTCATTCGTTCCATTACTTGACAAATGGAAGCCAGATACTGTCTAGCCATGATGACCACAGGGGTGAGTAGCTCACAGCTGAAGGGAATGGGAGACAAGGAATGAAGAAAAGTCCATTTAAAGTTCTGATGGGGAACCAGAGAACATAATGCTGGCTCTGAAGTCAGACTGCTGGTCCCACGCCAACTCTGCCATGCACCAGACACTCAACTCTGACAAGTCACCTGACCCACCATGCTTCAGTTTCCCCTATTGATGTAATAGTACTGAGCAAGGCTGTCATGTCCGGTGCTGGTGGCTCACACCTGTAATCTTAGCTACTCAGGAGGCTGAAAGTCTCTTATCTCCAATTAGCCAGCACAAAGTTGGAAACAGAAGTGTGGCTCAAGTGGTAGAGCTCCAGTCTTAAGCAGAAAAAGCTAAAAGATAATGCCCAGGCCCTGAGTGTAAGGACAAAATAAATTAAGGCTATTGTGAGGACAGAGTAATCCTCATAAAGCTATTATCTAATGGGTAGGTGACTAATACTTTCGTGAGAAAGCAGACCCTGAGCACTCTCCCAAGGACCAAGAGCAGGGCTGGCATTACAGCAAGGCCCTTTTGGTGTTCAGATCCCCAAACCAGGGTCCACCCTGGCTGGTCTCCACATACATCAACAATTGTAACCCTCCCACACCTCCCAGAGCACAGAGCTCAGCCTGCTTCCTGCTTGGGAACACCCCCACCCCCAACACACACACACACACACACACACACACACACACACACACACACACCATGAAGGCCACCAGCTCCAGGAAGGCCCCCAGGCATGGGAGAGGATGCTCAGGAGTTGTTGAGTCAGACTTGGCTTCTGAGCACATCCAAGCTTCATCATGAGTGGGAGGAATGGCAGCTGCGCATCCCAGTCACTTCACCCTCAGGGCTTTGGCAGAACCACAGCTCAGGCCTCGAAGAATCCAAGATCTAAGGGAAGGATGCTTGAACAGGCTGTAGCAACTGGAGGGGTCTGTGACTCACTTCGTGCCCATGGTCCTGGCACACACACGACACACTTTGTGAATGGTGTTACTATTTTGTAGCAGTAATAAGGTGATAACCTCTCAGAAACTCCTTCCAGGACAAAGATTAAGCTAATGGTTAAGTAGGCCATACCTTCAACTTGAAACTGTTTTCTCTGTTTCCTCTACCCCGTTGGTGGTGGGTCTTGAACTTGGGGCTTGGGTTCTGTCTCTGTGTTCTTTTTCTCAAGGCTAGCACTCTACCACTTTGAGCCACAACTCTGCTTCTGGTTTTCTGGTGATTAATTGGAGATAAGAGTCCTAACTGGGCTGGCTTTGAACTGTGATCCTCAGATCTCAGCCTCCTGTGTAGCTAGGATAACAGGCGTGAGCCACTAACTCCTGGCTTGCGACTGTTTGAACTATGCATATCTTCCTCACCTTTTCCCCTAATGCTCCCCAATTAACAAGAAGCCACTGTATATCCCTCCAAAGATGGCTGAGATGTGCTGAATTGCTGTCTTCCCATGGCCGCCATGTAATAACTCTCCTCTCTCTGCCCTTCACTGTGTCTATTTGGCGAATGAGGGTAAGTGACTGGCCCTAACTTGGGACTGCTAGACTGTAAGCTTGGTAGGGGAGTCTAAAAATCCAGTTTTACCATGTGATCAGGTGGTCTTTCTTGGGAGTCTGAGACAATAGCAAAGGCTGCAGCAGTCTGGTTAGTGTGGTCTTGACCAAAACACCAACAAACAATAAATAGCCTTGGGAGAGACACAAGCTCCCGTGACTCCGTGACTCATCCCCACTGGTGGCCTTGTCACCATGGCTCAGCTTTGGATGCTTCTGTGCCCTTGAGCCTCCATCCCTGCCCAAAAGCAAGAGAACTGAGTTCAGCACCCCAGTCACTGACTCACCTTGACCTTCACCCCAGGTGACAGTCTCCTTTGCCAGAGGCAGGTACTGCAGTTTTACTTGCTTGTCAGTAATAAGTAGTGGCAAGCTGGGTGGGCCAAGCCTGAGCTGTGAGTCCAAAAGGCGCTAGTGGCTCATACCTATCATCCTAGCTACTCAGGAAGCTGAGACCAGAGGATCACGGTTCAAAGCCAGCCCAGGCAGGAAAGACCAGGAGACTCTGATCTCCAATAAACCATTAAAAAAAAGCCAGAAGTGGAGCTGTGGATCAAAGTGTTAGAGCACTAGCCTTGAGCAAAAAAAAAGCTCAGGGACAGCAGCCTAGGCCCTGAGTTCAACAGGTCCAACACACACACACACACACACACACACACACACACACACACACACACACACACCACGCAAACTGAGCCCTAACTGCTGAGCCTGTATAGCAAGTATGGACAGCTGCCAATTTCTTCCATATGCCAAGGGGCCCACTGCTTCAGAGCCCACTTAGGGCCATCTTGGAGGCTATGATGTCTTTCCCTCTCTAGCTCAAGTGTTGCCAGGCTTCCGGGTAAGAAAATCAAAGAAGGCAGGGCCCTGCATGGGCCCACAGTCAGGTTCCTAAGGGGTAAATACTGACCCAGGCAGGGAAGAGGCCTGAACACCCCCTCCCCGCCGCACAGCATGCTGGGAAATCCTGGAAGGTAGTTAGGCCTTTGCAGCAATCAGCTATCCTTGACAGCCTCCCCCTGGGCTCTTCCCTAGCCTTCCTCCAGGGGTCTCCATTCAGTGCAAACTCTACCCAATAGGATCAAAGGGTGCAGATCAGATACTGGGGTGAGCAGGAAGCAGATAGAAGGTACTATATTTGCATCTGTATTATGGATGATTCTTCAGTGGCCCCCTCCTCTCCCTCCCCACCCCTGCAGAGAGAGAGGCACCTGGCTGATCAGCAGACATCTCAGATTTCTGCCTGGCTGGGTCCCCCAACTTCAGTGGTTGGGGCCCGCTCTGGCAGCAACTTGCTCCTCTCCACCCCCAGGCCAGAGTGCAGGGTCTTGGCCTTGTCTGTCACCCCCCACCCCCACATGCAGTGAATTTATGGAAACAGGACAGCTCCTCAGGGACCACCACTCCCTGCCAAACAACCCTGTCCATGCCCAACTGCTTATCTCAGAGGTGTGGGAAAAAGATCAGGGCTCCCCATCTCCCCCATCACACACAGCCCATGCCGTGGCACACATGCCACACATAGGCCAGTTCTTTCAGTAGCACAAGGCACCTGGCCACCGCCGGAGAGCAAAGCCACAAGGAACAGAAGCTGGAGAAAAGCCGGTATGGAGAGTTATCTATTGAACACTTTCTCCCAGCCTGCTCCGCTCTCCCACCAGAGTCAGGGCCTCGCTGCCCCCTATTCCTTGGCTTTAGGTCCCTGCTCGATTCCACTCCTCAGCCACCAGATCATCACAGGGGACGGCTATCTCCACGCTGCCCGCTCCAGGGCCTTGTCTTGTCTCTGCGGAGAGCCCTGCCCAGCTGTGGCTGGTCTCTGGGCCTCTTGGCCCCCACCCACAGCCTGCCCTGGCTTTCCGGGTGGGAAGTGCCTGCTGTCGGCTCCACCCCCTTCATGGCTCCAGCTCCCGAGACAGGCGCGAGAGTTCCCGCTGGTTGTCGATGACCTTCAACTGCTGGACATAAGCCCAGGTACTGGCTGGACTCCGGATGCTCAGGGACTGCTCCGAGCCTGGAGGGGAGAGGAGGAGACAGTTAGGGAGGTCCCCAGGCTACTTCATGCAAGAGCTGAACCTCACCCTTCCCACTCCAAGCTCTCCTGTCATACCACCCACCCTGTACTTCTAGTCCCAGTCCAACAACTCATAGATTACAGAAACAGAAGAGTACTATGGCTAAGAGCAGAGTCTGGGGACAAATATGACACCAAGATTTAGTTTTCAAACTTCATTAAACTAAAAAACACACTACCTAATATAAGCCAGGCACCAAGGGCTCATACTTATAATCTTGGCTACTCAGGAGGCTGAGATCTGGAGGATCATGAGTTGAGGCCAGCGTGGGCAGTAAAGTCTATGAGACTCCTATCTCCACAATGACCAACAAGAAGACACAGAGGTGGCTCAAGTAATAAAATGCCTGTCTAGCAAGTATGCCAAGTGAATGTGAGGCCTTGAGTTCAAGCCCCAGTAGCAAAACAACAACAACAACAAATATCAACAACATACTAAAACCTAAGCCAGGTGTGGTGAAAACTGCCTGTAATCTCTCCAGAGACTGAGGCAGAAATATACCTAGTTCAAGGCCTGGGTTATTTATATTTCTCTAACACTGAAAAATAATTTGTAGCAATACATACATATATATATGTATACACATATGTGTATATATGTATATACATATATGTATCTGTATATGTACACATATGTATATATGTATGTATATATTTATACACATATATTTTATGAAGGTTTTCAAAGGGAAAGGATGGGTGTAAGTCTCTTTTCTGAGGGGTACCATTCCTGGGGCATGACCTTAGGGCCTGGGAGCTGTCCCTGAGTTTTTCTGCTCAAGTCTAACTCTCTACCACTTGAGCCACAGCTCCACTTCTGGCTCTTTTGGTGTTTTATTGGAGTCTCTTAGACTTTCCTGTCAGGCTGGCTTTGTGCCATGATCCTCAGATCTCAGCCTTCCAAGTAGCTAGGATTACAGGTGTGAGCCACCAGAGGCTGTTGTGCTGAGTCTATTTTTAAAAACAAATTGCCAGGCATGATGGTACAGAACTGTAATCCCAGCAGTCAGAAGACTAAGGCAGGAGGATTGTGAGTTTGAGGCCAGCCTGGGTGATAGAGTAGAATAAATGGATAAAATAAAAATACAAAATAGAAAGTGAATAACTATGAATTCAGGTTAGTGGTTTCTGGGGACAGTGGGGATGGGGAGAGGCAAGGGACAGCGGGAGACACATCATTGCAATGTTCTCTTGCTTACACTGAATCTGGAGGTGTTCCTTATAGTACCTGAATACAGACCAAGGGCCAGTGATGGAACTGTGATAAGAACCATGGACTGTGAGTTTCACAAAACTAAGGCCCAATCAAAGCAACAAAAATAGTCAGACAACCATGGCTCATGCCTGTAATCCTAGCTACTCAGGAAGCTGAGGTCTGAGGATTGCAGCCTGAAGCCAGTTGGAAAGTCCGTGATGACACTCTTACCTCCAATTAACCACCAACAAGCCAGAAGTACAGCTGTGGCTCAAGTAGAGTGTCACCCTTGAGCAAAAAAGTTCAGCAACAGAGCCTAGGCCCTAGGTTCAAACTCCAGGACCAGGCCCTGCCCCCAAAAAGAATAAGCTAGGTGCCAATGCCTCAAGCCTGTAATCCTAGCTACTCAGGAATTTGAGACTTGAGGATCATGGTTCAAAGCCTGCTCAAGCAGGAAAGTCTGGGAGATTCCATTTCTAATATAACCAACAAAATGCCAAGCTGGAGGTGCGATTCAAGTATAGAGTACCAACTGAGCAAGTCAACCAAGACAATTCAAACTCTAGTACTGGAGGGGAAAAAAAAATGCTACTCAGTTTCCAGCTCTACTACTAAGTAATCGTGTGGCTTTTTGCAAGTAGCTTCAAGGCTACAGGCCTTTCCTCCTCTTTAAGTTGAGTTGACAGCATCTCCTGCCTGGCAGAGGTGCAGAAAGAGAGCCAACTCATGCACATAGGGCCTGGCTTCACCCCAGCACCTGGCCAGCGCCTGGAAATGCTGACCATGTACCTAGTGATTGACAGCTGTGATTGACAGTTGCCACAGATCCCACCCCTGCCAACCACTCACACGTGGAAATCCTGGATGCTTGGCTGTCCTCATGGAGGTGGGAAACTCGGCTTCTGAGTGGTGAGAGAGGCACTGGGTGGGGGGAAAAGAGGAAGAGTCAGGGAGGCAGGGCCATGCCTGGGGCTCCCAAGGGGACACAGGTTGGGGGCACAGGGATTGGGGGAGGTGGGGGGGAGGCAGGACCAGCCTTCTCTCACCAGTGTTGTGGCTTCGGCAATGGTGCAGCATCCGTACAGCTCTGGCCATCATACGCTGTGGACAACACAGAACATGAGGCCTAGCCTGGGGACAGAAGCCTGGCCTGCCTGTGGGGTGGCTACAGGTCCAAGTTTCCTTTGATCCCCATGCTACTAGAAACTAGGGGGCTGTAGCACACCCAGAGGTCCATCAGGAACCAGGCAGTGGATGAAGACAAAGGTCAGGAAGGGCTGCAAGAGGTTGGTGCTTGCTGAATGGAGAAACATTTGAGACTCACCCCAATAGGAGTCACTCCAATAGCTCCCATAGAGAACTTCCAATGGGGGGTGGAGAGGGGTACTGCAGAGGCTACCTAAAAGTTCCTATTAATAATTCTATTACTCTTCGTATGTGTGTGTGCGCGCCCGCACATGCATGTGCATGCCCACACACATCAGTCCTGGGGCTTGAACTCTGGGCATGGGCACAGTCCCTAAGCTTTTGTGCTCAAGGCTAGTGCTCTACTATTTTAGCCATAGCTCCACTTCCACTTGTTTAATTGGAGATAAGAGTCTCTTGGGCTTTCCTGAAGGAGCTGGTTTCAAACTGTGATCTGTAGTGCTCAGCCTCCCCAGTAGCTAAGATTACAGGCCTAAGCCACTGGCACCCAGCTCTGTTGTTGTTGTTGTTTTTTAATATATTTTAAATTATCTTGAAGTAGTTGTACAGAAGAATTTCACTTGAACCTGTCAGTTTGTGAGCACAATGCATCTTGATCATCACCCCTTTCATGATTCTCACCCATCTATTCTTCTATTACTTGTAACAGCCTAGGCCACCCCCGCCCCAGCCCTCTCCTGCCTGACCCACACTGTCAGGGGAACCCCCAATCCCTCACCTTACCATTTTTTCAAAGTTGATGAGGTTCTCCACTAGTGTGTGGTTTCCCTCGTGGATGAAGGTCATATCTGCCAAGAGGTGACTGGGTTTAGGGATCCCCCAACTCCTTCCCCTCCCGCAGCCCAGCCGAGGCAAAAGAAAAATCCAACAACAGAATACCAAGACCTGTCCCAGCCTGCCACAGTCTCTGACACCCCAGCCCTTGTGGCCTGTAGCCGTTCCCTGGTATCTCTTCAGCCTCAGAGCGCAGGCCCCCAGTCTTCATGTGCCAACCTCTCTTCTAGGCCACAAACCTTTTTATAATTTTTTCTATGTTAGTACTGGGGCTTCAAAGCAGGGTCTTGCACTCTTTCTTGGCTTTTTTGCTCACAGTTGGCACTCAACCACTAGAGCCATCCATCCACTTTCTGCTTTTTGCTAGTTGATTGGAAATATAAATCTCATGGATTTGTCTACTGGGGCTTCAAACCATGATCCTTAGATCTCAGCCTCCTGAGTAGCTATGATCACAGGCATGAGCCACCAGTGCCCAGCCCACCTACAACCTTCTAACTGAACTGTGCTTCCAGGGTCAGAGTGCTTGTGGTAAAATCATTAGATGGCCAGTGGGAGGCAGGGGTGCGGGGGGGGGGGGGGGGGGGCGTGTCCTCCTACCTTTGAGAAGGAGGGGCATGAAGGGGATGACAGGAGGGGAGAGCTTGGTGAGGGCCAATCGGTACACTCGGTGGTTCCAAGAGGGGTCCTGAGGAGAAAGAAGCCACACTGAGAAGGAGCCAAACAGCAAGAGGCTCTGAGCCCAACCTCTTCCAAGCCTCAGATCTCACCAGAGGAGGCTCTAAGCTGGTGGCTTCCTGAGTAACCACAGCCCTCAAGAAAGCCTGGTGCTGGTGGCTCAGACCTGTAATCCTAACTACCCAGGAGGCTTTGGAGAACTAAGGATTATGGTTCAAAGCTAGCCTGGGCAAGAAAGTCTGTGAGGCTCTAATCTCCAGTTAACTAGCAAAAAGCAACAACAACAAAAAAATAAAAACAGAGGTAGAGCTGTGAATCAAGTGGGAGAATGCTAGCCTTGAACAAAAAGGCTCAGGGACAGAATGTGGGGTGGGCAGACAGAGAAGGAAGGAAGGAAGGAAGGACAGAAAGAAAGAAAGAAAGAAAGAAAGAAAGAAAGAAAGAAAGAAAGAAAGAAAGAAAGAAAGAAAGAAAGAAAGAAAGAAAGAAAGAAAGAAAAGAAAGAAAGAAAGAGAAAAAGAAAGAAAGGGGGCTGGGAAGGTGGCTCAGTGGTAGAGCGCTTGCCTCATATGCATGAGGCCCTGGGTTCCATTCCTCAGCACCACATAAGGGGAAAAGAAAGAAAGTAAGGGAGGAAGAAAGGAAGGAAAGCAGGCAGGCAGGCTTCATGAGTATTAATCCTAGGGCTCTGAGGCTTCTGGAAACCTCTGTCTCTTCTTTCTCTCTGGTGGGGAAATTTCTCTGAACCTCTTGAGTTTCACAAAGCAAACTGTTTTCTCAAGAGCACTCAGGACTGTGCTGATTGCAATACCTCTGCTCCATTCTCTCCCAAACACTTTAAAACCCTCAAACATTCCTGGGGGTGGAGATGTCAGCCCATCCCTCGTCCTTCTTTCTGTTCTTGTTTGTTTGTTTGTTTGAAGCTGGTGCTAGGGATTGAACTCAGGACCTGGGTGCTCATCCTTAGCTCCTTGTGCTCAAGGCTAGCACTCTACCACTCAAGCCACAGCTCCATTTTTGGCTTTTTTTTGAAGGTTCATTGGAGAAGGCTTTTCTGCCCAGGGTTGGCTTTGATCTTCAGACCTCAGCCTCCTGAATGGCTAGGATTACAGGCATGAGCCAGCTCCTAGCTTCTTGCCTCATCTTTGCTCTAGTCCTGTTCACAAGCCTGTGGAAGGTTCTGGAGGGAGCTACTGAACACTTTTGGCATGCTATGAGTGCTTTGTGCCAGGCAGCTAGCCCAGTCACAGGATGGCTGGAGTCTAGAGTCCATCACACCCAGGGACAGCTTTATACTCAGTCTTCCCAAAGACTCTGCTATCCAGAACAAAGTGTCCTACCACCATCCCGCATCCCTTATCCCTCAGCCAGCTCCCAGTCACAGGATGGCTGGAGTCTAGAGTCCATCACACCCAGGGACAGCTTTATACTCAGTCTTCCCAAAGACTCTGCTATCCAGAACAAAGTGTCCTACCACCATCCCGCATCCCTTATCCCTCAGCCAGCTCCCCAAACTCACAGGCCTTCCAGAAAGCCAAGAGTCAGGTTGCTTTTCATTTTGTTTCTGGTTATTGTTTTCTGTTGTGTTTTTGTATCAGGGGGCTTGAACTCAAGGCCTCACACTCTCACTCAGCTTTTTCTTTTTTTCTTTTCTTTTTTTTTGGGGGGGGGGTCTGGTCATGGGGCCTGAACTCTGGGCATGGGTGCTGTCCCTCAGCTCTTCAGCTCAAGGCTAGTGCTCTACCACTTGAGCCACAGTGCCACTTCCGGCTTTTTTCTTTTTGCTTATGTGGTGCTGAGGAATCGAACCGAGGGCCTCATGCATGCAAGGCAAGCACTCTACCACTAAGCCACCTTCCTAGCTCTCACTCGGCTTTTTCACTCAAGGCAGGTGCTCTACCACTTGAGCCATACCTCCACTGCCAGCTTTTTGCTGGCTAACCAGAGATAAGTCTCATGGATTTCTCTGCCCGGGCTGGCTTTGGACAGTGATCCTCAGATCTCAGCCTTCTGAGTAGTTAGGATTACAGGCATGAGCCACCAGCTCCCAACAAGAGCAGGCTTCTAGAAGGAAGCATGGATGGCCAGGCACACTCACCAGCAGCCTCTCCAGGGCCGAGTACAGCTTCCGGACTTTGTGGGGCAGCCGCTGTGAACACGAGGAGAAGGGGGTGAGCTGCCCCCCGTGGGGACAGGAACCTCACCCAAGCCCTCACCCAGACGCAGGAGGCCTGACCTCAGAACTGGATCCTCCAGCAATACCCACCTCCCAGGTATGGGCTAGACGGCTGATGGCCGAGTTGCTAAGGCCAAACATGACAGCAAAGAAGGAGTTGAGGTTCTTCTGTTCCTTGAGGCTATGTGAAAACCCAGAGAACAAACCTTCAGGGGAAGTGGCTGTGTACCCAGCACCCACCGGCCCCTGCTGCCTCTGTAAGGTGAGCTGGGGGGGGGGCGTGGAGGAAGGGACCCAAGCACAAAAGGAGATGGGGGATCTGGCAATGCAGAGTTGAGACCAGACAGCCTGGGGCCTGTGCTGCACGCTCCACCCCCATCTCCACAGGCACTCACTGGGCTGCCAGCTTGATGAACTTCCGGAGCAGCTGGGCCCGTGGACCGGGCACGGGGCAGAGACACAGCTCCGTGGCTACCCAGTACTGCAACTCATTGAAGCGACGCATGAAGCGCTCCAGGTTGGCCGTAGTGACGTCTCTCAGGTGCTGGGGGCCTAGCACGTAGTGGATCAGCTCTACCTGGACAGAGGGCAGAGGGCAGAACAGGTGTGCCCAGGAGGCCTGGCATCACCTGCGGGCCTACCCGCAGCTCTGCTGTCCATACCTGGTGGATGCTATTAAACAAGTTCCAGTCGTGGTCGGTCAGCTGGCCCGCCAGGTCCTTGGCGCTCATCACTTCCAGCACTTCTGCAGAGCCCACCGTGGGCCCCAGCTGTTCAGGGAGTGGGGTCTGCAGGTGGGAGAATGCTCAGGAGGGGTTGGGGTGCCTGAGAAACCAGGGGGATAGGAACAGGGAAGGGAGAACAGGAGGGGTGCTATGGCAGGTGTGTGTCTGTGTGTCCGTGTGTCCGTGTGTCCATGGAGTACAGATGCCCCTAAGGGCTGGAACAAAGAGGCTCCCCAAAGGGGCATTTCTCCACTCCCTCTTTGTAGGACTGCTGATGGGGAAGGGGGGGTCCTGTCTGATAGACAGCCCTAACTAGGGTAGGTCCTCTTTCTCCTGGGGGAGCATCCCATCCTCAGCAGGCCCATCCCCCACTCCTCCCTCTTCCTGGCAGGACCAGCAACAGCCACAGCCAGATTCCTCCTTCTGCTCTCCATGGCCTCCCCCAGAAGCCACCCCGGCCGCCCAGAGCTCATCCTGGCACTCCGCCTGGCCCCTACCAGCTCATGTATATCCTGTGGGTTTACAACAAAGAGCCGCTCGTTGAGCCCCAGGGATGTGGCCACACCGCGTGCCTCTGGCTTCAGGCCAATGGCATCTGCAAAGAGAGAAGAGGCTGTGCTGGGTGGGAGCAGGGAGGGAGGCCAGCTGGAGTCCAGGGCGGAGGACTGGTCTGGGAGGCTCCCTCCACTCACAGCTGGAACAGCCGTGCGGTGGTTCTAAGTGCACAGGTGCAAGTGGCCACAACTCCATACTGCCCCGGAGGGGAGATAAAAGGGATTCTTAATGAGACAGGCTGACCTTGGGTGACCTTCAACTTCCCTGAGCCTCAGTTTCCTTCTTCCTAAAATGGAGACAACAGGACTTGCCTGATTACTCCACAAGTCAAGTGAGCTCACTTAAGGCCATGTGGCTGTAAGTATGTGATGCTTCTACAATAATAAAAAATATTAATGATAATGATACAATTGTTTAAAACCTTTGAAGCTTGGTGCAGATGGTTCATGCCTATAAACCTACCTACTCAGGAAGCTAAGATCTGAGGATTGTGGTTGGAAGTCAGCCTGAAAAGGGAAGTCCATGAGACTCTTATCTCCAATTAACCAGCAAAAACCCAGAAGTGGAGCCTGTGGCTCAAGTGGTAGAGTGCCAGCCCTGAGCAGAAAAACTCAGGTACAGCATCCAGGCCCTGAGTTCAAAACAAAACAAAACAAAAAAACTTGTCCAAATCTTGGTAATGATTTTTAGTCATGTTTGAGTGCACAATCTCTAGACCAATGGCTTTCAAAATAAAGTATTCATGACCATCCATGTATCCAGAAAAATAAAAGAAATTAGCACTACTACTTATAGTTGATGTTCTCAAATATTTTGCCTTTTCATTTTGTTAGCTTTATAATAATATGTTATTAGGAGGGTAATAAATGTATAATTTGTAGGCAAAATACACACTCATGAGGGAATCTATAGTAAAACACAATACTGGCATGGTTGTCTGTCAGTGGTCTAGAAATGAGGGATGTAAAAAAAAAATAAGGCTGGTCATGTAGTCAGGTCTCAAGAACAATGAACTTGGGACTGCTGCAATCTACCAGGTGGCCACCAGTGGGCAGTGTTTCCCAGAGCAGAGCACACCAGGGACTCATTGGCCTTTGCTCCCTTTCCTGAAGGGAAAAGGCTTTCCACATCTGTACCCCTTGTCCGCTTTCCCTAACTTTCTCCAATTCCTGAATGCCTTGGGCTGCAACTTTTACAGACAACAGTGGGTTGTGATGTCATAAGCACTCTGAAAGAGGTCTTGATAATAATCCTTTTGCAACTGTATTTCAGGTTCTGGCTTAAGACCTCTGTTCTGTGCTTGGTGCACATTAATCTAATAAGCATGGTGGTCCTTCCTGATAAGTACAATGCTCACAATCATATATAGGATGAGGACAGGGAGACCCAGAGGGGCTAAGTAACTCACCCAGGATTACACAGCAAAGTCATGGTTGGGCTGGGAGTGTGTGTGTGTGTGTGTGTGTGTGTGTGTGTGTGCGCGCACGCCAGTACTGGGGCTTGAACTCAGGGCCTCATGCTCTTACTTGGCTTTTTCGCTCAAGGCTGCCTCTACTTCTGGCTTTTTGCTGGTTAATTGAAGATACGAGTCTCACAGACTTTTCTGCTCAGGCTGGTTTTGAACCATGATCATCAGATCTCAGCCTCTTGAGTAAATAGGATTACAGGTGTGAGCCACCAGTGCCTGGCTCTTACCCCTATTTTCCAAGAGTGAAATGGAGTACACAGAGGGATTAAGTGTCCTGCCCAGGAACACACAGCAAGTGAACTAGAAGGCTGGTGTCAAATGCAGGCTGCAGACCCTGGCGTTCAGGAGTCTAAACACCACGTGGACAGCAGTATGCATAGACATAATAAACCTCACACCAGTGCTGGTAATAGAGGAAATTAGGACCTTGGTTCAGGATCTGGGCCTGAAGTCCATCCAGAGACACAACGTACCGCCTGCAGAATTGACCTTCACCAGCACCTGGCCTTTGGTCCAACCATCCTCCCGGGCCAGGGCGGCCATCACCTCCCTCACCGAGGCTGTCACAGGCAGCTGCAGGGTCAGCACGGAGTGGTCAGGCCGGCAGATCTCATAGGGCACTACAGAGGAAATGGGACTCAGCTGTGCCCCCTTTCCTACACCCCAGAGGTATGGAAGCATGGGGGTGTCCGGGCCGAGGAAGGCCCTGAGCCTCGGCAAGGCACTCAGGTAATAGGCCTGCCTGATGGCCTGGAGCAGAGACTTCACAGAGAACAGTATACCCCCCTCATCGCAGGCCCCCTGAGGTCAAAGTCACCATGGCAGGGTGAGCGAGGCAGAGACAGAGAGGAACCGAGGCCAAGCCATGCCTGGCTGGCCCTGGCCATTCACCTTTGTCCCCAGCTCGGATGGCACCGTGGTTGCTGGGGAGGGAATCATCCTGGCTGGGAAGCCACGCAGATGGGGACCGGGCCTGGAAGGGAGAGAGTATGAGACACCAGGAAGCCCTGGTAGGGCAGGCCAGACAGGGAGGGGACACTGCCATGTCACCTGCTTAATCGAAGGCAGGTAAGTCACTGGGCCAAGGAGCTGGAGAGGAGCTAGGAAGGATGGGCGCCAGTGGCTCATGCTTCTAATCCTAGCTACTTAGGAGGCTGAGATCTGAGGATTGCAGTTCAAGGCCGGCCTGAACAGGAAAGGCTACCCAAAAAGCCAGAAGTGGAGCTGTGGCTCAAGTGGTAGAGCACTAAGTAGCCTTGAGCAAACGAAGCTCAGGGACAGCACCTAGGCCCTGAGTTCAAGCCTTAGGACTTGCACTGAAAAGAAAAGAAATGAGGAGAGGGATAGGCAAGTCTATACCCTCCCTCTGTGGGCTCATCGCTCTGTACCTACAAGGTGCTTAGCTGTTCTAAGATGAAAACACCTTCTCCTCCATGCCCTCCTCAGCTACTCGTGCTATAAACCAGACGTTGTTCTAAGTATCTAAAATATGGAAGTGTCATTATTATTCTCCTTTAGTGGGTGAGACAAATGTGGATTCCCAAGGTCACCCAGGAGCTGTGTGGCAGGACTTCTTTCTGTCCACCAACATGACTGTGTCAGCTGGGCCTGCATCTGGCATACAGTGGGCTCCATGCAGGACAGAACTTCTGCTCCTGGCCTGTCCGAACACGGTCCTGTTCCCACCCAAATTCCTTGCTCGCTCTAGTACTGACTTCCCCTGCTCCAGCTCTGGGTGTGGTAGATCTCCAGGCCCAGCCCGCACTCTCCTGCGCCCCCTAGATTCCCAGGGAGAGGTGCATCAGAGTCCTCCACAGGCCTTGTGGCCCACCTGTGTAGAGTATGCTTCAAATGCTACCCGGAGCTGATGGCTCACATCTGTCATCCTAGCTACTCAGAAGGCTGAGATCTGAGGATCAGAGTCCAAAGTCGGCCCTGGCAGGAAAGCCCAGGAGACTCTTAGCTCTAAGCAATCACCAAAAAGCCAGAAGTGGAGCCATGGCTCAAGTGGTAGAGCACAAAAGCTCAGGAATAGACAGTCCCCAGGCCCTGAGTTCAAGACCCAAGACCAGCACACACACACACACACACACACACACACACTGTTACCACTGTTAGGTATAGTGACACATGCCTGTGATCTCAGCCCTTGGGAGGTCAAGACAGGAGGATCAACAGAGAAAGGCCAGCCTGGGCTATACAGAGAGGACTTATTTCAAACAAATGTTAACTTTCTGGACTCTCCCTGGCTTGATGTGCCTCTCCTTACCCCAGACTATTTCTCTCTGCCTGTTACCTTGGGTGGGGGCCCCCTGGGGACCCCTCCTGCCCCTGGCCAGTGGCATCGCTCCTCACTGAGATAGCCAGCACTTTCCCCAACCTCTCACTTAGGTATGGCCACCTCTCCTTCTCCAGTGTTCAAAGCAGAGTCAAAGGAGCTGGGGGATAAAGCGGGGCTCTTCAGCTGGCCTATCTGAATCTCAAATCTGAGCCTGTCAACACTTTGGTCAAACCCTTCCACAGGTTGTGCTGATCTTAGGACAGAGGCCATATTCTTCTCCATGGGCTGGCCTCCTTGGCCTCTCTAATACCCCCTTTTGCCCTTCCTTCTCCAGGGTTGTCTTCCGGGTGCTTTTTATCCTCAACCCTCAGATTCTGCAAGTCTCAGCTCTAAGACATTCTTCCCTAAATCCACATGCCCAGTAAACATTTCCCTTCTCTCTTTCAGACCTGGTCTGACCTTAAACACTGTGGAAGGGCTGGGTGCCCAGTGGCTCATGCCTTGTAATCCTAACTACTCAGGAGGCTGAGATCTGAGGATCATGATTTGAAGCCAGCCTAGGCAAGAAACTCTATGAGATTTTTTTTTTTTTGTCAATCATGGGGCTTGAACTCTGGGCCTGGGGGCTGTCCCTCAGCAATTCAGCTCAAGGCTAGCGCTCTACCACTTGAGCCACAGTGCCACTTCTGGCTTTTTGGTGGTTAGTTAGCAATAAGAGTTTCATGGACTTCACTGCCCGGGCTGGCTTTGAATCATGATCCTCAGATCTCAGCCTCCTGAGTAGCTAGGAAATCAGGCATGAGCCACCAGTGCCCAGCTTCTATGAGATTCTTATCTCCAATTAACCACCAAAAAAAAAAATCTGGAAGTAGGAATACAATATTTTGGGTTTGGAATGAGAAGGATCAAATCAACGATCCTAAGAAAGCAAGGTCTATGCATTAGAATAAGTACAAAGGCCCTGAGGTCAGGCCAAAAGAAGCAGCTCATGGAAGCCTCCAGCAAACAGGAGGGTGAGATGAGACAGGCTTCTGGACAGGTATTTGGGTCTTATTCTCAACACGCACCACCATCAGCCAAATCTACCTTGCTTTCCAGTCCTTTCTCTCTTAGTTCTTCAACCGAATTTCAGCTCTAGGTACCTTTTGTCCTCCCTACCTTCACTCAGCTCCAGCCAGGAAGGGTGCTGGCCACATGGACTTCCTAGGGAGGGGGTTGATCTTCCTCTGGGCTACCCTTGAATTGGTCACCAGGAAGCTTCAGGCCTCAGGATGACCCCAGACAGGGGACCTCATCTCCCAGTTCTAACGGTGTGTTACCTCCCAAAGGAATGAAAGGCCCTTGGGCAAGGGGGTAAGGATGCTGGGTTAGGCCTCAGTGGCCGAAACCATCCATCACAGCCCCTTGGATATTCGGTGCCTTGCTTTATAAGGCTTCTCCTGTGGGCTTGGGCTGGAGGGGCAGAGGGAAGAAGGCAAGCCTGGAGGCACAGGGAGTTCACAGGGCAGGGCAGCCACCTTGATCTGAGGAGATGCATTCCCGCAGCCATTTTCCAACCTGCAAGCGAGAAGAGAGGTTGGTGAGAGGGCCACCGGGCACCCGGCAGGCAAGCAGCCAGGCAGAGGGAACAGCAGCCCCAGCCTGGCCCCAGCCCATCCTCCCCAGCCACTCCAAGGGACGCAGGAGCCAGTGGCTCACGCCTGCAATCCTTACTACTACTCAGGAGGCTGAGATCTGAGGATCGTGGTTCAAGGCCACAGCTAACAGGAAAGTCCACAAGACTCATTTACAATTAACCAGCAAAAAGGCAAAAGTGAGCCAGGTGCTGGTGGCTTACACCTGTAATCCTAGCTACTCAGGAGGCTAAGGTCTGAGGATCATGGTTCAAAGCCAGTCTGGGCAGGAAAGTCTGTGAGACTCTTATCTCCAATTAACTACCAGAAAACTGGAAGTGGCGCTGTGACTCAAGTGGTAGAGCGCTGGCCTTGAGCTAAAGAGCACAGGGACAGTGCCCAGGCCCAGAGTTCGAGACCCATGACAGCCCCCCACCACCAAAAAAAAAAAAAAAGGCAAAAGTGTAGCTGTAGCTAAAGTGTAGCTGGCTCAATACCAGCCTGGAGTGAAAAAGCTACGTTTAGGACATTGCCCAGGCCTTGAATTCAAGCCTTAGTACCAGCACGCATGCACACACACACACACACACACACACACACACACACACACACACACACACACACACACACACACACACACACACACACACACACAGAAGCAGGATTTGGGGAGAGGATGAGATGAGGACCTGGGCCCTGTACGTGATTTCTCAACCATGGGGGAGATGAACCCAATGGTCTGGATGACCTCTTGACCCCTGACCCCCAGTTTCTCCATAGGACGTCTGGGAAGGCAAGACAAAGTCCAGGCAATGCACAAGACCTGGCACTGAAGGCAGTGGTGATTTACATGGGACGAGCAAATGGACTAATGTGGGGCACAGGAGGTCAGAATGCACACTCAGGATCCTGACAGGGACAGCCAATTGTAATAAGTGCTGTCACTTAGATTTCTTTCCTCCCTCCCTTCCTCCCTCCCTCCCTCCCTCACTCCCTTCCTTCCTTCCTTCCTTCCTCCCTCTCTCCCTCCCTCCCTCCCTCCCTCCCTCCCTCCCTTCCTTCCTTCCTTCCTTCTTTTGCTCCAATACTGGGGCTTCAGCTCAGATTCTGGGCACTGTCCCCTTCGCTTCACCCCCTCACCCCGCCCCCTCAAGGTTAGCTCTCCACCACTTAAACCACACCTCCATGTCTGGCTCTTTGTTTTGGTGCTTAACTGAGGCTAAGAGTCTCACAGACTTTCCTGTCCAGCTGGTTTGGAACCGCAATCCTCCTAGCTCAGCCTCCGAGTAGCTAGGATTGTAGACGTGAGCCACCAGCTCTCGCCTCTCAAAGTTCTAATGCCAGGTACTTGACCAGAGCGCATACTCACTCGGCCCTACCAGGTGTGAAGAGGACTTCCCCCAAAGCATTGTCACCTGTGGTGTCGACGTCTCTCTGGCCACTGCTCCTTCAGTAGGTTGCTAAGTCGGGGATCCATCTTTACCAGGTCTGAGAGTTTCTGGAAACAGCAAAGAACCCCTAAGACTCTTTACTGTGTGTTCTTGCATCCTCTCTGGGCAGCCCCTCGCAGCTTTGCCCCCAGCCCCACTACCTGAAGGAAGCTGGCGACCACAGGGTCCTTGTGGAGCATGGGGCTGTACAACGCCACCCACTGGCTGACCAGGCGCAGGATCTGCTGCCTCTTGTTACAGATGTAGGTGCTGCGCTCCTGCTCACTGCCCCCGGCAGGCTCTGCGGGCTCCGCGTGGAAGGTGGGCACTGACTGGTCAAGGGAGCCATGACGTACAACCAGGGCCCCACCCAGCCATCGCACCTGGGCAGAGAAGGATCAGGGGACACAGGGCCCACCCACCGGCCGGGACTGACACCAGAGAAGGCTCATGACAGTCATACTAACATGTCATCCCTGACCCCCATGCACAGGGCCCTGGGGCTGGAAGGATATTGGTGCAGCAGGGCAGCGCACAGCTGGGCACTAGGCATGAAGACGCTATGGGTCAGGAGGAAGTCACTGAGGAATGTTTCTGTTGTGCAAAGTGGGGGATGTGAGAGGGCTTCAGAATATAGAGCAGACATGTGTGTCCAGCTGGAGTGTCCCGTCCTCATGTCTACCATAGGAAAGGCACCGGCAGCATCCAGCACCTGAGACAGTGCTCCTCACCCAAGCCCAAAGTGCAGGTAAGAACACTCGCTGTCAGCTGCCTACCTGTACCCACCCAGCACCCAATGAGGTCAGCACATCTGGCCTCTCCCAAGGCACTGACCACCCAATGAGTCAGAGAACAGGCAGGGTGTCTCTTGCTCCTACCTGTTGGGTCATGAGCATTGGAATCTGCCCGCATAGCCTCCAATAGGAGTTCTAGGATCTTCTCTGGGGTGCCAGACATCACTGTGTACCTAGCAGAAATGGCAAATCCATTGCATGTAGACTGATCTTCCTCCCCACCTTGGGGACACATCAATAATCAATCATATCACTTCCTGATTTTCTCCTCCTTGTTCCCATTCCCACACCAGGACAGACATCAATAATCCATTATATCACTTCCCAATTTGTCAACCTCATTCCATCTTGGTGTGGCCAGGTGGGGAGCTGACCCAAGAAGTGCATCCTATTTCTTTGATGCCTCCTACCCTTTGGAGACCAGAGGCTAGGGGCCACGACATAGAAAAGGGCCAAAGATTGTGAAGACCAAGTAGAGGTGTGGAAAGGAAGCATGTTACCGGTTCTTCCCTGGGGTTGGAGGGCGAGAAGAGCCAGTCCCTTGAGAGGCTCTCTCCAGCACCAGCACCACTTTGCCATGTTCTTCGAGCCTCATGGTCTTTGCTTCTACATCCTGGGGAGTAAGTAGCATGGAGTCTTGATACGACCAGAACTCTCACTTAGACTGTATCTCCCACCTACTCCTCCCTTCTAGACTCAGAGCACATGATCTTCCCAAGAACATTTGACCCTTGTTCTGCTACATATGCCCTAGCCAGAGTCTCATTTTTTTTTTTTGGGTGGGGGGAGACTTTTTGTGGGCCTGAACTCAGGACCTGGGTGCTGTCCCTGTACATCTTTGCTTCAAGTTAGCACTCTACCACTTGAGCCATAGCTCTACTCTGGCCTCTCTCTCTCTCTCTCTCTCTCTCTCTCTCTCTCTCTCTCTCTCTCTCTCTCTCTCTCTCTCTCTCTCTCTCTCTCTCTCTGTTTACTTGGCAATAAAAGTCTCACAGACTTTCCTGCCCAGACTGGCAGTGAACTGTGACCCTGAGATCTCAGCCTCCTAAGTAGCTAGGATTATAGGTGTGAGCCACCAGCACCCAGCTCAAGCCTCCTTTTGCACCCTAACCTCTCACCTCTGAACCCCCACCAGTCCCCATGGGAGCCCACACCAGGCCTGAGGTCTCATGGAACCCTCAGCATGCTACAGGACCTCATCTCTTTACACACCACTAGGCCTGCAGTCCCTGCTCCTACACATCTCAGTTTCTCCTCTTAGGCTCTCTCTGGTGCTTGCTCTTGGTCCCCACCCCACCCCACTTCTCAGGGCCAAATCCCATGCCCTCCCTTTCCCCCCACACCCCCCCTCCCAACAATGGCACCTTGATGATGCGGTTAAAATCCTGCTTGTCCACACGCAGGAAATGACAGTTATCTTCTCGAAGGATGATGGTGGCTGCCCGGGGAGCATCATTCACCAGAGCCAACTGTCCAAAGTCATCTCCCTCATGCAGTGTGGTCACCAACCCCTGCAGCCAAAACTGTCATGGCCCTGTCCCCACTACCCCCCTCCTCCCAGCCCTTTCCAGGAGAGCCCAGACAGAATCAGCAGCCAGGAACTGGCTAAGGCACTGCCCACGGGGACATAGACCTGGTGGGGAGGAGGGGATAGGCTGGAAGGACTCACCTTACCATGGGTCACCACATTGACAGACCCCTTCCAGATAATGTACCATGAGGTGCCCTTGTCCCCCTGGCTAAACACTGCAAGAAGCACAGATCAGACAAGGTCCTTACTGTCATCCACCTCACCTCCATGGGTCCCTGCCCGGTCCAGGACACTCTGCCCAGCCTGACTTACACACGGTGCCTGCTTTGCTGTGCGGTTCAAAAAGCAGAACAGCTGCTAATTCCCGCTTCACCTGTGGATGAGAAGGGATGGGTGTCAGTGGCAGCAAGCTCTAGTCAAGAAGGTCCAGGTTGGGCAGATTCAAAGAGCACTAGGGAACAGAGATGTGGCTGATCCAGGCATGTCTGGGATATGGCAGAGACAATGCTAGAGAAGGAAATGAGTTGGGAGCCGATGGCCCACACCTGCAATCCCAGCTTCTGAGAAGGCTGAAATCTGAGGATCACAGCTCAGAGTGAACTCAGGCAGGAAAAGTCCACAAGACTCTTATCCAATTAGTCAGCAAGAAGCTGGAAGTAGAGCTGTGTCTCGAGTGGTAGAGTGCCAGTCTTGAGCAAAAAAACAAAAACAAAAAACAAAAGAAAACAAAAGAAAAACAGCGACAGGGCTTAGGCCCTGAGTTCAAATTCAAGCCTCAGATGAGGGGAAGACAGCCCGGCAAGGAGTCCCTAGGATAGAACTGGAAGAGGAGGTCCTGGGGAACAGGCCAGGCCTGGCTAACAGAGTGGGCAAAGCGCACTGACCGAGTTGGAGAGGTGAGCCACGGCCTTGATGTGTAACAGTTCCTCAAAGATAAGGTCCAGCTCCTCATCGGTGCGTTGACCTGGGCTGCAGGCACAGTGACACATGGGCTGTGGTGTGGGGCCAGGCAGAGCAGCCAGCGCCATCCACCCATCCACCCACCCGCCTCGGGCCTGGGGCCAGATGGTGCCCATGAATGCTGTCGATCCTTATCAATACTGGGCTAACCTTTGTGGCGTGAGCCCTGATACCTTTCACGCATGGTTTCCCTCTGCCCTCACACCAGTCTTATGACGTGAGCACTATTATTCTGGCTAGAAGGGGAAGCTGCCATGGAAAGGCCCAAGGTCACTCAATGAGTAGCTAGCTGCTCAGGCTGGAATTTGAACCCCAATCTGCCTGCCTTTTCCACAGCCCAACTGCACGGACCCATCACAAGGCCAGACAACCACACCAGAACTCAGAGCTTCTGTTTCCTGGTGTCTTCCTTCCTCTTAGAGATGGGATCTGAACTTCACAAGGGACCTGGGTTCAGGGATGCAGTAAATGACTCACGGCTTTCGAAGTGCCACCGTGAGCAGGGCATCGGGTCCCCGCTGGGACAGTAGGGCCATTGCCTCTACCAACTCCTCCTCCAGTTCATGGGCTCCTGCAGGCTCTGGCTCTGGCCCAGGAAACCGATAAAACTGGGCCTCTCGGTCCTGGAAGGTCCAGTCGTGTTTCACTGGGGGGATGGAGGCCCAGGTGTGATGGAAGAGAGGAAATTGAAGCCATGTAGGTAATATGGTCCTCGTTGTGATGCTTACTCCCTCCCCAGCCCATCCCCAGACCCTGTGAGGCCCACTTCCCTGGTCTGCCCTGGCCCTTGTATCCCACTGGGGCTCAGGCTCACCATGGCATAAGGCACCTTCATCCAGCAGCACCTGGCAGATGCCCACAGCTTGGCTCCGTGAATGGACACCAAGCCCCAGTGCCAAGATCCCGTCCACTAGCTCCCGGCCAGAACAGCACTGCCTGTGGGGAGTGGGAAGAGGAGAGAGGGGAGTAGGATAAACACCATCAGAAAGGCAAAAGTCAGGGCAGGGAAGGTGGCTCAGTGGTAGAGTGCTTGCCTTGCATGCATGAGGCCCTGGGTTCGATTCCTCAGCACCACATAAGCAAAAAGAAAAAAAGCCAGAAGTGGTGCTGTGGCTCAAGTGGTAGAGCACTAGCCTTGAGTTGAAGAGCTGAGGGACAGCGCCCAGGCCCAAAGTTCACACCCCACGACCGGACCCCCCCCAAAAAAAAATAAAAATAAAAAAGAAAGGCAAAGGTCAGGGAAATGGATGGACCTAGAGCAAATCAAGTCATGTGAGGTAAGCCAAACTCAGAGAGACAAACAGCACCATGTTTTCTCTCATATGCAGAAGCCAGATCTAAAATATACCGGGCACAATGAATTATACAGGACTCTAGGCATTCATACACAGTGAGACCAAAGGAAGATACTCTTAGGAGAGGAACACAAAGGCACAATGCCTATTTGCCTCTGGTCATATAAAATAATATTTATCAAAATGAACTCCAGGAAATGGAAACAAGAAGCTTTTTCTTTGTTGCTGTTTTGGTTTTATTTTCTTTTTGTCTTGTTTGTTTGTTTCTCTGTCTTGGAGTATAAGGGGAGCACAGAAATGGAGGGACAAAGTGAACAAATGCAGCAGTGGAACTCACTGGACACTATGCGGGAAATGATCTGTACAACTTGTGGGTAGGGATGGGAGGGAAAACCTGGGAGAGAGTAAAGCAAGGGGTGACAGTGTCCAAAAAGAAGTGTACCTTTTATCTGACTTATGTAACTGTAAGCCCTCAGTACATCACCTTTATAATGATAGAAAATTTGAAAAGAAAGAAGGAAGGAAGGGGGAAGGAAGGAAGGAAGGAGGGAGGGAGGGAGGGAGGGAGGGAGGAAGGAAGGAAGGATGGAAGGAAGGAAGGAAGGAAGGAAGGAAGGAAGGAAGGAAGGAAGGAAGTTAGGAAGGAAGTGTCAGATCCAAGCCCAGATCAGGTCTAGGTACAGATGCTTAAAATGGCAAAGAGAAAACCATGGGGGCAGGCCAGGTGGCTCACTCCTGTAATCCTAGTTACTCCCAGAGACTGAGATCTGAGGATTACAGTTCAGAGCCAGCACACATAGGAAAGTCCACGAGACTCCGATTAACCAGCACAAAGCTGGAAATGTGGCTCAAGTGGTAGAGTACTAGTCTTGAGCAAAATTTTAAAAATCCAAGCAAGCATACAAGGTTCTGAGTTCAAGTCCCAATATCAGCAAGCAAGCATGGAAGCACACATGCACACACTCACAAATACACACACACACACACACAAATTAATAATGGGGGTGAACAGAGGCAGGAAGGTCCCCTTCCACTCACCGATAGAGCCGCAGGTGGTACTTCCGGTCACGGATGAGTGTTGGAAAGGTGACTAGCAGATGCCGGTACAGGTGTTTCCCAGCCCTGAGCACCCTCTCTGTGGAGGCCTTAAAAGGAGGTTGGGCATGGCTGGCTCAGACCCTGAAACCTTCATCCTGCCGCCCCCTTCCCCGCTCCACCCCTGTTCTGTACCTGCTCCAGGCTCACACTGAAGTCCAGGGACTCCTCACTGCTAGTGAGTGGTGTCTAGGCAGCAGAAAGTGCACAGGTCAGTGCCAGTCCTTCAAATACAGCTGTGGAAACCCTCCCTGTCCCACTCACCCTCAGCTTTGCTTACTCCATTCCTGGCCCCACACACATCTGACAAATAGAGACTTGCTATCTACACTGTGTGGCAGGCACCCCCTCTTCTCTACCCCTCTTCAGCAGGTCCTGTTCTTCCTTCCATGCCCACCCACGCTATCCCTACAGGTGACAGCCCAGGGGTGCCCTGACAGCCAGGGAAAAGCCCCATGTCAGGGAAGGAATGACAACATAGGAAGGAGGATGAGGATGAAGGATAAGAAGACCCAGCTAGGTTCTGGAGGCTCAGGCCTGTAATCCTAGATACTGCGGTGACTGAGATCTGGTGATCACAGTTCAAAGCCAGCCTCAGAACCTGAGAGACTCTTATCTCCAATTAGCCACCAAAACAAACAAACAAAAACAAAGTAGAGCTGTGGCTTAAGTGTTAGACACCAGCCTTGAGTGACAAAGCTAAAGGATAGTGGTCAGGCCCTGAGTTCAAGCTCCAGTGCTGCACACACACACACACACACACACACACACACACACACACACACACACACACACACACGAAGACCAAGGGGCTGGGACACCCACTCCTAGGCTAAGACCACAGGCCAAGGCCCCAGGCCTAGCTTCTCTACCATACCATAGAACTATGTGGGTCTTGTGCCCCCTATTGGGCCTTTGTTCAACCTGGTAGTTAATAGCACAAATTCCAGAGTCAGATTCCTATATTCAGATCTTTCCTCCTCTGTTTCCTAGTGGCCTGACCCTAACAAGTGATTTAGCCTGTCCCAATGTCAGTTTCCTCATGTAGAAGACCTGTAAAGCTCTAACAATGCTTCTGGAAGGGACATGTGAATCAATACGTACTGAATATTTAAACCATTGCCTGGCATATGGCTGTGTATACACGCCACTATTATTATTCATCAGGGAAGCACAGGGTGGGGCTACTTGCTGAAAACTTCTTTCTTCTGCAAGATGCTGCAAGTCCATAAACTTGGAAGCATGAGTAAGGCCTTGATAGCCTACAGGACAGACTCAGGAAGACAGAGTTTATTATAGCAACAACTCAGTTGCGCGGGGGGGGGGGGGGGGGGCGGGCATCCAGCAACCAGGGATCCATGAAAGCCCGCACTGCCTTCCTTTTTAACAGCCACCTGAGAATAATGGAATTTTTTGACAGTTCCTGAGAATGGCCACTCCTCAACAAGCCCTAGTTTTACATTGATCAAGAAACATTGCACTCATAATTTGACTTATAGAATTGTAACTCACGTGTACAACCACTTAATAATAATATTTAAGCTGGGGGAGGGGTTGGGTTAGGAGAGATGGGGGAAAATGGTAAAGGGAGACAGATATCAGTCAAGATGCCTTGTATTCATAAAGTGCTCTATTGAATGGCAACTCCTTTGTACAACTACTTAAAGATAATAAAGACATAATCAAAACAATCAAATGTGGGAGCTGGTGGCTTACACTTGTCAACCTGGCTACTCAAGTGGCTGAGATCTGAGGATCTCAGTTCCAAGCTAGCCCCCAGGCAGACAAACCCATGAGATGCATATCTCCAATTGACCAACAAAAGCCAGAAGTGGAGCTGTGGCTCAAGTGGTAGAGCACCAGTCTCGAGTGGAAAAGCCAAGCAAGAATATGAAGCCTTGAGTTCCAGCCCCAGTACCAGCACATGCACAAGCACATGTGCACACACACACACACACACACACACACACACACACACACACACAGAGTCAGGTGTGAAATAAGCCAAGCAGGTGTCATCTGGTCTCTGTGACACAGGGAGAAACTAGAGTCTTGAGATGAAGGGTCCTGGGTAAGTCAGCCCTTGGGAATGCCAGCCAGCGATCAGTAACCTCAAATTCCTTCCCACAGTTGTGGCATTCTCAGCTTTACTCCACCGTACCTGCCTGTTTCTTCTAGCTTCCCTTCCTCTCTCCTTTCCTGATTTCCTCCATGCACTCAGAACCTTGCGAAGGGACTTGGTTGCAGAGCTTGAACCTGAGTCTCCTCCCCTGGCAGGCCCCTAATGATAGGCATCACGCCACCATGCCAAAGCAGAAATTTGAGGTCTGGTGTGCATGGGCTCCCGGCCCAGGGCTGGGCGGAAGTCAGTAGGTGTCCCAAGGGTATCCCTGCCCGGGTCATGGGGCCCAATCCAGTGCCAGATACAGAGCCCTGGGGACTTGAGGACAGGAAATGAGAAGGAGGAGTCAGGAAGGGAGGAAGGGCAGGAATGCTACCCAGCCAGCACCCCTGTGTCGGAACAAACAGTGCCTGAGTGCTAATGAGTTCTTGTTGCTCATGTCAAAATGCCCAGGTCACCCCAGTCCCTGCCCTGAGCTCTCCGCTGGTGCTCACAACCCCAAGCCTCCAGCTCCAGCTCCCTTCCTGGTATTATTGTGACCTAGGAGGGGAGGTCATGTGGCCAAGACTGGGCATTTCCTGTCCCATCCCAAGGGATGGGCATGAGAGGGTCAGAGAAGGGGGCTTGTGGATGCTACCTAAAGTCATCCTATTTTTCCAAGGAAAGCAGAAGCCCGTAGAGCTGAAGTAACTGGCCAGAGTCCCAGGACGACTTAGAAATGGAAGATTCTTCTTCCTGACTGCTACCCATGCTGAGCCTGGGTAAGTGTTTGTATCTTATTTCACAGCTAGAAAGAAAGGAGGTTATGTAACTGCCATGACCACTGGTAAACAGCATTCACACTCATGCCTGTCTGGCTCCAAAGCTCACAATCTTGGCTACCCAAAATGCCCATGGCATCTACCCTCAAGGATCCTCCCCGGCCCCCACACAGAGTGTCCTACATAGGAAGACAACACAAGTGTTCTGCCTTCAGGAATGATCCATGAGTGAAGTCAGCTGTACTACCAGAGGCTAATAGAATTAGACAGGCTTGGTCCATCTGGGCCCCAACAATGTTTGCATCCATTCGGACCTCTGGGGATGGGCTAGAGGAAGAGTAGTGTTTAGCCTCAATGGGCTCCAAAGGCCTGAGTTTGAATTTTGATTCTCCTATTACAACCTGGTTGTGCAACGTTAAGAGGATGATTTAAGCTTCAGTTCCCTCATCTGTAAAAGGGAGGTAAAGGAAAATACTAGTGCCTAGCCCACAGGGTTATTGTAAGGATCAGATGGGTTAATAAAGCTGGGTGCTTTTAGCTCACACCTGTTATCCTAGTTACTCAGGAGGCTGAGATCTGAGGATCATGGTTTGAAACCAGCCCAGACAGACAAATCTGGAAGACCCTTGCCTCCAACTAACTAGCAAAAAGCTGGCAGTAGAAGTGGGAGAGCACTAGCCTTGGGCAAAAGAGCTAAAGGATAGCACCCTGGCCCTGAGTTCAAGCCTCAGAACTACTGTGTGCACATGTGCATGCACACACACACACACACACACACACACACACACACACACACACACACACACACACACACCACCCCTACTGGTGGCTCATACCTATAAATTTCGCTACACAGGAGGCTGAGATCTGATGATCATGGTGCAAAGCCAGCCTGGGCAGGAAAGTCTGTGAGATTCTTATCTCCATTTAACCACCAGAAAAACCCAGTAGTGCAGTTATGGCTCACAGGAGTAAAGCATTAGCCTTAAGCATAAAGCAACTCAGGGACAGTGCCCAAACCCTGAGCTCAAGTCCCACAACTGACAAAAAAAAAGAGTTAATAATAGAAAGCATATACCTCAGTGTCTATGTTGTAGTATGTGATTCCTAAATGTTAAATAACTACAAATTTTATTATTTTATGATGGGTACTAACCACCCCCAACACATGCAAATATATGTTGTTGCATAGCTCATCTAATAACCCTGAGGTCATTTGGAGGTTCTCAGCTGGTATGGGCCAAGGTGGCTTATTTCCAGACAAGGAAGATTCCGGGTGGAAGAGGAGGTGCTATAGGTGGCCAGCCCCACCTTGCCAACCTGTCAGCGAGTGTCATAGCCAGGCTAGAGGGACAGGCATAGAGCCAGATGGTATGGGGACCTGTCAGACCAGTTCCTTTGGTCATGGCTAAAGTGCCAGGCTAGGCTGTATGTGGTGGACAGGGAAAGATGCATGGGGTTTCACAGGCTTGCCCTGGGGGTCAGCAACAGAGGACACAGTGAAGCCACGTACCCGTGGCTCACACTGGTAATCCTAGCTACTCAGGGGGGCTGAAATGTGAGGATGACAGTTCAAAGCTAGCCCAGGCAGAAAAGTTGGTAGATGCTTATCTGCAATGACCCACCAAAAAGCAAGACATGGAGCTGTAGCTCAAAGTGATAGAGCACTAGCTTTGAGCACAAAAACTCAGAGACAGCTCTCAGGCCTTGATTTCAAGCCCCAGGATCGGTACAAACAAACGAAGAAACCTCACAAAAACTTGAACTTCACAGCCAGATTATCTTCCTGGGATGGGGCAAAGCCTAGCTTTGTCACTTCGCAGCTCTGCAACCCTCCCTGAACCTCCATTTTCACAGCTATAACATGGAGAAGAAGACATTAGGGCCTATTCCATCCCACTGGTGAGAGCTATTATTCTATAGGCTAGAGGAAGCTCTCATAATAAACAGTATGTGGGATTAGGTAGTCTTTCGGTCTTAGCTACTGCCATTATTTCGACAGACTGGATGAACTCGTGTCTTTGGTTTTAGAGAACAGGCCACCCAAAATGGTCACCTGATGAATAGCGTGCTAGGCTCCTGAGCATGTGGAGCCCACCAAAGATCACTTTGATCCTTCCTCTGCCCCTAAACAACCATCAAACAAGATCTCCTCTCTCTCTCATAGTTTCTACAGATGCCTTTATCCCATTCTAAGGCTACATTGGCCCCAATTGTATCTGCATCCAACCTCAAGCCTTCATCTTGTACTGTTTTCATTTTTCTCTTGTCTTTGTTTGATTTTCATTTCTCTTATCCTGGTCTAGGAGAGAATGCTTCAGGTGTGGGAGTCTAGAAGATTGATAGAATACTATTGAGTTTTCTAAGAGGTAGGTGTGGAGTAAAAACAAAACAAAAAACACCCCAGCTCTGTCCTCCTGGACTCTGAGTTCACCCCTTTTAGGGTGCACATTCCCTCTTGAGAGCACTTTATGGACAAAAAGGCATCAAATGGTCAAAAACGAGCCAGGAACTAGTGGCTCATGCCTGTCATCCTAGCTACTCAAGAGGCTGAGATCTGAAGACTGCAGTTCAAAGCCAGCCCAGGCAAGAAAGTCTGTGAGACTCTTCTCTCCAGTTAACCAATAGAAAACCAGAAGGCTAGAGTGCTAGCCTTGAGCTGAAGTAAGTTCTGGGACAGTGCCCAGGCCCTGAGTTCAAGCCCCACAAGTGACAAAAAAACAAAAAAAGAGGTAAAAGGTGAAGGTTCACAGACATTCATAATCCATCCTTAAAACATAAGAGAGATGGATTGAAATAACCCCACTCCTGTGCCCCAGCTTGCCTCTAGCCCTCCACCCTCAAAACACACACACACACACACACACACACACACACACACACACACACACACACACACACACACACACACACCCCACAATCCTTTGCTTCCCCAACACCTGGAAGGGGAGGAGACTTCCTTCTATGCCTTTGACCCCCTTCACTCTCCAGCAACTCTTACCCCCACCCTTCCGGCCTCCTACTCCAAACTGGCCCTTCAATTCTGAGCTCAGGGGAGTCGGGAGACAGCCAGGCGGCCTCCTCCACCTCCCCACTCCAGACTTTGGGTCCCTGGAGATCCTCCAGTGACCTCATTGTCCTGGTACCTGACCTTCTCCCTCCCTCCAGCTACCTTGCCTCCCCAAGCTGGGAAGAGGACAGGAAATGCACAAGTAATTATAGCCTGAGAGGGAAGATGGGAGGGAGGGTTCCACCCCATTGGCTCCCAGCAGTGGCAACAGCCGTGACCCTTGCTCCCCTGTTGGGGAGCAAGATCAGGCCCCAGAGGCTCTGGTCAGGATGACTGTAGGGAAGAGGAGGACTGCAGAGACGTGTGATACACAT
This sequence comes from Dipodomys merriami, assembly GCF_024711535.1. Classification (NCBI taxonomy): domain Eukaryota; kingdom Metazoa; phylum Chordata; class Mammalia; order Rodentia; family Heteromyidae; genus Dipodomys; species Dipodomys merriami. The sequence continues at coordinate 11,972,420 of NW_027202271.1, forward strand.
CTAGAATCCTCACTGAGTTCCTACCACAAATGTCTTCCTCTTGAGGGCCTCTGTTTCCACCACCCAACCTCCTATTTCAGTATATTGAAAAGGCGATTGGACCAGATGAGGAAGAGGAAGGAGATGGCGGTGGTTTTCCTATTCAAAGTGACTTGCCCCGATAGGTGCTGTTGTAGCTCATGTCTATAATCCCAACTACTCAAGGAAGCGGAGCTCTAAGGATCATGGTTCAAAGCCAACCTGGCAGGAAAGTCTATGAGACCAGCAAAAAGCCAGACATAGAGTTGTGGCTCAAGTGGTAAAGCTCTAGCCTTGAGTTCAAGCCTCAGTACTGGTATGTGTGCATATGTGCACGCGTGCGCGCACGCACACACACACAGTGACTTGCTCCTTGAACGTTGAATTCTCAAGTTTGTCACCTGCTTGCTCCTGCCTCCACTTCTGTGCCCTCATCCCCCCCGCCCCAATGCACACAGGGGGGCACAGAGCACACCTCACTGACTCTCAGGGAAAGCAGCTCTTAAGCCTGCTGAGTGGGATGTAAGAGGCTCCCTGGTGACTGGGATAAAAGTCCCCTTCCTTCCCTGGCCCCCCATTCTTGCTGCCCCCATCTCCATTCATCAGCTCCAAACTTATCAGAATCCTCCCAAGTCCCCCACCCTACAAGTCAGAAGACAAGCCGTGTCCAAGATTCACAAGCAGATTCGGCCCTGTTCAATTGTTCACTAAAAGCAAATGTTGCCACGGTGACGTGTCAAGATCAGTAACTAAGCTTTACTTCCCTCTCCACTTGACCTGACCCCCCCCCATCTTCTACCCCAACCCAGAGAGAACACACAATGCCTTACCTCAATGCCTAGCACACAGAGGCAATGAGCCAGCAGTCCCTGGTGGCTCACCCCTGTAATCCTAGCCTACTCAGGAAGCCGAGATCTGAGGACCAGGGTTCAAAGCCAGCCTGGCTTTGAGATTCTTGAGAGAATCTTATCTCCAATTAACCATCAAAAAGCCAAAAGTGGAGCTGTGGCTCAAAGTGGTAGAGCATTAGCGCCCATGTCCTGAGTTCAAGTCCCCGGGATGGACGCAATAACCCTTCCTTCTTTCCCCAATACTGGAATAGGAGCACTATACACACACACACACACACACACACACACACACACACACACACACACACACACACACACACACACACACACACACAGCTACTATGTGAAACACCCACATGTATCTGAGGCCAGGTTTTCACACCCTCTACCCACCCCAGCAATACCCCTCACTGTTCCCAGAGCAAGTTGGCCCACCAGCATCACAGACTCCCTTTCCAGCCCTATACCTGGCCTAGCATGGGGATGGGGGTGTGGGTACTCACCCAGCGAAGGCCCTGGATACGGCTGGGACGCCGGTGCTGGAGCAATAGCTGATAGGAACAGCTCCTGGGCCGGTGCATTCTTTTCAGCACCATTTCCAGCAGTGACCCCTCCGGCACAATGTCAGGGAGACTCCCCACCTGCAGTGCACCCAGTGCTGGACTGTCCTCCACAGCCAGGCCCACCTGCCAGCGACTTTCACCTGGCCAGCCCACCTGTGATATGGAGAGGAGGAAGGTGGACAGCCATAGGGATTGGGCAAGAGCAGGATCTCAATGCAGCTGTCCTGGGCAGATAGACTTCCTTAGACTCCTTGGGGCTGGTCAGGCGGAGGTGCTACAAACCCTTCCAGCAGCCCGGGGAGGAGGGACAGGAAGACCTTTGCTGGAGTGGAGCCCACAGGCCTGGTACAATTAGGAGGGTAGGGGGGGTCTCCAGCTGGCTTCCAGAGAAGAAGACCAGGCCTCTTCCTCAGACTTCTCTAGAATTCTGCCTCTCTCCATTGTTCAAAGTCCCTGGCAAGGATTTGCACCCCCCTCCCATCAACATGAAACTGTGGGCTCACTGGATGCCCCAGAAACTCAGCTTTGGCTCCAACCTCCCTCCCCTCCTCCCTCTCCTACACCCACCCAAACTCCCCACCGGGTCAGCTTCCTCTCTCTGGCTTGCTCCTCCCTGACCAACCCTCCCAACCATACCCACCTTCATGGTTCTTCGTGTAAGCTTCACCACCGTTGGAGCCTGGAGGGGTGTCGCCTAAATCCGGGGGGGGGGGGGGGCGGGCAGTGAACAGAACCAGTTCTGAATTCCAGAAAGCAAGATGCAGGGGCTGAGTGGAGAGGCCACCCCGTGTTGAATGAGTCGAGGGCTGGGGGGTGTGGGGGATACCCCCCCACACACTCCCCAGTGACTAGGAGCCCCCCGAGCCTCCGCCTTCGGGCCGGGACGAAAGAGCCAGCTGGCACCGGGCGCCCAAGCGAGGCTGCAGCTGGCACTGGGCCGGGCGGGAGCTATCACACCCCCTGGCCCAGCCCGCCCCGCGCCCCTCCCCGGACCAGCCGAAGGGGCGGGGAGGAAGCGCCCGGAATTACCGAAGGGGAGGGTGGAAGGGAAGGGCTGGCACGGGCCGAGGAGCCCGGAGCCCGAGAAACCCTAGTGCGTGGGAGCGGCCCTAGGGGTGCGCGTAGCAGCTGGGGTGCCAGGGGTTTGGGGCGAAGAGGGGCTACGCTGGCCGCCACGTGGCCGGTAGGAGAAATGCAAACAAGGAAATCAGAGGAAAGGGGGGAAGGGGTGAGTCATTGTGGGGGCCGCACCCGGGAGGGAAATCCGGGCTGGGGCCACTTCCCGGCCAGGGGACGTCCAGCCTCCTGTTTGAGTTCAGGGTCTCTCCGGCAGCCCGAGGGAGGGACTGGGCAGCTTTCCCGCGGGGAATCCCGCTGCCGAGCTTCCCCACTGTTGCCTTCCCAGATGCACGCACTGGGCACCTGAGGGGAAATTGAGGCAGGAGTGGAGGAACTGACGGACTGAGAGGTAAAGGGATAGGATGGATGGGTGGGTGGATCAATGGATGGAATGGATGGACAAACAGAATCATGGAGGGGGGTTGGGGATTTAGCCCAGTGGAAGAGCACTTGCTTGGGAAGTTTAAGGCCCTGAGTTTGGTCCTTTAGCTCTGAAGAAAAAAAAAAGGATGGATGGATGGATGGATGGATGGATGGATGGATGGATGGATGGATGGATGGATGGATGGATGGTGAAACAGGTGGGTAAATGGATGAATGGATAGATAGATGCACAGATGGGTTTGGTGGATGGGTAGATGGATGGATGAGTGAAGGGATGGACAAGTGGGTGAATGGATGGATGGATGGATGGATGGATGGATGAAGGCCCTTGTTGTGGCCCTTGGGGAACAGACAGCCCTGGTCCTTACCACCAAGAACTAGTGAAGCAGATGCCTGGACTCCAGCATCCTGCTCTCAGGCCCAGTACCTAGGGGGTCCCACCACTCTCTGGGCCTCAGACTCCATCACAGTTGGCTCAATGCAGCCCTTTTCTCCCCATTTATCCTTCGAAGAGTTCAGAGACTGTGACCCATGGACAGCGACTTTCATGGTATCCCATAATTGCTCAGAATGATAATGAGGGTTTAAAATAGAAGGCACGAGGCTTTTCCAGTGTCCTAGTACTTGATTATATTTTTCTCGCCTTCTCTTCTATTTTCCTACTGTCATTTGAGCCTGCCTGGTCAGGGAAGCAAATATCTCACTAATGAGCATTGTCTCTCAGATTTTTTTACTCAAGGCTGGTGATTCATTGGAGATAAGAGCCTTAGGAACTGTCCTCCCTGGGATAGCCTTAAACCTCAATCCTCATTTCTTAGCCTCTTGAGTAGCTAAGTCTACAGGCATGAACCACCAGTGCCTGGCAAGAATCTGTACTTTGAATGAACATCCAGCTCATCTACTGGGTCCACATTTGGGGTAACACTAGTGGAATATTTAGTGGCACTCCAGAGAAGGAGGGGAGCCTGACAATGAATCTAGCCCAAGTTCCTAAAATTTAGAAGAATATCTAGGCTACTGACAGGGGGGAAAAAATAAAGATAAGCTGGGAGTCTCAGGTATGCTTGCCGAAAAGCTGAAGGGTGGGTAGGATGGAGTAGTAAAGTTTTCAGTTTGCAGGGGACAGTGACCTGACCTAGAAAGTCTCTTGGGAGAATTTCCTGGGAAGGGCTGTGGGATGGGAAGTGTCCCTTACTTCCTATTTCTGTTGCCTTTTCTTGGAGAAAAACAGGTGGGAAAAACACTGGCAGAGTGACAAAGGGTATTTCCTTACCTGGGGACCTTTTAGGAGAACCACAAAGGCTAACCCTGTGTCTAGCAATTTTGCTACGTGCTTTCCATGTTTCCATCCTCACCATAATCCTATGAAATAGGCACTCATTGCACAGGAGGAAACTGAGGCTCAGAAATGTTGAAGTAAGTGATAAGAGTTTGGGCTGCTTGACTCCAGGTTGTCTGGCTCTACTTAACCTCAGGCTGCACTGCAGTTGCTTTTAGGGAGAGGAGACCCCATTGCCTACCTCCTAAAAAAGGACACTAAGACAAGGAAAGCAGGATACCAGTGGTTCACACCAGTGATCCTAGACACTCAGGAGGCTGGTATCTGAGGATTGCAGTTTGAAGTCATCTTGGGCAGCAAAGTCCATGAGATTTTTTTTATCTCCAATAACCAGCCCCCCAAAAAGCTACAAGTGAACTATAGTTCAAGTGGTAGAGCACCAGTCTTGAGCAGAAAAAGCTAAAGGAACTCAGTACCCAGGCCCTGAGTTCAAGCCCCAGTACTGGCACAAAAAGGAAGGGAGGGAGAACACTTGCCTAAGGTGTGTAAGGCCTCAGTGCCACCAAAAAGAAAAGAGAAAGAAAGAAAGAAATGTGAACCTTGTCTTATGAGGGAAAAAAAAGGAAGAAAGGAAGGGAGGCCGAGAGGCAGTGAACCTGTATAGTAGGTCCCTCCTTCCCTCACATCCAATCAGGCACCAAGTCTAGTTGGTTCAGCCAATGGCATATCTCTTGTGTCCTTCTATTCATCTCTGCCCCCACTACAAGTACTATAGCCCAGGGGTGATCTCCAGCACTTGCTGTGCTCAGCATGATTATGTTGGTATTGCTCATTCATCCTTGAAGTCTTTGTTGTTGTTCTTTGTTTGTTTGTTTGTGTCAGTACTGGGGGCCTGGACACTATCCCTTAGCTTTTCCCCTCAAGGCTAGCACTCTATCACTTAAGCTACAGCTCCACTTCTGGCTTTTTGCTGGCTCATTAGAGATAAGAGCCTCATGGACTTTGCTGCCAGGCTGGCTTTGAACCTGGAGTTCTCAGCCTTCTGAATAGCTGGGGATTATAGGCATGAACCAACAGTGGCTTATAGTTATCCATTATCCTTCCAAGGACTGTTATTTGCAAGTGAGGAAACTGATGCACAGAGAGGTGAAGTCAAGTAGCTGCCAGAGCTCACCAGGCTAGCATAGTGGTAAGATTTAAGCTCAGGCAGAGCACATAGGCCTAAGCACTGCCTTATATAACAACTTGCTCTCCTTCACTCTTATCCCCATGGCTGCTCTTAGCATGGCCTTCTTCCATCCTTCCCACTGGCATCTTTAAAGACTCTCAGCTTCATCTCAAGCTATTAACTGTAGGTGGCAGGCACTCTGCTGGAAATCTTGGGCAGTCGACACTGTCCCCAAACTGCAGGAACACAGAGCCTATTGGAATTTTCTCTCTAACACACTAATTATCTCCCTAACACACTAATCTGCCTGGGTCTCCCTACCCAACCCAGAGAATGACATAAAGCAGATGCTTGGGTGGAGATGATATACAGGAGAAATATAGAAATGAGCTGGGCCTGCTATGAGCCTACTTCCTGCAGGGAGCAGGAAAGCGTGGGAGTGAAAAGGGCTGATTTTCCAGGTCTTTTCTTTATTGTACTGGGGCTTGAACTCAGAGTCTCGAGCTCTACGTTGGCTTTTTCACTCAACGCTGGTGCTCTATCATTTGAGCCACACCTCTACTTCCAGCTTTCTGCTAGCTAATTGAAGATAAGAGTCTCACAGACATTTCTGCTCAGGCTGGCTTTGAACTATTATCATCCTATCTCAGTCTCCTGAGTAGCTAGGATTATAGGCATGAAACACCAGTGCCCAGTGCGTTTTTTGTTTGTTTTGTTTGTTTTTGGTTGTACAAGGGTTTGAACTCAAGAGCTGAACTTGCTAGGAATACACTCTGCCACTTATTTAAGTCTAGCCCGCAGCTCCTTTTAGCTTTTATTTACATGTGTACTTGTTATTTACTTATATTGGATAAGGTCTCACATTTTGAATATACTTTTATTGTTATTAAGGTGTTGTTTAGAGGGGTTATCATTTCATAAGCCAGGTAATGTGTACATTATTTTTTTTTTGGACAATGTCACTTCATGGTTCACTTTTCCCTAGCTTCCCCTTCCCATCCCTGTCCACAAATTAAAGAGTTCGTTTTCCACATAGTGTATACTGAATAGTATGATTGCATTTGTTCACCTTTCCTCCCTCCCTTTCTGTGTCTCCCTTCCCCCCTAAAAAATCACCCCAAAACAAAAATAAAAAGCATGTTAAGGTCTCACATTTTACCTTCCACTCAGATCCTTTCATGTGTATAACACCTCTCCCCACCCCACCCCCTTTTTTTTGGAGACAATCTCTATTTGTAGCCCAGCCTAGCCTCAAACTTGAGACCCTCCTGCCTTAGGCCCCTCTCCCCCAAGTGCTAGGATTACGGGTGTATACCAGTTCATTTACAAGGTGTTCCTCTCAAAACACAGCCATGTCATTTGACGTTGGAGGAAGTTTGTAACTAATAGGCCTCTCACAGGACAGCAGAAAAGAGCCTGCATGGAGACAGACCCTGAAATAAGGCAGTAAGACTTCACACCTTGGGCATGGCTGATCTAGAATGAGGCAAGATTGCAATGAGAACCCAGCTCCCCTCATCTGCATTTTACCTCCTGGATCTATGAAGTCAGAGTCTCTCTGCCTTGCCCTTCCATGGCCCTTCTCCCAATGGCAGTTCCAGTTCAGTTCCCTGTCTCCTCCCCTGCCCATTCCTGGGGTGGGGGCAGAAGCAGGGAGCTGGAATGTTGCTAGGCACCAAGCCAAGCCTTCCTAGCACTAACAGGTCCCATCTAGTCACTCATGAGCCATTTATGACTTTGATGGGGGGGGGGGGGGTAGAGGCAAGCTAGGCTCTTGCTTTCTCCACATAGGGGCAGTCTGGGCTTAATAGGGCTGAAGATCAGCAAGGAGCTTGCTTGGACAAGAGTTAGAAACATTAGCTGGGCGCTGGTGACTCATACCTGTAATCCTAGCTCTAGCTACTTAGGAGGCTGAGATCTGAGACTCGTGGTTCAAAGTCAGCCCTGGCAAGAAAATCCACGAGACTCTATTTCCAACTAACCAGCAAGTGGAGCTGTGGCTCAAGTGGTAGAGCATTAGCCTTGAACAATCAAGTTCAGAGACAGTGCCCAGGCCCTGAGTTCAAGCCTCAGTACTAACACCAAAATAAAAGAAAAAAGAAAAGAGTAGGGACTTTCCTGAGGGCACATTCTTTTGGCAGGTGCTCGAGGTTCTCATGCATGACAGGGGCAAGGAGTTAATCACTGAACAGATCTGTTGTGGTGAGGGTGGTGTTCAGAGTATAGGGAGAGGGCAGGAGAAGACAGGGCAGCAGAAGAGACAGGGCCAGATGTGGGGGTGCCCAAGAGGGAGAGAGCATGTCTCCCATTTAGCAAAATTAGGGTCACATGAACGTGTAGAAATTAGTCACTGTCTTCTCCAAAACCTCCCCCGACAGCTTCTCCTTCTCAAGGAGAGTGTGTCTGTCTGAATGTCTCTCTGTCTCTCTGACTGTTTGTACCAAATACCCAGAAGATTCTGCCTCTGACCTTAAATGCTCAGTGCTCTGAAATGGCCACTCTGTTCCAGTTATGACCACTTTCCTCAGACTTTCCCTTCAGTCCTATACCTCATACCTTTACTCAACTTACACACCCTTCCTCCTCCTCGTCCTTCCTTGCTTGTTCCCAATCCCAAACACTAGACTCATGTCCATGGCTGTGTGTGTGTGCGTGTGCGTGTATACACACGCACACACACACACACACACACACACACACACACACATACCAGTACTGGAGATTGAACTAAAAGACCTGGGTGTTGTCTCTTAGTTTTTTCACTCAAGTCTGTTGCTCTATCATTTGAACCTCAGCTCCACGTTGGGCTTCTTGGAGATAAGAGTCTCATGGACTTTCCTCCCCAGGGCAGACTTTTAAGCTCAATCCTCAGATCTCAGCTTCCTAAGTAGCTAAGATTACAGGTGTGAGCCACAGGCACCATGCTTTTGTTGGAACCTCAAACCTTGTGACCTCCCAGATATCTGACTGTTTGACATTTGTCAAGTGTGGCCGCTGGAGCCTCAGGGAAAGGTCCTGGCAGAGTCCTGGCTCCCAGCTCATGAGACTCCTTGCATGCTCAGTGGGTTGCTCAAGTTGTATCTAGAGCACTGGCTGGGATGAGATTTGGGGACATGTGGGTAACCAGGTAATCAAGCCAGGAAGAAGAGCCTTCCCAGCATCAGAGCAGACCCCAACCCCGCCCCTAAATGCCACTCCGGAAGTGCTGGGGCCAGAGAGGAAGCTGCACAGTCCAAAGACTTCCTGGCACCAAATGCACTGCCCATTTCCTCTTTTGGAAAGAACCTGATCCAAGAAAAGGATACAAAGACTGGGAACCAGGAATAAAACGAAAGGGGGTGGGCTGGTCCAGAGAAGAAAGGAAAGATAGGAAATGAATTCTGGAATGTCTACTAGGAAAGACCAGTACATTCTTGCCTCTCATCTTTACCTGGGTTGGACAGGCAAGGCGAGCTACTCAGACATCCCACCCCAGGGACACAGGAAGTCCTTCCTACTCCTCAGTCTCAAGCTCTTCCCCAAGGCCCTTCGGCTCCATTAGAAGTGAAGAATCTAGGCCCCACGTTCTACATAGAAACTTCAAGGATAAGCCAGGTGCTGGTGGCTTACACCTGCAATCCTGGCTACTCCAGAGGCTGAGATCTGAGGATGGCGATTCAAAGCCAGCCGAAGCAAATAAATCCATGACACTCTTATCTCCAACTAATCAGCAAAGAAAAAAAAAAGCTAAAGGTAAAGCTCTAGCTCAAGTAGTAGAGCACTAGCTTTGAGTGGAAAAGCTAAGGGACAGTGCAAAGGCCCTGAGATCAAGCCCCAGTACCCACACATAAACAAAACAAGCAACAACAACAACAAATGCAAGGTCACCCAGAAGCCCAATCGGATCATCTCTGACTGCTGTGGTTTTGCCTCAGCCTGGCTTCCTCAGGCCTTTGTGGAGGGGGCCTGCTGGGCATGGGAGCCAGGCAGAACAGCAGCAGCAGCAGCAGCAGCAGCAGCAGCAGCTACTATCTGGCTCCTCTTTCTGCAGATGACCTAGCTTACTCCTAGCTGGACCCTCCTTCCCTGTTTCATGCCGGGCATTCACACACTGAGATTTCTGCTCACAGATTACTCCGTGAAGCCTCCTTGGGGCAGGAGGTGAGAGGCCAGCAGGCTCTGCTTGGCCCAAGACTGTACATCTTACATGGCTAATGCCTTCTACAGAATTAACAGGATCAGTAAATGCTCCCTCTCCTGCCATAGATTCTTTCTTGCCTCCCCCCTGCTCCCTTCATCCCGAGGTGTGTGTGTGTGTGTGTGTGTGTGTGTGTGTGTGTGTGTGTGTGTGTGTGTGTGTGTGTGTGTGTGTGTGTGTGTGTGTGTGCGTGCGTGCCAGTACTGAGAATTGAACTCAGGGCCTTTCTCACTTTCTTGGCTTTTTTGCTCAAAGCTGGCACTCTATTACTTGAGTCATACCTCCACTTCCTCCCGTAACTTATGCCATTCCAGTCAACTGATGCCTGGCTCTACCTTTTACCCACTGTCTCAGCCCATGGCAGGTTCTATTCCTTCCTCTTCTGTGAAGAACCACCAGATGTGGTCACTCTGACCTTCCTTGGGTGCCATTTTTGGGTCCCTGCTCTGGGATCCTGTTCTAGAAAAAAAACACAAATGGACGGCTTATTTTCCTTCTTTACCCAGTGTTCTGGCTACTGGATTCCAGCAGGATCTACGTGCATTGAAGAAGTCTCAAGTGACTTATTTATTCAATCAACTCCATCTCCAAATTCCTATATAACCCTTCAGCCGGCTCTGCCCTCTGGGAAATCAATGCCCTCCCACCTTCTCTCCCCCAACATAGCTATAGCCTGCCTTTTTCCCCCCTCCCTTGATGCCTCCAAGGACTCACCCAAGTGAATCAGGCCCCATTTGGCCCTATGCTGAGGTGAGCTGTGAATGCCCCTTGCATTCCTGATCTATCAACAACTCCCCACCCTCCATTACCCCCAAAATTGGCAAGAGCTAGATGCTGGCGGCTTACACCTATAATCCTTGCTACTCAGAAACCTGAAATCTGAGAACTGTGGTTCGAAGCCAGCCCTGGCAGGAAAGTTCATGAGACTTTTATCTCCAAGAATTGCCAAGAAGTTGGAAGTGGAGCTCAAGTGGTAGAGTGCTAACCTTGAGCAAAAGAAGCTCAGGAACAGCACTCAGGCCCTGAGTGTAAGCCCCAGGACCTGCACCAAAAGAAAAAGGAAAGAAATACTTGCAATTGGAAGCTCAATCCAGGAGGTGGTCTCCAAAGAACAATCAGGCCTGTGCTGTCCTTCTAGGTAGGCATAGAGGCCTAGGAGACAGCATCCCCTCCCTCTGATGCTTCTTAGCCTTTATCCAAAGGTCTGTGGCTTGCACTCAGCATCTTCTCACTAGCCATCTTGTCCTATGAGGGGAGCAGGATGGGGGTTTCCTCTTGGCTTTCAAGGGCTAGGCGGAGGAAATGGGGCTCAGCAAGAAGGCAATCTGCAAGCAGTTCCACTTTAGCTCTGGGAAGTGACCAGATCTCCTTCTATGTGTAGAAGGCAGCCCCAACCCTAAGGAACAGCATTTTGAGGCTATGCTACCTCTACAGAGTCCTGATGCTCCCACCTAGGCCAGCCCTGAATGCTTTGGGGTCTTACAGGCTTGGCTTCAAGAGGAAGATGGAACTGTAGGAAGGGAAGGAGAAACGGGAAACAAAGAAGAATGAGCCTCCATCTCAGGCACAGCCTTAAGCTGCCATATTCAGAGTCACCCAGCTTTGAATTGTACACAATCTGAGGTAGATTTGGGCAACTAGGTAAGAAAGGTCTAGAAAAAGAGTCTTATAGAACTCATCATCCAAATTTAGGCACTAAGATGAGCACAGCTGAGGCCAAAGGCACAAAGTTGGGGAAGGCTGCCCCCTAGTGCCAAGATCAGAGAATTCTTTTTTTTTTTCTTCCTCCCTTCCTCCTTTCCTCCCTTCCTCCCTTCCTTCCTTCCTTCCATTTGTTTCTTGACCCCAGGGCTTGACCTCAGGCTCTGGGCTCTGTCCCCAGGCTTTTGTGCTCATGGCAAGCACTCTACCACTTGAGCCACAGCTCCACTTCTAACTTTTTTTTTTTTTAATAAAGGTTGATCGTAGATGAGTCTCTTTTATCTGTATGCCCAGACTGGCTTTGAACCACAATCTTCATATCTCAGCCTCCTGAGTAGCTAGGATTATAGGCATGAGCCACAAACGTTCAGCAGTCAGAGACTTCTTTATTGACATCTAGACATTCTTTATTGTAGTTCTTCCTAGACACCTGACATCTCAGGCCTAGGAAGACAGAAGTAAAGAAGGCAGGTAGCAGGGGGACTAGCCACTATGGTCTTCTCTAGAGTAGAGGGAGGTGTGACAGGATATACCAGACAAGTCAGGACAAAAGATAACACCCCTGCCCTCCTGGAAGCTTCATTCTGATTAGAACAACGAGGGTATGTCAAGAAGGTAGGTGTTCGATTATTTGGACTTTACCAGAAAACCACGCAAACATCCAGGTACAGAGAACAAAGAAAGGTTTATTGACAGGAAAGTGGCCGGCAAGACCCCTTCTCACAAGGGAGAAGTGAGAAGAAACACCAGCTGTTTTCTGAGGTAACCTATATAACCTAGGAGGTTTAGGAGGGGCTAGACGGGGCTAGAAGGCAGAGACCCTGGTGTGGACCTGAGGTCCACATGGCGGAGTAGGATTTATGGCTGCTGTCCAAATAGTAGATAAGGGTCCTGCAGCTGCCCAGAGCTGAAGGTCACTCTAAAGGGCTCTTGTTGCCTTATATGGTGGTAGCTGCCCCAGATAAGTATCATCCCAAGGTTAAGGGGGTTGGAGGTGGATTATTTACTGCCTTTACTAAATGGGCCTAGTGTTGCTTAAGAAAGGAGCATACTAAGCTGTGGAGAGGGGAAGAAGTGGACTAAACTATGGGAAGGGAGCTCATTTTGATAACAGTAGGTTTGTGACTCAATCTCAGCATGGTAACAGTTATGTAGGAATCCTACTTTTTATTCATTTGTTTGTTTTGTGTTAACAATAGGGCTTGAACTCAGGGCTTGGGCACTGATGCTTAGCTTAATGCTCAAGGCTGGCACTCTACCACTTAAACCATATCTCCAATTTGGGTTTTTTGGTGGTTAACTGGAGAAAGCCTCACCGAATTTCCTGGCCAGATTGACTTCAAATGGCTATCCTCAGATCTCAACCTTCTGAGTAGCTATGATTACAGGCGTGAGCCACTGATACCTGATAGGATCCTACTAAGAGACTAAGGACAAAGATTGCCTCTTCAAGGAAGTAAGATCTGAGCTGAGATGTGAATGATAAGGGACCCAATCTTAGGGGATTCCAAGAGCTTTCCAGACACAGACTGCAAAGACTCAAGGCCAGGAACAAACATGGCACCTAAAGATGCCAGAGGGCCCAAAGCAAAGTGGGCAAGATAAGACTGGTTACAGTTGGCGAGAAAGACCATCAGTTTACCTGAAAAGCTATAGACAATTCTGTAGGGATTGAATAGGGGTACACCATGTTCTGGGGGTACCCAGACCAAGCTAGACACTGGTGATTCACACTTGTAATTCTAGCTACTCAGGAGGCTGCGATCTAAGGATCAAGCCAGCCCACGCAGAAAAGTCTTTAAGACTAATTATTTTATTAGTATTTAAGACTAATTATCTTTAAGACTAATGCTAATTAACCAGCAAAAATAAATAAATCAAACAAAAAACCCAAAAAACATAGCTGGAAGTGAGCTGTGGCTCAAATGTTATACTACCATCCTTGAGCAGAAGAGTTAGGGGACAATGCCCAGGCCCTGAGTTCTGCCCTAGTATCAGCATTCAAAAATAAAAAGATCAGGCTAGCCAGGTACACTGGCTCAAGACTGTAATCCTAATTACATGGGAGGCTGATGTTGGGAGATCATGGTTCAAAGCCAGCCTGAGTACAATCCATAGCTGAACATGGTGATGCAAGCCATAGGGGAAGCACAATGGCTGAATGAAATGGTGACTGCCTGTCAACCCTGTTTTCACAGAGAATTGTCACAAGAAGGAGAATCAAAGCCAGACCAACCTGGGCATAAAACAATACCCTACCACAAATATAACCAACACAGAAAGGAACTGGAGCTGTGGCTCAAGTAGTACAGCACTTGCCTAGCAGAAATGAGGCCCAGGCCAGCTCCCAGATGGTGAAGGGACCAGAGAGGAAGGAATGAGCAGAGGAAGACCACTTAGGAGTTGAGTAAGTGGTGATGATGGGGATTGGTCAAGTATGGTACTAGGAATGGGGAAAGGGGACAGGGCAGGTCCAATTCGATTTGGAAAAGAACTATGTGAGTGGGGAAGAGGTAAAGAAAAGGGAAGACTTGGGAATAACAAACTCCTCCTAGGTTTGGATTGGGAATCACAATAAAGGAAGACATGGCACATTCGAAGTCTTTCTGGTTAGGAGTAAGGCGAGAAGTCTTGATATGCCCAACATCTCGGCTGGAAGACAGCTCAGGGGGTGGAGCTTTGACCTAGAACCACAGGAGGAAAAGGAAGCCCAGAATGTGCCTTTTGGGGGAGTGAGGAAGGAATTTCTTAGGAGCCTGGACATCTGCAGGCAGGAGTTCTGACCTGGTAGCACCTAATTCAAAAATGACTTTAGCCAGGTGCCAGTGACTGGTGCTTGCATCCCTAGTCACTCAGGAGCCTGAGATCTGAGGATCATGTTCAAAACCAGCCCAGGCCGAAAGTGGAGATGTGGCTCAAGAGACAGAGCAGTAGCCTTGAGCAGAAAATCTCAGGGATAGTGTCCAGGCCCTTAGTTCAGCGCTCTCCAGTCTCAACACAAACAAAGAAAAAGACGTCTTAGGACTAATTTCCCCCCTACAAGTTTCTTTTCCCATCACATCTAACCTGAATCCTACAATCAATTAATCTTCCTAAGACACAGCTTATCTTGTGCTACCCCTGCTCAGTTATGACAATGAACAGTTTTGACAGCCACATTAATAATTTGTGAAATTACTCTGCGGAGTGTTTTCTCCAAGTGTCTCTCAATCATTATGACGAGCTGATGAGGGATTGTTCCCTGTAGACCAGAGAGTTTCAAGCTGTGTTGGCTAATATGATAGCCACTGAGTCACATGCAGCTCTTTAAATTAAAATTACATAAAGTTAAATATATATACATTAAAATGCAGCTTCATGCTCAGGGCATAGCAAAGATCCAATAGTCACATGGAATAATGGCTAGCACTGTGACAAGCATAAATATAACAACTTCCCTTGTGGTATCAAGTTCTATTGGGTAGCTCAGAGTTAGGCATCCTGCTCAGGGTTGGTCACCAAATAAATAGTGAAGTTGGCATTTGATCCCAGTAAGGAGCCATTCCGTAGCCCTTTACTGTTTCTGTAATTATTTTAAAACAAAACAAAACATTAACTGGGCATTGGTGGCTCATGCATGTAATCCTATCTACTCAGGAGGCTGAGATCTGAGCATAGTAGTTCGAAGTCAGCCAGAGCAGGAAAGTTCTTGAGACTCTTCAATTAACCACCAAAAAGCCAGAAGTGAAGCTGTGGCTACATTGGTAGAGTGCTAGCCTTGAATGGAAAAAGCTCAGAGATAGTGTCCAGGTCCTGAGTTCAAGCCCTAGGAATCACACACATACACACACACACACACACATACACACACACACACACACACACACACACACACACACACACACAGTAAAACAGGCTCTAATGGTGTGGTGGGTATCAATGAGATGGAGAAGGGGGAATGGAGAGAATGAAGAAGGGTGAATAGGAGCCAGGTACTTTTTTAAAATTTATTTTTGTGCCAGTGAACTCAGGACCTTGCACTCTTGGCTTTTTCCACTTGAGGCTGGCCTTCTACACTAGAATCATAGCTCTGCTTTTGACTTTTTGCTAGTTAGCTGGAGATAAGAGTCTCTCAGATTTGTCTGCCTGGGCTGGCTTCAAATCTCGATTGCCAGGTCTCAGTTTCCTGAGTAGCTAGCATTACAGGAGTGAACCACTACTTTATACAAACACATAAAACTAGAACAATGAAAGCTGTTGAAATTGTTTTAAGAAAGCAAAAGAGGATAATCGAGAGAGATAGAGGGGTGAGATTGATCACGATACATTGTATACAAGGGTAGATATGTCACAATGAAACACCTTTTTACAACTTATATGTACTATCAGAAAAATCTTAAGAAAAAAGTAACCGTTTCAGCCTTGACCTTCTCCTACAATCTGTATCTAAGTATTTCTCATTTTCTTGCACAATCTCTCTCAGCAAGAACTTGCTCATCACCTTCCAATATTCATAATATTTTTATACTCCTCCTTTCTTCTGTCTGCCCTGCTAATGAAATCATACCTAACCCTTAAGTTTAAATAGCTTAAATATCTCTGGAATCTATTCCCTCCCTTCCCTCCCACTACCCCCATTTTACAGCTGCCTGAAGCACCCCTTCTTGTGGCTACCTTCTGTTGCTCCTAATTACACTTTCCCAATTGTCCAGTGTACCTAAGTTAGGCCAGTCAGTTTTGGAAGCACCCCTTCTTCATCACTACTCTTTGAAGTAGGTATTTTTGCTGCAGCTTGAACTCAGGGCCTGGGTGTCCCTAAACATTTTTTTTTTTTGAAAGCTAGCACTCTACCACTTAAGCCATACTTCCACATCTGGCTTTATGGTGGTTAACTGAAAATAGTTTCTCAGGCTTTTCTGTCTGGGTTGGCTTCAGACTAGGATCATCAGATCTCAGCTTTCTGAGTAGCTAGGATTGCAGGCATAAACCATCCACAGCCCCTCAGACCATTTTGAAGCAAGACAGGTATAGTTTACATCACACATTTGGTAACTCAGCATGTGCTACCTAAGTTCCTTGTGCCTAACCCTCTTTATTCTTGTTACCTCAATGTACTCACACTTACCTTTTCAAAAACTATTTATGTTTCTATGTGCCAGACACTCTTCTAGGCATTGGACAAAATAGGTACCATCCATGTGCATTGTCCTAACTGCATAACTTATGAATACAGTACCTTACTGAGCAAAGGGCTTTCACTGATGGATCAAAGAGCTGGAAATGAGGACATTATCCCCAATTACCAGTCTCCCTAATTACAGATGTTCTTATAAGAAAAATGAGAGAGGAAGAGGGCCCCAAGCCAAGGCCTGTGAGCAGCCTCTGAGAAGACAAGGGAACAGGTTTTCCTCCTAGACTATAATGGTCCCTTGATTTCAGCTAAAATAACTTTTGTTTGGACTCCTGACCTACATGTGTATTGTTTTAAATTTGTGATCATTTGTTACAACAGCAAAAGGAAATGAGTAGAAGGAGCATTGGTTCCCTGCCTGCTGCAGGTGTGTCCACAAGCCCATTCTGCCCACTAGAGGGCACAGCCCATGTTACACTTGGAGTTCCTCCCCAGCTCCCAGATGGGGCTGGATGCCCAGAGCTCCAAATATTCCTGCTTACGGATTCAAGTCTCTTTTGAGGTTTGGGGTGTGTTTGGTAGGGACCTGGCGGGTTGAGGGCTGTGAAGATGAAAGGAAGGGAGCTTTCAGTGAGGAGAAAGTGTTTATGGTTGGGAAGTAACTAGAACAGCAAACTTCTGAAGTATACATAAAGAAAGCCCAAGGGAGGAAAATGCCCATGGCTCACACCCATAATTCTCCATACTCAGGAGGCTGAGATTTGGGGGAATCACTGTTCAAGGCAGGCAAGTCCATGAGACTCTATCTTCAAAGTAACCACTAAAAAAAAAAAAACAAAAACAGAATGGAGTGTAGCTCAAGGGATAGAGTGCCAGTCTAATAAACAAGAGATCCTGAGTTCAGATCCCAGTTTTAAAAAAAAGTATGAAAGATTATGTAAATATCATACAGTGAAAAAACTTTGTAAAATTAATTGGTTACTAAAAACATTAAAATTAAAAAAGACTTGGTTGATAGGCATAGAAAGAATTACAGTATTTGCTATATATAATAAAATCATATGCTGAATATTACACTATATGCCACATATAATATTACACAATACATGCTATATTTACAATACATGGATATGCATATATACACATATGCATATGTATGTATATGTATATACAGTACTTTTGTCTGTGTATATACATATATGTGTATATATAGACATATAAATATACTTAATATTCTTATTTGGTGGTGCTGGGGATTTAATCCAGGGTCTCTTACATGCTAAGTTTAGCTCTACCACTGAGGCTCACTCCAGCTCTTTTTTTAATGCATTAATTCTGTGTGTGTGTGTGTGTGTGTGTGTGTGTGTGTGTGTGTGTGTGTGTGTGTGTGTGTGTCCTAGTACTGGGGCTTGAACTCAGGGTGCTCTACTTTTTGAACCATGCCTCTACCTCTGTTTTTTGTTGGTTACTTGGAGATAAGAGTGCTGTGGATTTGTCTGCCTGGGCAGGCTTGGAACTGTGGTTCTCAGATCTCCACCTCTTGAACTAGAACTAGCACGTGGCTTCTGTAGTAATTCTTAGGGAGAATTTTCAGAATAAAGTTTTACCAAAGAGTGTACTTCCTGTTCAAAGATGAAAATTTAAATTGAAAAAAAAAAAACCCCATCACCACAGGTGGCAGGTGCATCGGCCTGGGAACCAGCCCAAGAATCCGCAGTTCTACCAGGTGCCAGCCCAAGCCATGGGGCCTGTTTTGCCTGGCATGGCTGGGCACGATACCAGCATATTCGCTGCGCCGGCGGCCTCCGGCCGGAGAGGGCGCTGTGCCTGCGGCGCGGGTGGGGTCGGGGCGGGCCGGGGCGGTGTGGGCGGGGCTAGCGGCTGGGGCTGGGCTGGGCTGGAGCTGGGGCTCCGGCTCGCACTGGGGCCCTGCACCTGTGACTCCCGTCCCCGCTGGTCCTCGGCCCGCCGGGCTCCCGCAGCGCCCCCCTCCCGCCATGGCTCCGTCCCGGATGCAGCTCGGCCTCCGCGCCGCCTATGCGGGGATCAGCTCGGCGGCTGGCTTCTCCATCTTCTTCGTCTGGACGGTGATCTACAGACAGCCGGGGACTGCGGCGATGGGGGGTCTCGCAGGTAGGCGCGGGGCGCGCGGGGCGCGCGCGGGGCCGGCCGTTGCTGCGCGCGGCTCCCCGCGGCGGCGCCGTCCCCCCGCGGTGCCGCTGGCGTGTTTATCCCCGCACCTCGGGGCGGCGGCGCAGGCCCCAGGAGGCGTCCAGGCCCTCCGGGACCCCCGACGTCCCTTGATCGGGGGTGCGAGTGGCCCCCCTCTGCACAACTCTGGTCCGCCTCCCGGGTTACCCGGTGTGCCCTGCTGCCACCACTGCGTCCGCTGCGCGCCCGCTTTGCTGGGCGCCCCTGCTCCTGAACACACTCTTGTTTCGGGGTTTGGGGGTGGGGGGAAGGCTTGCCCAAGCGTCCTGGTAACAAGCAGGAAAGGAAGAGAGCTGGGAAGGGCGGGGGTGAGTAGGACGATCTGGCTGCCCCGCAACCGAGAATCAGGAGGATCAGATGTTAACTGGACCTTATTTACTTCTCAACCACGTTGCTGCCCGCCTGCTGGCTCTTTCAGTACTTGCTGGGTGACTTTAGGTCTTATGTCTTCATCTCTGTGCCAAAAAAATTTTGGTGTGAAGGGGAAAAAGTTGATTTGTGTTCGCTGTGTGTGTGTGTGTGTGTGTGTGTGTGTGTGTATGTGTGTGTGTGTCTGTGTGTGTGTGTGTGTGTCTGTGTGTGTGTGTGTGTGTGTGTGTGTGTACACTGGTCCTAGAGCTTGAACTCAGGGTCGGGCACTGTCCACGAGTTGTTTTTGTTTTTTTCTTTTCTTTCCTTTTTTTTTTTTTTACTCAAAGCTAGGACTCTCCCACTTTGAGCCACAGCTCAACTTCTAGCTTTTTGGTGGTTAATTGGAGATAAGGGTCTCCTGGACTTAACTGTCTGGGCTGGCTTTGAACCATCATTCTCAGATCTCAGGCTCCTAAGTAGGATTACAGGTGTAAGCCACAGGCCCCCCAATCTAACTCTTTTTTTGTTTTTATGTCAGCCACTGTGTTAAGCAGTCAGCTTCATTATTTCATTTAATCCCTTTATTAGTTCTAGGAGTAGGTATTATTATGATGCTAGGTTTCCAGACACGAAAACCAAGGCTTTATAGTAAGTCACTTGTGTAGCATTGACACGTGCGGAAGAAGGTACGGGAGAAAGTACATGCAAAGATAATGCTTTTACCTATGATCTTATTCCATTACGAAAAGATTCTTAACTAGGATAACTAAAAATAACGCATGTACCCACTGTCCCATCCTTGCTTGGGTAGTGGAGGAACATCGGGTGGGCTTTGTGCCTTATAAGAAAGACATATAGCCCTAGCCTAAGCTAATGCCAAGCAGGGTGCTGGCGGTCACCAAGAACGAGCAGGCAGAGTTCCTGGCTGGGAAGTTCTCAGGTCTGCCTGGGTGCCCCAGCACACCTGTGGGTACAGGGCTCAGTCTTGGCTCCTTTCTCCCTGTACTGCCCCTCCCCATGCTTTCTATTGGTCCTGTTGCTTTTAGCTGGGCATCAGTGGCTCATACCTGTGATCTTAGATACTCAGGAGACTGAGGTCTGAGGATCATATTGGGAAGCCAGGCCAGGCAGGAAAGTCTGTGAGACTTTTTTATTTATTTTTTTGGGTCCGGTCGTGGGGCCTGAACTCTGAGCCTGGGTGCTGTCCCTCAGCTCTTCAGCTCAAGGCTAGCGCTCTAC
The DNA here is from genome assembly GCF_024711535.1 of Dipodomys merriami. Lineage (NCBI taxonomy): Eukaryota > Metazoa > Chordata > Mammalia > Rodentia > Heteromyidae > Dipodomys > Dipodomys merriami. Next base: position 11,992,591 of record NW_027202271.1, read on the forward strand.
CAGTGAGCCACCTTCCCAGCCCCTCTGTGAGATTCTTATCTCCAATACACTACTCAGAAAAAGCCAGTAGTGGCATTGTAACTCAAGTGGTAGAGTACTAGCCTTGAGCACAGACAGGCTCAGGGACAGAGCCCAGGTCCTGAGTTCAAGCCCCAGGACCAGCATAAAAAGAAAAAAAAAAGTTGTTTTGGGGGTTCACAGTTGCTGGGACTGCAGATAGGAGGGATGGATGTGGGGGCTGGTGAGAAATCCTTGAGCTCAGTGACTGTTCAGAGACTGGTAGGACCTGTTAGAGGTGAGTCTTTTCTAACCAGGTGACCCTAGGCATCTCAGTGCCTCTGGGGCCTCAGTTTCCCAGAAGGAGTGGGCGGTGATGCCACTGGAGTGTTCTCTAACTCTTCTCCAGTTCTGAGATGTCCAGTGTGCCTGTCTAATTCCCAGGAATCTGCAGCCTGCCCGCCTTCTTCCTCTTCTGGGGTGCAGTGTCAGCGGTTGTCTATCTTGTGAGCACTCTACTTCTGACTCTGCATTTTGCAGCCCAGATGCTGCTGAGTCACTGCAAGGCAACCCCAGGGACTCTGCTTCTATGCTGGGCACTGGTGGGCATACTGGCTGGACATGCTGGCCCCTGGGCAGGGTTAGCCCAGGGAGCTCCTGAACCCAGGAGGCAAAGCACTTGGCCAACAATCCCATCCCATCCGGGGAGAAGTGGGTATGCAGGAAAGCAGTGGCAAAAGGGAGGTGCGTTTCCTGGAGAAGCCACGTTGGATCCACCAACTCTGGTGCAACACAATCTTGCTTTGGGGTCTAGAAGACCAGTGAAAGAGAAGAGTAAAGTTGGCTTCTAAGACCAAACAGTGCTATGTTCTTCCCACCTGAGTGAAGAGGAGCTCTGGTGTGCCTCTAGCCTTTTTTTTATTTTTAATTTTTTTTATTGTTGCTATAAAGATGATATGCAGAGGGCTACAATTACACGAGTCAGGTAAAGTACATTTCTTTTTGGACAATGTCACCCCTTCCCTCACTCCCAGTTTTCCCTTCCTGTCCCCCCACCCACAAGTTGTGTTGTTTTCAACATAATATTTAGTGGGTACCACTGCTGTTCATTCTTTTTCCCTCTTTTTTTTTTGCTGGTCCAGGGGCTTGAACTCTGGGCCTGGGTATAACCTTAAGCTCCTTTAGTTCAAAGCTAATGCCCCACCACTTGAGCCACAGCACTGCTTCTGGCTTTTTTGTGATTAATTAGAGATGAGCCTCGTAGACTTTCCTGCCCAGGCTGGCTTCAAACTGTGATTCTCAGATCTCAGCCTCCTGAGTAGGTAGAATTACAGACATGAGCCACCGGTACTCAGCTGTTCCTCCATTTCTATATCCTCCCCTCCTTTACCTTCCCAAAGACAGATAAACAAGAACAAAAAAGAAAAAGAACAGCAGCAAAGAAAAAAAAGTCACGTTTCCATTTCCTAGAGTTCATTTCGATAAATATTTTATATGATCAGCGGGACATAGGCATTGTGCCTTTGTGTTCTTCCCCTAAAAAAATCCTCCTTTGGTCTCACCATGAATGCCTAGAGTCCTGTACGATTTATTGTGTTGCACTGTATTTTAGTTCTAGCTTCTGCATAGGTGAGAAAACATGTGCTGTTTGTCTCTCTGAGCTTGACTTAGCTCACTTGTTCTAGGTCCATCCATTTCCCTGTACCCCCCAGCCATTCTTACCCCCAGGTGTAAGAAGAGAGAAGACTGGTGTGCATACGTATTAGGGCCCTGACCCAGGACATGTCCTCTCTGTCTGCTTTTCCCTTGTGGGCTACTCTGGGGACTTTCTGGCTTCATCCAAACCCAATGCTGGCATTTCTGCTGACCGACGCTGTGGGTCCAGAGGGCAGGTGGCTGGAGCCAGACTAAGGTCTGGCATGGCTGCAGCCAGGTAGGGCTTTGGACCTGCCTATTCTATACCAGTTTGTGCAGACCAGGCTCCCCGAAGCCCCAGAAGGAAAAGCCAACTGCCTCCTGCTGGTGGTGTGGGAGGGGACTAGGAAGAGGGGGGCTCAGTGACTATCTGGGGGTTTTGAGGGACTGGCCTTCCCTCCAGTAGTTTGGGAGAGCCAGGGCAGGTGCAGTGGGCCTCCGGATTGGCTTTGTTTGTCTGGAGGAGGCCTGTGTGCAGCGTCTGGACCAGGGTTGAATGGAGGTGACAGGTGGGAAACGTATCTGCATATTAACAAGGAACAAAACAGACATCTTGCAGGGTACCGGTGGCTCACACTTGTAATCCTAACTACTCAGGAGGCTAAGATCTGAGGATTATGGTTCCAAGCTAGCCTGGGCAGCGAAGTCTGTGAGGCTTTTATCTCCCATGAATCTCACCAAAAAGCCTGAAATAGAGCTGTGGCTCAAGTGGGAGAATGTTGGCCTTGAGCAAAAAAGCTCAGGGACAGTGCCCCAGCCCTGAGTTTAAGCCCCAGGACCAGCACCAAAAAAAACAAAAAAACAAAACAAAAAAACGATCTTTTCCTCCTATTCTCAGCCCTATTTGTATATGTAGGAATGGAAGTTTGGGGGAATCCACTGGGTTATGAACACTGGGTCTGAGCTGGTGTCTTCACGGGGCTCTGTTTCAACATTTCCTAATCCAGAAACTGCTGAGTCACAGAGGGACTTATTTTTCTCCTAAGCTGGCTTCTAGAATCTTCAAGTGGGAAAGGATCTTAGAGCTCAACTCCAATCACTACACAGCATGAAAAGAGAGAGAGTGAGTGGACCTGTCACCAACAGGTGTCCCTCTCTGTCTCCTGACTGCCTATGATAAGGGCCTGTTAGGAAATCAAGCAGGGAGAGCCTACACCCTTGGCTCAAGCCTATAATTCTAGCTACTCAGGAGGCAGAGAGCTGAGGATCATGGTTCAAGGCCAGCTAAGGCAAGAAAGTCTATGAGACTCTTATCTACAATTAACCTTCAAAAGAAATCCAGAAGTGTGTGTGGTGGGCGGGGATCTGGGGGGGAATCCAAGTAGAAGAAGGGGTAGCCTTGATCAAAAACAAAAAAAAGCTCAGTGACAGTGCTCAAGCCTTGAGTTCAAGCCTCAGGATTAGTGTGCGTGCACACACACACACACACACACACACACACACACACACACACACACACACACACACACACACACACACACACACACACACACACACACACACACACACACACACGGAAAAAAAAGGAAGACAAGAAATCAAGAAGGGGCCTGGAGGTATAGCTCAGTGCTAAAGCTCAGTGTTAAACCCAGCCACGTGCTAGGTCCCCAGCTTCAACCCTTAGCATTATTTCCCCCCTCAAAAGAAACTAAACAGCACCCCCAAATGAAAACTTACAATGCCTGGGGAGGAAGCTGGAAAAACTTCTGAGGAAAGTGGCTGGCACAAAATCCAGATCACACCAGACAAAGCAGAAGCTGCGGGTTTATTATTCTGTCCACCTGGTGTCTTGCTTCAGTGTCCTGGCCAGGCAGAGTTGGACGTATGCTTTGTCTTGGCCCACCCTGATCTCGGGAAGTCTATGTTCCAGACCCTCAATCCCAAAGGAAGGTAGAGGATGGACCAGTATCAAGATGGGGGGTGGGGGGAGGTCACAGAGAGTGGGTAAGAACACCCACTGTGGAGTCAGTGGGCCTCTTCCCTACTGTAGGTTTCCTGGTTATTCAGTCTAGCAGGACCTCAGCCTCCTCACCTCTAGTTTTAGATGCAGAAACACCAAGGGCCCCACAGCAGTGCTGGGCTCCAGATTTTCTAGCTTTAAAGTCTCATGGGGTTTTGTCCCTCACTAGACTGTGACAAAGCTCCCTCCTCTTTTTCCTAAAAAAAAAAAAAAGTAACCATTTCAGATATGAAAAATAGACTAGTTAGTGCAGTACTGAGGCATAAACTCAGGGTCTTGCTGCTATCCCCGAGCTTTTTTGCTCAAGGCTAGCGTTCTGCCTCTTGAGCCACAGCTCCACGTCAGGCTTTGAACCGAGATGTTCAGATCTCAGCCTCCTGAGGAGCCAGGATTACAGGTGTGAGCCATCAGAACCTGGTGGATAGATAATTTAACATGGAAGGTTTATCACTGGGCCTAAGAAATACAATGTTATAGATGACCTTCATTAGCCTCCCCCACTTTCAATACTTAACTTTTCTTCCAGCCCTTGCTAGCATGGTAAAAGGCTCCTGTGCACATGGTAGATACAGCAGCTCTTTTTGGAAAGTCCCCTTGCCCCCTGGATTGTGGCAGCCTGTAGCATCAACAACCCAGGCTTTGCAGCCAAGAGCCCGCAGCTGCCTCTGCCTCTTTTCTGCTTGTTCTTCCCCATGGCCCCTGCTCCAGCCCTTGCCAATGGGCCTGATATTTGTTCCACTGCTTGAGCTATGTGAGCAAGCACTGCCAGGCACCAAGAGTTGAATTCTGTCCTATTGTACTGGCAGAGAGCAGCTGTTAGCCTGAGCAAGTACCCACCAGGCCCAGAGGACGCTGGGGATGCTGGCTTGCCCTTTGCTGCCAGCTAGAGGGAAGGGCCTAACATGTAGCAAAGAGCAAGAAGGTCACTTGGTGCTGGGTGGTCCTGGGAGGGCTGGGGCTGGGCTTCCTCATCCTGAAGAGCAATCCAGAATTTGGGAAGAGCTCTGCTGCCAGAGCTCAGCCACAGGCCTCAAAACTTGAAAGGCTGAGGTCCCTGAGGACAGACAGATTCAAAATTAAAAACAAGAACATTTTAAGCATTTTTAAAGGCCATATTAAAAGTAATATTTTGGGGAAAGATGCTTATGTTTAATAAATACACAAATCAATTAGGAGCCAAGTGCTGGGCTATTCCTATAATCCTAGCTTCTCAGAAGGCTGAAATCTGAGGATTGAGGTTTGAAGCCAGCTGGGATGGACACATCTGTGAGACTCTTATCCAGTTCACCAAAAAGAAACTGGAAGTAGGGGTTGGAGTTATGGCTCTGTTGGAAGAATGCTAGCCAGTGAGTGAAAGCGCCAGGTACTGAGTTTGAGGACCAGCCTCCAACCAAAACACCAAACAAACTATCAGACAAACAAAAGCTGGAAGTATAGGTGTAGCTCAAGTGATAAGAGCATGAACCAGCCTTGAGCAGAAAAAGCTGAGCAAACTCAGGAGGCTGAGATCTGAGGATCACAGGTCTCAGCCAGCCCAGGCAGGAAAGGTCCAATGAACTACTCAGAAAAAGCCAGAAGTGGTGCTGTGGTTCAGTGCTGTGGTAGAGCGCTAGCCTTGAGCACAAAGAGGCTCAGGGACAGTGCCCATGCCCAGAGTTCAAGCCCTAGGACTGGCAAAAAAAAAAAAAAATTGTAACCAAAAGAATTGTGTGATCAGGGCTGGGAAGGTGGCTCAGTGGTAGAGTGCTTGCCTTGCATGCCTGAGGCCCTGGGTTCAATTCCTCAGCACCACATAAGCAAAAAGAAAAAAGCCGGAAGTGGCGCTATGGCTCAAGTGGTAGAGTGCTAGCCTTGAGCTGAAGAGCTGAGGGACAGCGCCCAGGCCCAGAGTTCAGGCCCCACGACCGGACCTCCTCCCCCCCCCAATAGAAAGAATTGTGTGATTAAGCAGGAAGTTGGAAGTAAAAATAATCACAAAATTAAGCCAATTGATCTGTTTTCATAGTTTACCAGGAGTTAAATAAAAGTAAAGACAAACACAGCCAAAAAAAAAAAAAAAAAGCTGAGCAAGGCCCTGAGTTCAAGCCCCAGTACTAGTGTGCAGGCATGTACACACACACACACACACACACACATTAAGGAGAAGAGGGACATGGTTCTCAGACATCTCTTTTGTCTTGCTTTTTAGAAGGCAGCTTTGAGTCTCATGCGCTGCATTTGAGTCATGAGGTCAAACTCCAGGGAAGGCACCACTCCGCAGTCATGAAGTAGAATGACAAGGGACAGTCTCCTCCATGTTTTCATGACAACAAGTCTGGCCTGGTGGACCTGGGATCCCCAGCGGCTGGGCTCAGGCAGGGAGAGGAGAGGGGACTGCAGCCTGGTAGGTCGGAGGTGGCTGCGTCCCGCTGAGCAAGTCTGTTCCCACAGGTGTGCTGGCCCTGTGGGTCCTGGTCACTCACGTGATGTACCTGCAGGATTACTGGAGGACCTGGCTCAAGGGGCTACGTGGCTTCTTCTTCGTGGGCGTTCTCTTCTCAGCTGTCTCCGTCGCTGCCTTCTGCACCTTCCTCACATTGGCCATCACCCAGCATCAGAGTGAGAGCATGGGGGAGGGACGCTGCCGGGAGGAAGCATTCCCTGAAGGCTCTTGTACACCCGCTCCTTCCCCACCCCCCCCACCAGCTTATGTTTAAGGAACTAGAAAAAACATTTGACCTTACTGCTAAAATAGACAGAATCAATCTCCACCCCCTAAGATAGGCAATGAGACTTAGTAGGACCTACTGGACACAGGGCATGGCCTGTGTCAGCAATCCCCAGAGAATGATTGGTATTGTTTAGTCTCTGCCTAGCTCTGGGAGGAGAGTGCCCTCTGGCGGCTATGACAGGAAGTACCCAGAGGCCCTCCTCCAGACCCCCTGTGTAGTCTGGGGTACTTGTCACAAAGGTAGAATGGGCTGGGCACTGGTGACTCACGCCTGTAAGCTTAGCTACTTGGGAGGCTGAGATCTGAAGATCATCACAGTTCGAAGTTAGCCCAGGCAAGAAAGTCTGTGAGACTCTCATCTCCAATGAAGCACCAAAAAAGCTGGAAGTGGAACTGTGGCCCAAGTGGTAAAGCACCAATCTTTAGCAAAAAAAAGCTCGGGAACAACACCTTGACCCTGAATGCAAGCCCCAGGATGGGTACAAACAAAACAGAAAGGTAGTAGATGGTACAGACCTGTGTCTGGCCAGCCCTGACCTTCCCTTGCCTCCCCATGACTTCCAGCCTCCAAACTCTGAGATATGTTCAAACTCATATCCTGCTCCAGTCTCTGGAAGACTGCCTCACCAGCCAGGAGATGGAAGGGCTACTATGTCAGGAGGGTGGCCCTGGCTTTGTGCACTGCTCTTGGGTCAAGGATGGGCCTCTCCAGTAACCACTGCCCCCTTCCCTTTGGCAGGCCTCCTGGATCCCAGCAGCTACTACCTCTCCTGCGTGTGGAGTTTCATATCCTTCAAGTGGGCCTTCCTGCTCAGCCTCTATGCCCACCGCTACCGGGCTGATTTTGCCGACATCAGCATCCTCAGTGATTTCTGACCCAGGAACTGAGGTCACTGTGGCCTGGGGGGCCCTGAGGACCTGAACTCAGTCTCTGAGTCATCAAGTGGGCCTACCCCCCCCCCGCCATGCCCTGGAGACCCCAGAACTGTGGCAGAAGATACACAAGAGGACCACTACAGTTTCCGAGGAAACTGTCTATATATCTCCTTTGGGATGGGTGGGGGGAGACTGGTGTAGTGGAGGGGGTTCTCACAAGTAGCTCCTCAGCCTAGCTGGAAGGCAGCTTAGATCCATTCCGGTGGATTGATCAGCACTTTGTAAGTCAGGCCAGAGCAATGGAGTGAAGAGAGAGGGGATAAGAACTCTGAAGTCTTGACTTCTGGCTAAGGACAGGTTTGATCCCTGCTGCCCCAGGCACACTCACTGAGGCTGGCGTGAGAAGCTGGGGTGTTCAGGTCAAGTGAGGAACCTCTAAGAGGCCTCTCAGCCCCCTCCCTTGCATTCTGTTATCCCCAAAGGCCATGTAGTTAAAGTCATGTCTCAGAAAGGTGACCTGTGGCCCTGTCCTCAAGGGAGAAGAGTTGAATGGAGAGTTCTGTGTCCCTACTCCCATCCTTCCACCCAGATCTGGTCTAGGGCCGGTCTGTCTGTGTGTCACAAGTCCACACACCTGAGCACCCTCCAACTGAGGCTAACCGAAGGACCATGGCAAGTACATTCCTGCTCCCAGAAAGGCTTTTGAGGGAAGGGGACACAACACCAGCCCAGCTAACCACCCGTCAACTAGAAGTTTGATCTTTAAAAAAGAAAAGCCTTTTCCCTCATGAAAGACAACTTGTGCTTTTCTTCCCCGACCCTGGGGCTCCCCTAACTCCATGGTCTGTGTTATCCCCATCTCTTTCTTCAGGCTGCCATTTTGCACATCTACTCCTTTTCTACTTGTCCCGCCCCCAGCTCTGCCTTATCTGTCACCTTAGCAGAAATACAGTGGGCATTTGTTATCAGACAGCTTTCAGGTTGTTTTCTTGGGGAAGTAGGAAACTTGGGAGCAAATTGTGGGGAATGATGGGCAGGGAAGGGTGAGTCCTTAAGCTATCTCAATAAACCATTTTGCCAAATTGCACTCTGGAGGGCAGGGGTAGGCTCTATCTACCAGCGCTAGAGCTGCTCAGCACCAGAAATATAGTGGTTCTAGCTCAGTTCTTTCCTGGGCTCCCTGCTCTGCCCAGCTAGGGTTAGGATACCCACAAGCACCACCCTAACAACCCCCCAAAAGATTCAGCATCTGAAGCCCCTCTTCCCTCCACCTCTGTCAGGCTGCTCAGGGCTCAGATCCAGGACTATGCGAATGAGAGACTGGCAAAGGCTGGCAGACAAAACCAGCAAGGCAGGCTCTGGAGCCTCACTGCTCACGCTGGGCGTGCTTGTCCCAGCGTGTTTCACCCACTCTTCCTGGCTCAGTACGTGCTTAAGAAGCCATGCCACAGGAAAGCAGAAAGCAAACAGAAAACTGTGTCCACTTCTAGAACCTTCTACTGATACACAGAGGCTCCCTGGAGGTGATGAGACTGAACTCGGCTCCCGGCTAGAATTTTAAGTCCAGGTGCGGTGATTTCATGACCCTTTGGGGTGCTTGGTTGAATAAACCCTGTGTTCCCTTCCGCCTCCGTGGGCCGCTCAGTTATTATCACTGCCTTCATCTCTCCCAAAGAGAAAGGCAGGGGCAGGGGTGGCAAGGGTGTACTCTGAGCAGTGGCTACAGGAAGGGCTGAGCCCCGCCTAGCCTTGTCCCTGATCCAAAGGCACAGGTCATGCCACGCAGCCTGTATGGATGGTGCCGCTTCACACCCAGGAGACGCTTTCACAGAGACATTAGAGCAAATAAAACATTTATTGTTCAGATTTTTTCCACTTTTTTCTTTTTTACAAAAACATGCATACGTACACAGGGTATTGTGGGTCCTGAGGGAGTTAGACACACACACACATACACACATTCTCGCACACATTCGCGCGCGCGCACACACACACACAAACACTTCTTAGCCCCAGGTTCCGGACTCCAAAAGCCTTAAAGACTGAGGGGGACAGCCTCCCCTCCCCCACATCTGTGTCTACTCACCCACCCTCTTCCTCTCAGCCATGCTAGTCCTATGTGGGGCAAAAGTCAAGAGTTGGGGTGGGGGAGACCCCAGAAAACAGAAGGCTCATGGAGGGAGGATAGACAGTGACCAGGGATTCCCCCTGGGGGGAGGGTCATGCTGTGCTTCTGGGGAGGGGGGAGATGAAGGTTTGGCACCATGGGGTCAGGAAGCACCTGTCTACACCAGGGCACTGAGATGGTCCACAAAGGGGGGTCCCCAGCAGGGCAGTGACCAGATCGGAGGCCTGCAGGTGACTGTTCTCACAGTGACAGAGCGGCTCAGAGCCCATTGGTGCAGGGAAGCTTCTAGAGGCATTGGAGGAAACAGGTGACAGGAGGAACTCCCCTGCACTCTGGGGATCCCTTGGCTCCTCCTCTGCTCCCCCAGTCCCCCCCAAACCCAGGAAGGGCCAAGTTCACATTTCTGCGTGGAGCCTGGGGCTGTGTGCAAAGTCTAGGGTCTGCAGAGCCAAGAATAGTGGTTAAAGGTGAGCCCACCTGAGCCAGTCCTCAGTGCAGTCCTGAGGGATGGAGACCACAGCTAGAGGCCTCCACATGGGAGGGGACTCTGCTGGAGCCTGTTGCCCAGCCTGCCTCCTCTCAGGGTCTTTCTGACCCCCATCCCGGAGCTAGGGGCCTCCTCCAGCTCCCTGGGTGACTGTAAGGCAGGCTGGTCTCTGGTCCTGACTACCTGCCCACAAGATCTCTGAAGACCAGGAAACAGGGCTGGTAGCAGAGATGAAGAGAGCCGAGTCCAAAGAGAAGGCTGATGACTCTGAAGCCTAGAGATTCATCGGTTCTTCCTCTTCCACCAGCTGCTCTGAGGGCCTGGAGGACACACAAGGTTGGGATGCTGGTGGACCAGAAGCTTCACACGGGGTCTTAGTGGGGTTACCCCCACACTCCTGGTTAGGAAGCCTGAAGAGAATTAGTATGGTTGCACAGAATCAGGCTCTGGGATCTTCAAGTCAGGAGAATAGGAGAGGTTGGGGAGCTCGTGGACCCCCAAAGCTGTACCTCTGGCATTACCTGTCTTCAGTCAGGATGCCCACGGAAAGGGAAGCCAGTGCGGTCACGGCCTCCACTTCTGCATCAGCCCCTGGTACCCTGGGCCACCAGGAATCTGGACAGGAAGCCAAGCGCTGCATGCAACCCCAGTATTTACCTAGGGTAAGAAGCCAGGTCAGAAAGGTTAGAAACAACAACAACAAATCCTTTGACCCTGCATCCTACACCGGATACTGAGGCTGGAGATTCAGGCCCAGAGTCCAAGAACAGTGGGCGTGCCCTACTCTTGGGATCAGCTTTCCTCAGTGCACCCTCTCCTAGCCTGCCCCTCCCTGCCTACCGCCCTGAACAGCTGGCAGAACAGGTTTGACATTGTAATGCTGGGGAGCGGGGATGCTCCGCCATTCTGCTGTCTCATCTGCCTGAAAGACTACCTCGAGCCACTCCCATGAGTGTGGGGATGTGAGGACTAGGGGGCCTCTTTGCCCTGCACTGAGTCTGGATCAAATTTGCTCACACATTCCTGAGCCCTAGCCTCCTGGAGCACAAGGTCTCACTCACATGATCCTCACATGTGAGCTAGGTGTGGTTGTACATGCCTATAATCCTAGCGTTTGGGAGGCTGAGGCAGGAAGTTCTAAAGTTAGAGGCCAACCTGGGCTACATATTGAGTATGAAGCCAGGCAGAGTAACAAAATGAGATCCTGTGGGGCTGAGAAGGTGGCTCAGTGGTAGAGCGCTTGCCTTGCATGCATGAGGGCCTGGGTTCGATTCCTCAGCACCACATAAGCAGAAAAAAAAGCCAGAAGTGGTGCTATGGCTCAAGTGGTAGAGCGCTAGCCTTGAACTGAAGAGCTGAGGGACAGTGCCCAGGCCCAGAGTTCAGGCCCCCAGGACCAGACCCCCCCCCAAAAAAATTAGATCCTGTCTCAAAAAAATAAAATGAAAACAACTGGCTAGATGTTGGTGATTCATGCTTGTGATCCTAGCTACTCAGAAGGCTTAGATCTTTTTTTTTTTTTTTTTTTTTGCTTTTTGCTTATGTGGTGCTGAGGAATCAAACCCAGGGCCTCTGGCATGCAAGGCAAGCACTTTACCTCTGAGCCACCTTCCCAGCCCAGAAGGCTTAGATCTTAAAATCATGGTTTGAAGCCAGCCTGGGGCAGGAAAGTCCATGTGACTCTTATCTCTAATTAACCAGCAAACAGCTGGAAGTGAAGATTGGATTAAGTGGTAGAGTGCCAGCCTTGAGCAAAAAAGCTAAGGGACCAGCTGGGCAACGGTGGCTCATGCCTGTAATCCTAGCTACTCAGGAGGCTGAGATCTGAGGATAGCGGTTCAAAGTCAGCCAGGGCAGGAAAGCCCATGAGACTCTTAACTCTAATTAACCATCTGGAAGTACAGTTGTAACTCAAAGTGGTAGAACACTAGCCTTGAGGGAAAAAAAAAAGCCCAGGTCCTGAGGTCAAGCTCTATGACTAGACTGAGGATATAGCTCAAGTGGTAGAGCCCTTATCTAGCAAGCTTGGGGTCCTGAGTTCACAGAGGTCACATTCTAGAAATCACCACAACCAACAGCAATAACAAGGGTTGAGAATATAGCTCAGTGGTAGAGTGCTTGCCCGTAAGCACAAGGTCTTAGGTTTGATTCCCAGCACCACAAAAATAACTAAATAGAAGAAAGAAAGGGGAGGTAGAAGGCTTATCCCCATAGCTCATCTGGACCATGGGAACATCCTATATAGGTCTAGTTGGTCACATACACTTGATAGAGTGACCTACTTTCTTTCCGTATCTCTAGAATATATCACCAGACTTTACATAGAGCATACAACAAATACTAAGTTCAAGTTGAGATCTCAAAGTGCTTTCCAAATGTGGGCTCTTCTTTTGATCATGGGGCTTGAACTCAGGGCCTGGGTGCTATCCCTAAGCTCTTTTGCTCAAGGCTAGGGCTCTACCACTTTGAATCACAGCACCATTTCTTGTTTCCTGGTGGTTAATTAGAGATAAGAGTCTCACCAACTTTCCTTTCCCTGGCTTCAAAACATAATCCTCAGAGTACAGCCTCCTGAGTAGCTAGGATTACAGGTGTGAGCCTCCAACATCTGCCCAGAATGTGGACTCTTTTTCAGTGGACTCTTTTTCCATGGGGTATTCTAAGACACAGCCCTGCTGCAAGCACAGCGCTGGGACCAGTCCTGAAGGGAGAGACGCAAAGCAGGCCTCGTTTGCCAAAAGGCCTGAATATCAAGACCTGCCTCCAGTTCTTGCATCAAGGAGGCCCACTGTCTTATGGGACCATCTGGAAAGTTCAGAGGTTACACTTTGGGGTGGGACTGGCTCATCATTACTGCTGGGGTGACTCATGGGATCTGACTGCAAACTTAGCAGCTAGGCCCTACCCCCTGGGGACCAGTGAGCCCCTGATGTTGGTCCCCAAGTTGGGCCCAGAACTCACTGTGTACTCGGATCACAGCTTCCAGAGAGCGGATGGCATTGAGGTTGGGTTTCTGCTTCCAGCCTTCCTCTGCAAGGGGATCCACCTACAGAAAACAGCCCCTCAGTTTCTCAGGGACCCACAGGCTTCGTTCTCTCCCCTAAAAAGGCCGCAACCTTCTAGCATACATAAGCAAGAGCGACGGGCTCTGTGAGCTCAGAAAATATTGGCCATAGTAACCTTGACCTAGGAAGGCAATCTCTGGTGCCCACCGAATTTCAGTTCCCATGCCTTCCCTTCCCTTCTCCCGCTCAGGCCAAGCCAATCCCAGCCCATCTATCTGCCTGCTCTTTGGGGCAGACCTATGGGAGCCCGTCTCACCTACTGCCACAGCCGCACGGGTGGGGGCAGGGCAGCTCACCTTGTTGCCCAGAAGGGCAGCCACACAGGCTTCAGAGGCATCACAGATGGCTGTGAGGTCATGGCCACCCTCCAAGGCCAGCACCACCGCGCCTCCTGCCAAGTTCATCAGCTGCTGCGTCATGTACCCAAAGCCTAAACAGACACAAGGGGGTTAGGAGGAAAAAGCAGACCTATCCGTACCCCTATTACTTCCCCTGCTTGCTTCGTCCTCGGAAACAGTGACTTTAAGGCCATTGGATTCCATGCAAAAACCTGTCTCTGGCTCAGGGAAATTAAGGGTCTTGCCCAAATGACAGGGCTAGGTAAGACTCAAACCCAGGCATTAACTCCAGTCTGAGTGTTTTCCACTGGGGCCACCCTACCTCTTCTTTGTCTGTTCTCCTGTGGTCCAGGGAGTTTGGGGTACCCTCTGTTCTCCCTTGCCCTTCCCCCTTCAAGAGCCACCAGCCTAGTCTGAAAAATCACAGGACATGGTGGGAAATTCTAGAACAAAGCTTCTACCTACGTCCCAGGGGCCTGATTGGGCTTCTCTGGTGAACTGACTTGGTACTGAGAAAGAGGCCTGGACCTTGCCAGGCTGGGGATGCCAGAGGATTCTCACTGCGGTACTTCAGGCTTCTCATTCAGCAGTGGGCCAGCCACTGTTCCCTTCCCCTATGGATTTGGGCCATGCCTCCTCATCCTTCTGCAGGTTAGCTGTCGTTCCTGACACCTCCCCTTCAGCGGGGGCCCCCTTACATTTGGCAGAGACATGGTAGCCACCCAGCGGGGCAGGGTGACCCTCAGCAGCATCAAACCCAGCAGACACCAGGACCAGATCGGGAGAGAACTCTCGGGCGATGGGCATCACCACTAACCTGAGGGTTCCAGGAAAAAAAGGGGTCACCACATAGGGTCCAGCACAAGGCACAGAGTGGCCCAGGCATAGACCAAGGACCTCCCCCCCCCCGTGCTCCTTCCTGTCAACTTGCAGGGGAGGGGGCATCTGCTCTCAGGGCTCCAAGATGCCCCATCTCCCAGCAGGTGAGAAGATCCCTTAGACCTCCATGACCTTGGCTGCCCACCCATGTGCTCTCCTCAGAGACCAGAAACACTGAGTGCATTGGACTAAGTTGACTCTATTGTATGGGACCTGGACTAGTTGAGTCATGGGCCACCAAGCTCCACCCTCTTATCTTCCTCTTGCCAAAGCTGAGGTGCACTTTTATATTCTTTAAAGTCCTAGGCAAGGGGCGTGGATGCCAGCAACCACCAAAAGACCATCCAGGACTCTTGTACAATTAGTATTTGTGGAGACTACAGTTTGCAGATCAAATTCTAGGGTTCCCAGTCCACAGATGGAGTGCAGAGAATGGGGGTAAGGAGGAAAGGGCTCTTGAGCACAGTCTAGAGCTCCTCCTAGAGTGGTTTTTGAAGTAACTCCTCCATTTTTTTAATTGTTTTTTTGGTGCCAGTCCTAGGGAGTGAACTCAAAGCTAGCACTTTATCACTTGAGCCATAGCTCTATTTCCAACTTTTTTTGGTAGCTAATTGGAGATGAGTCTCACAGATTTTCCTGTCTGGGCTGACTTCAAACTACAATCCTCAGATCTCAGCATCCTGAGTAGCTAGGATTACAAGCATGAGTCACCATCATCTGGCTGATGGTAGGCATAATTTAAGGACAAGTTTCATTTCTCTTGCTTAAGGCCCAACTCCTCCCAGATGCTAAATACACATGGCAGCTTTGTCCACGTTATCTTGCAATCAGTCTCTTTAGCACTGCATTCCCTTCCCCCACCCCCTCCACCCCCGCTTTGGTCATGGGCCTGGGCACTGTCCCTCAGCTCTTCAGCTCAAGGCAAATGTTCTACCACTTGGGCCGCAGTACCATTTCCGATTTTCTGGTGGTTATTTGGAGACCAGAGTCTCATGGACTTTCTTTGCCCTGGCTGGCTTTCAACTGCAATCCTCAGATCTCAACTTCCTGAGTAGCTAGGATTACAGGCATAAGCCACCAGCGCCTGGCCTAGATTGGATCTTGATATCATGTGATGTTATAAAGCACATTTTGGCTTTCTCTTTTTTCCCCTAGCACTAAGGCTTGAACTCAGAGCCTCGTATTCTCAATTAACTTTTTCACTCACAGCTGGCACTCTATCACTTGAACCATAGCTCCCCTTCCCGTTGCTGATTTTTTTTTCTGATTAACTGGAGACAAAAGTCTCATTGACTTTTCTGCCCAGCCTGGCTTTGAACCACAATCCTCAGCTCTCAGCCTAAGTAGCTAGGATTACAGATGTGAGCCACCAACACCTGGCAACTTTCTTCTTCTTGTATAGGCCTTCACTTCATACTGACTACCAAGTCTAGTAACCATCTCCAACTCAGGGTGAGGGAAAGCGGGGCAGGAAGGTGTGGCCTTGCTGGATGGTCTCCTCTGGTCCCCAAGAGCACTTACCTGAAGGCAGCTAGGTACTCAGGGTCCCCCACAGGGGGATCCAGGCCCCCGGCCCAGGCCACATTGACATTGAAGCCCTCACCACTGCCAGTCCCCACCTGGAAAATAGGGTGCAAAAAGAGCATAAGGAGAGCCCCCAGAGGCCAGCACTACAGGGCCAGTACATCCAGCCTCTACACTTCCAAAGGGAAACGGAAATACCACAGAGGCAAAGTGATCTGCCTGTGATCATACAGCTGCTCACTGGGCAGGGCAGAGTGAGTGTACGGGAGAGTCAATGGGGCTGGCAGATGCAGGCTCGGCTTCATGTTACCTCATCCACGGCCCCACTGCCTGGGAAGAAGTTGCCATCATCATGGCGATGCAGGGAGATGTAGAGCACGTTAGGGTCCTGGTAGAAGGTCTGCTGGGTGCCGTTGCCATGGTGAACATCCTAGCCAGGTGGTAGGCAGGTCCAGAAGAGGATAGATAGAAGCCAGGACATATAAGAAGGGTTTCAAAGCCAGGCCTTGATGGCTCATGTCTGTAACCCTAGCTACTGCTCAGAAAGTTGAGATCTGAGGATCCTGCCTTGAAGCTAGACTGGGCAGGAAAATCTGAGAGACTCTTATCTCCAATTAACTACCCAAAAGCCAGAAGTGGAGTTGTAGCGCAAGTGGCAGCGTGCCAGCCTTGAGTGGAAAAAGCACAGGGACAGCATCTAGGTCCTGAGTTCAAGTCCCTGTACTGGCACCAAAATGCCAGGGTCGGGAGGGGGGGAGGGAGGGTGGGCTTCAAGGTCAATAACCATTGTGCATATTGTGAGGTCAGGAAACTGGGGTTCCTACAGCCATATGGTTGAGTGGTCCTAAATAATCCACTGTCTCGGGCTGGGAAGGTGGCTCAGTGGTAGAGCGCTTGCCTTGCATGCTCGAGGCCCTGGGTTCGATTCCTCAGCACCACATAAGCAAAAAAAGCAAAAAGCCGGAAGTGGCGCTGTGGCTCAAGTGGTAGAGCGCTAGCCTTGAGCTGAAGAGCTGAGGGACAGTGCCCAGGCCCAGAGTTCAGGCCCCACAACCGGACCCAAAAAAAAAAATAATCCACTGTCTCGCTATGAGCCTCATCTTCCCATATGGAAAGATACTGTCTCCTCTCTCCCCATTCAAATCTCATGTCTAGAGTCTATCTATCTATCTATCTATCTATCTATCTATCTATCTATCTATCTATCTATCTATCATCTATGTGACTATCCTTCTATCATCTATCTGACCATCTATAATCTATCTACTTCATCTATCTATCTACCTAGTTATGATAGATACAGAGTTCCTCGGTACATGGGAATGACTGTAACATGAGCTCCTAAAATATAGGCACCCCAATCTGTGAGGAGGTGAGTCACAGTGATTAGGTCACATGAGAGCAGGGGTGGGTGGGCCAGTGCCATGCGGTATCCAGAATCACACAAGTCAGGGGCACTTCTGCTACATCTTCATCATGAAGTCATGCAGATGCTCAAGAAACCAAGCTCAGCTACAGAGGGCCAGTGGCTATGTGCGGCCCAGATGCACTCCCTTCCCCCTGTCCCTGAAAGAGCTGGGCCCTGCCTTTGTCTTAAAGGATCATGCATGGGTCCAAATGTGCAAATTTTCCCCACCGATCTCAATTTGTCCTTAGAAATGTCCTTTTTACTTTGCACCAGTGGCTCATGCTGGTAATCCTAGCTACTCAGGAAGCTAAGATCTAAGGATTGCAGTTTGAAGCCAGTACCAGCAGAAAAAATCCATGAGACTCTTTTTTTTGGGGGGGTGGGGAGGGTCCGGTCGTGGGACCTGAACTCTGGGCCTGGGCGCTGTCCCTCAGCTCTTCAGCTCAAGGCTAGCGCTCTACCACTTGAGCCACAGTGCCACTTCCGGCTTTTTTCTTTTTGCTTGTGTGGTGCTGAGGAATTGAACCCAGGGCCTCAGGCATACAAGGCTAGCGCTCTACCACTTGAGCCACAGTGCTACTTCCGGCATTTTTTTTCTTTTTGCTTATATGCAAGACTCTTAATCTCTAGTTTAACTAGCAAAAAGCCGGAAGTGGAGCTGTGGCTTAAATATCAGAGTGTCACCCTTGAATGAAAAAAACTAAGGAACAATGTTCAGGCCCACAGTTTAAGTTCCAGTATTGGTACCAAAAAACAAAAAAAAAAGTATTTCATAGCTTTCAATGCAGATCAGATACCGTTTAGTAGCTAAATATTTATACTCTAGAGCTAATGGCCTGAGTTCAAATCCCAGTCTCACTCTCAAAGTAAGTGTCCATGTTATTTAATCTCCATGTTATTAGTTATTTAATCTCTCTCCTTACCTATGAAATGGGCTGCCGTCAAGTTCAGACATAAAACTGTCTCTGGATTGTTATTATAATTATTAGAATTGCTCAAAGAAGAGCCAAGACAATGAGAGCTCCTACCTACTTCAGGATTCTGCTCTGGTGAACAGCTTCCCACACCCCCTACCACTGGGCCTCCCATCAGCTCTGTGCTACACAAGAGAAAACTGAGGCACAGACCTGATAGAGGGAGCCGCATCTCTAAGACCAGCTCAGGGCTCTTTATGCATGTATTGTGTGTGTGTGTGTGTGTGTGTGTGTGTGTGTGTGTGTGTGTGTGTGTGTGTGTGTGTGTGTGTGTGTGTGTGTGTGTGTGTGTGTGTGTGTGTGTGTGTGTGTGTGTGTGTGTGTGTGTGTGTGTGTGGTGTGCCAATCCTAGGGCTTGAACTGAGGGCCTGGACACTAATCTTAAGCTATTTTGTTCAAGGCTAGCTCTCTACCACTTGAGCCACAAATCCAGCTTCCTACTTTCTAGTGGTTAATTGGAGGTAAGAGTCTCTCAGACGTTCCTGCCTGGGCTGGCTTCGAACCATGATCCTCAAATCTCAGCCTCCTGAGTAGCTAAGATTACAGGCATGAGTTACCAATGCCTAGCTCTTTGTACATTTCTGAAGGTACCAGGAAGGAGGACCTACCCAGTCTACAATGAGGATCCTGCGGGCTTTGCCCTGCTGTTGCAGCTGCCGGCAGGCGATGGCCACCGAGTTGAAGAAGCAGAAGCCCCTGAGAGAAGGAGAGAGGGGCCTGCCAGTCCATCCCTTCTCCACACCCCACCTCTGCAGTCCCTTACTCCCCCACCCAGAAGCCTCCTCAGCCTACAGAAAGGCTCTGGGGTTCCTCTCCTCCATCCCCTCATCCCTTTAAGGTCTTACATGGCTGTGGAATGATCGGCATGGTGTCCCGGGGGCCGTACCACAGCAAAACCGTTCTGGAAAGGGGAAAAAAAAATGACTGTAATCCTAGCTACTCAGGAGGCTGAGATCTGAGGATTGAGATTCAAAGCCAGCCTAAGCAGAAAAGTCCATGAGATTCTCATCTCTTAATTAACCACCAAAAAGCCAGAGGTAAAGCTATGGCTCAAGTGGTAGAATGTTCGTCTTGAGCAAAAAAACTTCAGGGAAACAAATATTGCAGTGGTACTCACTAGACACTATGTGGAAAATGAACTATACTATACAACTTGTGGGTGGGAATGGGAGGGAAACACTGGGAAAGAGGGCAGGAAGGGGTGACATAGTCCAAAAATAAATGTACTCTTTACCTGACTTATGTAACTGTAACTGCTCTGCACATCAACTTTATCACAACAATAAAAAATATTTTTAAAAAAAGCTGAGACAGCATGCAGGCACTAAGTTCGAGGCCCAGTACCAGTGTGTGCAAGTGTCCAAGTCTGTCTCCATGCTAAGTGTTCTTTGCTGGTGTGTTCTGACTGTAATCAACTTGACAATGATGACAACTACTGGCTGTTTTGTAAAATACACACACACACACACACACACACACACACACACACACACACACACACATGCGTGTGCTTGGCCCTGTGCTGATGAGCACTTTATATACTCCAGGTTTCATCATCTTCTCATCTCCAAGCTGGGGTCAGCCTGGGTGAAAAGATGTTTGGAAGATTCCATCTTAACCACAGCTCGGCCTGGTGGCACATGCCTGCCATCCCCAGTGACAAGGAAGAAGATCACAGCCCAGGTTGGGCCCAGGCAAAAAACAAGATGCTGTCTCAAAAACAAGTAATGCATACCTCTGTACAATACCTTCATACTCACAATAAAGTTATAGTTTTAAAAAAGTAACTAATGCACAAAGGGCTGGAAGCTGGGAGCCAGTGGCTCACACCTGTGATCCTATTCAGGAGGCTGAGATCTGAGGCTCTCAGCTGAAAGCCAGGCCTTGGGCAGGAAAGTCCATGAGTCTCTTATTAATTAACTACCAAATAGCCAAAAGTGGAACTGTGGCCAATCTAGCAAGTGTCAGGCCTTGGGTTTAATCCCAGTACTGGCAAAACAAAACAGAACAAAACCAAGGCTCTTCTCCAGATTACAGTGCTGTCAAGGACTCTGACACTGAGGCCACTGTACCTGCCTTGGGCCATAAGATCTTAAAAAATGGAGTCGTCAGACTCCATAAAGTGCTTAGTCCAGACCATGGCTCCAATCCACACTGCCCCTGTTGGAAGCTGACATGCCACATAGGAGCTCTGGAGACGGCAGCAATATACCTACAGCCATGCAGCATGTCTTTAATGACACTAGTAATATCTTTTCATTTTCTTGGTGGTAATGGGATTCAAACCTAGGGCCTTGAGCTTGCTAACCAAGTGCTCTACCATTTGTGTGTGTGTGTGTGTGTGTGTGTGTGTGAGAGAGAGAGAGAGAGAGAGAGAGAGAGAGAGAGAGAGAGAGAGAGACAGACAGACAGACAGACAGACAGAGACAGACAGAGAGACAGACAGAACAGAGACAGAGAGAAACAGAGACAGAGAAAGACAGAGAGAGACAAGAGACAGAGAAAGACAAAGAGAGGAAGAGGGAGAGAGAAAGAGAAAGAGAGAGAGAGACAGAGAGAGATGGTGCTGAGCTTTAACTCGGAGCCTGGGTGCTGGGTTCCTGAGCTTTTCTTTTCTTTTCTTTTTTATTGTGAAAAGACCGTACAGAGGGGTTACAATTACATGGGCAAGGTAATGAGTACATTTCTTATCAAGCATTATTGCCTCCTCCTTTGTTTCCCCTTCCCATCCCCCTCCCACACCATAGTTGTAAAGTTCATTTTCGACATAACGACTTGTACATCTCATTGTTGCAATGAGTCCACCTGTATCCCTATTTAAACAATTTGTTTTTCCCTTCCCCTCCACAAATTATACCTACATCAAATACAGTGAAAGCAGGGGTTATACCATGGGGGAGGGATATACAAAGCAACAAAGAAATCATCTTATAAATGTTAGAAACAATAGCAAGAAAGAAAAAAAACATTTGAGTCCTTATCTTGGGGTTCATTTCGCCTAGCATCAACTTATCTGACAGTTTCTGTTTGTCTCAGACATATACTAGTTATTGCAAATAAGGGAAAACATGGGGCCTATGTTTCTTTGGGCATGGCTTACTTCACTTAAGATAATTTTTTCCAAGCCTTTCCATTTCCTAACAAATGGGGCAACGTCATTCTTTCTGATGGAGGCATAGAATTCCATTGTGTATATATACCACATGTTCTTGATCCATTCATCTACTGAGGGGCATCTGGGTTGGTTCCATATCTTAGCTATAGTAAATAATGCTGCAATAAACATCGTTGTGCTGGTAGCTTTAGTATGGTCTTGTTTGTGAGCATTTGGATAAATGCCCCAAAGTGGGATTGCTGGGTTATAGGGGAGCTCCACGTGGAGTCTTTAGAAGAACCCCCATACTACTTTCGAAAGTGTTTGAACAAGTTTACACCCCCACCAACAATGCAGTAAGGTTCCCTTCTGTCCACATCCCCTCCAGCAACTCTTGTTATTAGAGTTCTTGATTATAGCCATTCTAACTGGGGTGAGGTGGTATCTCAATGTTTTTTTGATTTGCATTTCTTTTATGGCTAGGGAGGTTGAGCATTTCTTCGTGTCTATTGGCCATCCGTCTTTCCTCTTCAGAGAAGTTTCTCTGTAAGTCTTTAGCCCACTTATTTATTGGGCAGTTGTTTCTTTGAGGATTTGTTGTTCAGGGATTTAATTTTTTTAGTTCCAGGTATATTTTAGATATGAGACCCTTGTCTGTTGTATGACTAGTGAAGATCTTCTCCCAATCCGTGGGCTTTCTATTGATCTTGCTAGCTATGTCTTTTGCCATGCAGAAGCTCTGCAATTTCATGCAATCCCATTTGTCCAACCTTTACTCAAGGTTAATACTCTACCATTTGAGCAATAGCTCTACTTCTGGATTAATGGTTAACTGGAGATAAGAGTCTCATAGACTTTCCTGCCCATGTTGGCTTCGAACCTTGATTTTCAAATCTGTCTCCTGAGTAGCTAGGATTACAGGCATGAGCTACCAGCACCTGGTAGTGTTCCGCCATTTGAACCATGCCCCAGCCCTTAAATGTCTCTAAGACACCAAGTACCCAGGGGCACAGTGGCTTGACTAACCAGGTAATGCAAGCCTCAGGCTCAAACCTCACCCTAGTCCCTAGAACTCTGGATCTTCCTGTGCAAACACTGTGCAATATCGATGAGGAATGAGAGAGCTGGGCTTGGAGGTCTGGAGCCCACTGCCCTACCCTGCACTTCCTTTAGGCTTGCTTGTGATCAACGCAAACCTCTTATATGTATTTTTTTTCCTAAGATTTTTTTTCATTTGATTTCTATTTATTATCCTTATGTAGTTGTACAAAGGGGTTTCTATTCAAAATGTCAGTTAATGCATCTTGATCAATGTCACTCATTCCATCCTTCTCCCCATCTCTCCCAACCCCACCCAATCTATCTCGCTCCATTTCCACATATGTGCACTGAATATTATGACTGTATTTGCCCACCTTTTCTCTCCTTGCCTTCCCTACCTCTATTGACTTCATTTCACTCACCATTGGATGAATCCCCCCTTGCATTTCCCACACTTCAGTGAACATGCTTGTGCATATGTGCCTAGGGCCCTGTACACACACATACAGTTACAATTTCAATCTAACTTTCCACATATGAGAGACAGCATGTGTCCTGTGTACCTTTAGCTCTCGAGAAGCCACTTTGAAGGCGAGGTCGGTGACACTGCCAGCAGCCCAGCGGGCTGCATTGGAGGAATGTAGCTCGTTCCAGATGGTGTCAGTGTCCACCTGTAGGAACCAGAGTCAAGGCCGGCATCATCCAAGGCTTTGCACAGGAGCTGGTACCCAGAGCGGTGGTACCCACCCTATGGCCAGGACCCCAGGGGCAGGGAGCTGGGCAGACAGTGCTGCCTTCCCAGTGCCCCACCGCCCAAAGGCAAGGCCTCCTGTGTCCCCAATCCCAGCAGGACTTTTCCTTCCCGGTACCAGCCCATTTGTGGCCAGCACTCTGCCGGCAGCATCACACCTGCCTCCCCAGTCAGGGGAGGGGGGCATGGCGTTACCTGGGCAGGATTGGGGTTTGGGCCTGGAGAGGGGTTGTGAAGCCCCAGCTGACTCTGCTCAGGCCCTGCGGGACGGTCGGAGCTGGAGGGGCCGTCTGCACCACTGTCTTCCACTCGGGGCCCCTAGCCCAGGCTGGGAGGCCCCCCAAACCCAGTCCCTGGGCCTCAAGGCTAGGGAGGGGCCGGGGGGGCATGATGGGGAGATGGGGAGGGCGAGGCGAACCGAGAGAGGCGAGGAAGGCAGAGAGAGTCGCAAGAGGCTGGAGAGAGAGAGAGAAAGAGAAAAGGACAGAGAAGGGAGAGGAGGGAGGAGAAAACAGAAGCAACACAGTTGGAAAAACCAGAAAGTGGCAAGAAAATGGGGAGTTGTGACCTGGGCATTGATTGGCTCCCAAACAATCCCCCCTACTCCACTAGAGCTCTTATGTTTCCCTCCTGAACTCGGCCTCCATCCCCGGTGTCCACCTTGCTTGGGACCATTACAGGAACCTCTGAGGCAGAGAGGGGCAGAAAACCCACCCTGACAGAGCAGGGGTGAGTCAACCTGTAGGGCTGAGGAGAGGGGGACTGCTATGTCCAGGGCAGGAAAACCTTGGATCTTCAAGGCCACCTGGAGTACCACCACAGCCCCCATGCCAGGCAGTACAAGATCTGGGAACCAGGCAGAGGTCACCTCAATTGTGTGAGAACCCACCCCTGGGCAGAGCAACCTGGGAGCCATCATGAAATGGCCTGACTACTAGAGTCTTATAAAGGGAAATGATCTGAACCTCTGCCTTGGCTCTCCTCTTGGTGCCTCACTCAACATGTACTAAATACCTTCTTCTAAGTGTGAGGCACTGAGATCCACATTGGTTTGGGGGTGGGGGTAGGGATGGGCTTAGGATATATCTGTCCCCTAGGAGCTTTTAGCCAGCAGAGAGGCATCCTGGGAAAAATCCCTAGCCTACTACTTGATCTGGCAGAACAAAGCACACAGGCAGAAAGGGGCTGGGCCTGGGAGAACCAAAGGGAAGAAAGCCAAGAGCCCTTGGCAATGCCCACTGGGGATCCCCAGGCAGACTTACCCCAACCGCACCACAGGGCAGCATCACGAACATCTGCTGTGCTAGAAGCCCTTTGGAGAGACACCAAGGCTGAATGAATGTGGAGGCTCTTGGCCCAGCCTGACCAGGAGCAGGGAAGAGCCCTGAGAAGGAGGTCAAGTAGGGGTGTAGGGAGAGCAGGGTGTGGGGAGAGGTGGAGGAGGGGAGCAGAGGGATGAAGGCAGCAAGCTGGCGTGAAGCTGGCTGGGAGCAGCTGAGATGTGTATCCATGGAGATTCGGAGGCAAGTATCCACCCATCCCCTACCTGACAGCTTCCTGTTATCCAGTTTGAGGCGGCTGAGTGGGTTGGTGCCGTAGAGGAGCACGTGCCTCTCCGAGTGGACTGACTGTAACTCCTCCAAGGAGGCTTTGCGACCCCGGAGACACTGAGGAAGGGGCAGCTCCTGAGTCCATGATCTCGCCTGTCCTTCTATTACCTCATCCTCCCTTCTCACCTCTCCCTCACACACAGGGCCTCCCTCTCGTCACCTTAACCTCCCCGGCTCCCACTGCCGCCCACCCTGCCCTCTCACCTCACACTGGCTTCGGAGACCTCGCTCCTGCAGCCGGGACCAGATGCTCTGGATGCGGCCAGCATGCTCTGGATGTCTGCTGTTTTCTCCGCAGGAACACTGGTGCTTCAGCATTACTGAGTCGTAGACTAGCCCTGCCAGGAGCAGAGGTCACAACTGGGACCTGGGGAGACCCCCTGACCTGGCTAACACCCACAGAGACCCACCACATGGAGCCAGGTACAGCATGGCCCACACCCCTCTCTTCCCTCATGGGCCTGTAATTCCCTGACTACCCTGCAGAGCCCCAGTCCTGCGCATGCCCACATGCTTGTCCAGGTGGCCTTAGGCAGCATCCGGCTACCTTTCTGACAACACACCTCTTGTGCCCTCCAGGACTCAGACCCTAAATACAAGGCCCAACACCTGGCATGTCCTTCTGGGTGTGACCAATCCACAGGAGAGGGCAAAGAGAAACAATCCCGGGGAGATGAGAAGCCCACAATGCCACTGGGTTAGTGTGATAAGGCAAATGGAGTTCAGGAGACTGACTAGCTGGCTTTCCCAAGTGCATATAGACAATACTCAAGAGGGATAAAAATTAATTTGTTTCTTTGCTTCCCTTGTCATTAGTCCCGAAACAATATGTACAAAGCATGGCAGCTCTTTGCATAGCATTTGCATTGTAGTAGGGACTATATCCAGAGATGATTTAAGGGATACAGAAGTGGGTGCAAAGGCTAAATGTAAATACTATGGCATAGGAGCTTGAGTGTGGATTGCAAAGGCTAAATGTAAATACTATGGCATAGGAGCTTGAGTGTGGATTGCAAAGGCTAAATGTAAATACTATGGCATAGGAGCTTGAGTGTGGATTGCAAAGGCTAAATGTAAATACTATGGCATAGGAGCTTGAGTGTGGATTGCAAAGGCTAAATGTAAATACTATGGCATAGGAGCTTGAGTGTAGATTGCAAAGGCTAAATGTAAATACTATGGCATAGGAGCTTGAGGTAGGAGTGTGGCCTATAACTCCAAGGGCCTTCAGAAGGCTCAGACCATTTGAATCCAAATGCCTCTCTTATTTATTTATTTGTTTGTTTGTTTGTTTACTTTTAGTGCCACTCTTGGGGCTTGAACCCAGGACCTGAGCACTGTCCCTTAGCTTTTGTGCTCATAGTTAGCTCTCTACTGCTTGAGTCACAACACCATTTCCAGCTTTTTGGTGATTCACTAGAGATAAGAGTCTCACAGATTTCCCTGCCCAGCCTGGCTTCAAACCACAATCCCCATCTTCTAGCCTCTTTGCAAGCTAGAATTACAGGTGTGTACCTCTGGCACCCAACTATTGCCACTCTTTTTAGGAGTAACCCTTGGAGAATAATGCCAGGTATGAATAAAGACTTATGCATACAGAAATCAAAATAAGGAGAAATAAGTAACAACTTAGCCAAATAATCAAAAAATAAAATACTGTAATGAAAGACAAGAATTCAGCCAGGCAAAACGGTTCAACACTGGTAATCTGAGCTATTCAGGAGGCTGAGATCTGAGGAGCAAAGTTTGGAGCCAGCCCAGGCAGAAAAATCCATGAGACTTTATCTCTAATTGACCAGCAAAATGCTGAATTGAGACAGGTGCCAGAGGCTACTCAGGAGGCTAAGATCTGAAGCTAGCAGTTCAAAGCCAGCCCAGTCAGAAAATCTGTGACTCTTATCTCCAATAAATTACTCAGAAAAAGCCCCAAGTGGTATTGCAGCTCAAGTGGTAGAGCACTAGCCTTGAGCAAATACAGGCTCAGGGAGAGGCCTGAGTTCAGGACTGGCAAAAAAAAATGCTGAATTGGAGGTGTGACTCAAGAGGTAGAGTGCTAGCTATAAGAGAGAGGGAGGCTTTGAGTTCAAGCCCTGGAAAGAAGGAAAGGCGGGAGGAAGGAAAGGAAGGTAGAATAGAGGGAGGAAGGAACAGAGAGAAGGAAAAGGATGGAAAGAGGAAGATGAAAGAAGGAAGAAAGGGGAAATATGAGTAGAATTTAAGATAGAAACTTCTGGGTGATAGAATATTGATTGGGAACTTTTATTGGATTCTTACACATTTTTCATATTTTTTCCCTAAATTTCTAAAGTACTTCCGAGCTCTTTAGAAGCAAATTAACTGCCCCCCCTTCTCCCCCAGGTGCACACGCCCCCCCCCCCACATACACACACAGGCTGACCATAGTGGCAGGAGACTTGAATTCCTATCCTGGTCTGATTGTCAGCTGGCTATTTAGCCACATGCTTGACCCCTTTGTTAAAGAGTACCACCTGTCCATGGGCACTGAAGGCATCCCGTAATTCCCAGAAACTACTCTGGGAGGTTTAAGGCTATCCCAGGCCACACCATGTACAGACATAGATGCAGGCCTCAAGCCCTTTCCTCCTGCCTCTGCTGTGGTCTCACCTGTGGTGAAGGGCAGGGTCCTGGGGGAGGTCTCTGAGCTGGTGAGAACTCCAGCCTGACCTGCGGGCTCTGGGGTCAGCAGTGAAGCAGGTGCAGCTGGGGAAGACTGAGTCCTGGACAGGAGCCGGTGTCCTCCCTGGCCCAGAGGAAGAAGCACTGAGTCGCCGGCACTCCCCCGGGAGGGCTTCCCGGACAGCTGCTGATGTTCCCAAAGCAATGCCTACAGGAAACAGGGGCTTTCGTATCAGGTGTCCGCGATCTGTTCCACCTGCTTCTGTCCAAGTTCTTGAAAGCCTCTAGGTAAGTTAGCTTTTCTGGACAGATTTGAGGATGCACCCAAATTTTTGTGCTTTCTATCTCGGCTCTGGCTCTTTGACTCTGAGTCCCCTGACTCAGGGGCCCCCTTGAAGACATACGTCCAGATTGACTACCCCATACCTCTACAGTTTCCTGGGCTCCACTCCGATTAGGATCTACCCACCTCTAAGGACCAACTACCACATGGGGGAACATGGGGCACTGTGTGAGTTACTACACACATGTGGACAGTTAGCATATTGTTATGGAAATGTCTGTCAAATTCATACTCCAAGACCTCCAAAAGTGACCCTATTTAGAAATAATGAAAGATTCCTCATCTTTGCAGTGGTAACCAAGTTATAATGAGGTGCTTAGGGTAGGCCCTAATCCAATAAGGCTGTTGTCTTTATATACAGAGGAAATGCGTGCTAGTGGATCACACCTATAATCCTAGCTACTCAGGAGGCTGAGAACTGAGGATCATGGTTTGAAGCCAGCTTGGGCAAGAAAGTCGATGAAACTTTTATTTGGGGGGGGGGGGAGAGGGTGGTCATGGGGCTTGAACTCTGGGCCTGGGCAATGTCCCTCAGCTCTTCAGCTCAAGGCTAGAACTCTACCACTTGAGCCACAGTGCCACTTCCAATTTTTTGGTGGTTAATTGGAGATAAGAGTCTCATAGCCTTTCTTGCTCAGGCTGGCTTTGAACCACGATCCTCAGATCTCAGTCACTTGAGTAGCTAGGGTTATAGGCGTGAGCCACTGGCACTAAGCTCCATGAAACTTTTATCTCCAATTAACCACCAAAAAGCCCGAAGTAGCTGGATGTGGGTGGCTAATGCCTGTGATCCTAGCTACCCAGAAGGCTGAGATCTAAGGATCATGGTTCAAAACCAATCAAGGCAGAAAGTCTATGAGACCATCCCCAATTAACTACCAAAAAAGCCAGAAGAGCTTCGGCTCATGTGGTACAGTGCTAGTCTTGAGCAAAAAAGCTCTAGGCCCCTAGGCCCTGAGTTTAAGGACAAGAACTGGCACCAAAAAAAAAAAAAAAAAAAAAAAGTCAGAAATCAAGTTATAGCTGAAAGGGTAGAGCACCAGTCATAAGCGTGAGCAAGAGCTTGAGTTCAAGCCCCAGTACCAGCACTAAATGAATGAATGAATAAATCCAATGTAACCACATGTGATGTTATACACTTAAAATCCCAGCACTTGGAAGGCCAAAGCAGAAGGGTTATGAGGCTAGCCTGAGCTCAGAGATGCAGACAGAGGGAAGATGTAAATAGAAACAGAGAGGGGAAAAGACATCAACTTATAGACCAGGGAGATAGAATAAAAGCAACATCCCTGCCCACCCCTTAATTGCAGAGCTCAGATTCCAGAGGTGCTGTCATTCAAAGGCATGCTATCTGTATAGGCTAGGGAGCGTGCCCAGCTTTGTGAAAAGCCAACCTCATGACTGGGCAAGGAACGCTGGTTCCACCCTGCTCAGGATCTACCAGGGCAACCAGGGTCCTAGAGTTGTCTCCCTGCATTGAGGACCTGTCTTCCTCCCATCCCACCTTATGCTAAGCCTCAGGTCTTCTGACTTTACTTGCTGAGGGGCACCTGGGTATAGCCATACCTGCTGGTGCTGCTGGAGAGGAACAGGGCCTCTGCCCTCAGGCTGCCCATGGCTCGGATCCCTGAATTCCAGGTTGTCATCCACCACCTGTCCCATTCCCCCACCATCTGTCTCTAGGTCCTCCGCCGAGGGGATCTGTCGCAGTCGGGGCTTCTCACTGGGCTTGGCTGGCCTCTAGGGAGGGGAGATACCTGGCTGAGAAGCCCAGATGGAGAGAGGGGGTAGGGGAGAAGTAGGGCTGGGTAGGGAGACCCTCAACTAGAATTCCACCTTCTCTATCTTGCCCTGCAGAATCTAGCCACCCTAAGACCTTCCACCCTTCTTCTTTCAGGCCAGAGGGGCCCAGTTAAAGTACCCCTTCTGTATCTCCCCTTTCCCCTCACCTTGATCACCTGGACATCAGGTTGGAGCCGTTCCGGATGTGGCTGCAGAGGTCCCAACAATGGGTGGGCACTAGGGGGTAGGGGCTCTGAGCGGGTCCGGCCCAGTGGCCGGTGGAGGCCTGAGCCAGAAAGCCGTTCCGTTGTCAGTAAGGACTGGGCAAATTGGAAGGGCAGGGGCCCAAGCCCGGGCACTGTAAAGAATGGAGTGGGACATGATGAAGAAGCCACAGGGAACTACAGAAGAAGGACAAGGGCATAGGATGAAGGCAAAGGTGGGGATGGCAGGATGGATCCTTCCCCGCGCTTGCTAGGGTGCAGGAACCCAGCCCCTCTCTAGGGGAAGCAGTGGGACTCACTAGTTAGCAGGTGGGTGTGAGACACCGAAGGATCCAGGAGGAGAATGGGCTGCAGGCAAGAAGGCAGGGTGCCCCCAGCCTCGGGTTCCAGACCATGGTGCAGGAAGAGGGGAGCATGGGGGCTCCCCAAGACTGGACCTCGAGGGCCCAGCGTCGAATGGGTCCTGCGGTCACCATCAGCCTGGGAGAGAGGCAGGGACACATCAGTAGCAGAGAGAAAATCCCGGCAGCAGACAGGGAAGGTGATGGGACATGAAAGAGGCCGGAGGAGCTTGAAGTTGGGGAGAGGTGCCCCAGCCACTCACCCTGGCAGGGGCGGGCAGCCCCAGCGAGATTGCAGGCAGCAAGGACACTGTCGGCAAGGCGAACGGGGCCAGAGAAGTCTCCTGCAGCCGCAGCCTCTGGCCCAAGAGCGCCTGCCATGGGGAGCAGGGTCACGGGTCACCGGTCCCAGCACTATAACCCCCAGAACCCCATCCCTAGAAGACCCAGAAGGCCCTGGTAGGGGGGCTGCCCAAGCCCTACATACAGCCCCAGGCTGGTGTGGCCATTTGCTGGAATAAAGAGAACCCTGGCCCTGCACGGCCTTACCTCTGAGCCCAGGACGGGGGTGGGACCATGCTCGCTGTCATTAGGGGAGCTGCACCCCGATGCAGGTGTGCTGCTACTACTGGGGGAGGAGTCTGAGGGTTGGGGGAGAAAGGGACGCATAGTTAGGGGGCCGTGGGTGGCCAGGAGGTGCAGCCAAGCCCCCCTTGTGCAGGAAACCCAGATACAGCCCCTTGCCTACTAACCCACAGCACCTCTGCAGGGGTATTACAAGGTTTGCTTTTTTCTTTTCTTTTCTTTTCTGGGCAAATATTAGCATAGCCAACTGAGCAGGGGATTGGCTATCAGCCTTCATTTACCCCCCTGCCCCTTGGTGGACACAGTGGCCCCAGGAGAGGTCCTGAAGGGACAAGCCCAGCCAAGGTAACATGAATGCAATCCCTGCCAGGATGGCCCTCACCTCCAAGGGTCTCTGCATTTCTCCTCCGAAGGCTCGGTGGGGCGCTCTCCTTACGGAGCAGTGGGTTCTTGCGTCGTTCCAGAGACTTCTTGGGCTTGTAGCGCAGCTTCAAGTTGGGCTCAGACACTGTGGGGAGGCCCAAGGCTGTCTCAGGCTACATGCCAGCCTCGCTTTGCTTCTCTGTCCTCTCTAATCCCCCCATCTCTCTCTCTCTCTCCCTCTCTCTCCCTTTCTCTCCCTCTATCTGTCTCTCTCAATCAGCAGGTGAAGGTAAGAGATGGAAGAGCCCCGGTGCTGAGCTGATGGCACAGGATCAGCCCAGCTCAGCCCTGTTCTCATTCTCACTGAAATCAAAAGTTCTGTCTGTGCCTAATCCCCATGGAAGGCTCCCTGCACCTGTCCATCCAGCTCACCTGTCTTACGCAGGGGGAAGTGTTCTGGGGATTCACTGGGCAGGCTGGAAACAGGAGGCAGAAAGCTATTGAGCATGGAGCGAGCACCTCCTTCCGTGTCCAAGGGCTCCAGGGTTCTGTGAGGTGAAGGTCAAGTTTGCTTCAAGAGGAGGAGGAAGCCTGGAAGCCCTGAGAAACCACATTCCAGGCAGGTACCTTCTAGAGCAGGAAGACAGTCCCAGGCCAGGCTGGTCGGTGTGGAGCTGGGCAGGAGCAGAAGCTCTCTGCAGGGGGCAGCAGTGGGCCACCCATGCTACTAGCAGCCACAATAAGGAGACCTAATGTAGGTAGGTCTGGGAGCTTATGGCCTACTAGGAACACAGTAGGACTATGCTCTGTGTGTGTGTGTGTGTGTGTGTGTGTGTGTGTGTGTGTGTGTGTGTGTGTGTGTGTGTGTGTGTGTGTGTGTGTGTGTGTGTGTGTGTGTGTGTGTGTGTGTGTGTGTGTGTGTGTGTGTGTGTGTGTGTGTGTGTGTGTGTGTGTGTGTGTAGAGAAAGGACAAAGGAAACATTTCAAATGAGAAAAAAGTTGAGAAGTAAAACCGGCTCAAGTGGTAGAACAACAGCCTTGAGCAAAACAGCTAGAGACAGCCAAGCTCTGGTGGCTCAAGACACATAATTCTAGCTACTCAGGACGCTGAGATCTGAGGATCATGGTCCAAAGCCAGCCCAGGCAAGAAAGTCTGTGAGACTTTCATCTCCAATTAATCACCAAAAAGTTGAAATGGAGCTGTAGCTCAAATGGTAGAGTGCCAGCCTTGAGCTAAGAGAGAGCACCCAGGCTATGAGTTCAAGCCCAATAAACAGGACACATGCACACACACACACACACACACACACACACACACACACACACACGCACACAGTATATAGTGTGTCTGCCCTGAGTTCAAGTCACAATCAACATACCAGCACAAAAATAAATAAAAATAAAAGAGAGCAGTTGAAAGGGGGTGAGGGGATTATGTGTACATGAAGGGTAAAGACTAGGGGACAGTCGATAGGAGGAAAAGGGATCAGTATACAGGTATTCACACAGGTTAGTGTCCAGAGAGAAGGGGACACCGTGGACACCCAAGGGTGTCCTGTAGGGCAGAGAGCTACCTGTAGGGAATGCTGGGACTATTGGAATGGCCTGTTCTCCCCAGGGCTGCCTGCTGTTTCTTCAAGATCACCTCGGCCAGCTTCTGCTTGACCACACTGCTGGCTACAGCGCCTGCAGGGACAGAGAACCAACAGTGGGCTGGGAGTAGGTAGACAGATGGCCTCCTGGGCACATTCTCTGCCCATTGCCCCATCCACATCTCTGGCACACCATGTCCTAAGGACTCCTCAGGCAAGAACCAAGCCCATGGCCCCACCCCTCCTGTGAAGCCTTGAGCTAGCCCCACACCCTCCTCTGATCCCAGGTAAAGCCCTGGCCGGCTGTGAATACCCAGACAGAGAGACCAGGAAGGCCCCATCCTTACTTCGCTTGCTCTTGTCCTTATTGAGAAGCTGCCGTAGCTCTTGTTCTTGCTGTCCTTGCAGCTCAGGCATCGGTGGGTCCATGGAGAGCTGTGGGCAGGGCCGGTAGCTCAGGAAAGGGACAGAAGTGGAAGGCTGGGGTGAGGGTCTAGGGAGGCTGTAGAGGCAGGGAGACTGGGTGTGGTCCAGGAGCTCTGATTTTACCCTCATGGACTCGGCCTTTCGCTGCTGCTGTTGCTGCTGCTGCTGTTGCTGCTGCTGCTGCTGCTGCTGAAGGCCTGCTAGGAAGAGGTGGCGATGGAGGCGCTGGGGATGCTGCAGAGCCAGCAGTGCGGGCTCAGGAGGGGGCTCCACGGGGGGCCTCTGGCCCACCCTCAGGTCCATGGGCTGAGGCTGAGGGCCGGGCGTGACTGCACGGAGAGCAGGGCAGCCTGAGGATACAGAGGGAGGATGGTCAGGCGGAAAGCTTGGTCACAACCTAATCAGCCTCATCAGGCTGACTCAACAACAGCAAAACACCCTCAAGGGGCCTTGCCTCACTTAATCCTGGCCATAGTCCTGCAAGTAGGTTCCCAGTGTTTCTATTTTACCTGTGAGAAAGGAGGTCGCTCAATTCTCAGATGTATTCCCTGCATGGCTAGTGTCTCCAACCCAGCCAGCTGCCTGACTACTCAGAGTCCTACCTTTCCCTTAAATACACTCCTCCCCAGGCCTGGGGCTGAGGACTACGGAGCAATAGCATCCAATCTATGTTGGTACATTCCAGGTTCCACCCTGCCCCCCCCCTTACTCCACCCCCTCAGAATGAGATGAGCCAGGCTCAAAAGCAAGTGATCAGACAGGCAAATAAACTCACGCTGTTCAACCTCAATCCCAGGCTCGGTCCCATTCAGGCCTGGGATCTAAAAATGATTCTTTTAACTCACAGCCTGCTTTAGCTGGCCACCCCTGGGCCTGTAGAATTTTGTTCCTGGTGGGGAGGGGGGGGGCAAGGATCCTCAGTTCATCAGAACCCAGGTGCTCATGTAGCCTGCTCCCAGCTCCCCTCCCAGCCAGCTCTGGTCCTGGCCTGGGTGAGTCCAGCAGGCTCAGCTGTCTCCTCCAGTGTCCATTGCACCCACGCCAGAAGCACCCTGCCAAGATCGTGGGTGCAGGAGCTATTTATAGCTCACCATCAGACCAGGGGATATGCCAGTACAGCCAGCTGGCCAAGCTGAGCTGAGCAGTCAGGGATACTGAGATGCCCAAGGGTGCGAGTTGGGGGAGGGGGGAGAAGAGGCGATTATCCTTCAGAAAAGGAAGAGAAGGTAAGAAGCTGGTTCCCACAAAAGGAGACACAGTGGGAAAAGCTCCCAGACAGGCCTTCTTGAGGCCTCTCTCAATGGATCAGCTATTGTTATCCTCTGGGTCTGAGGCGGAGGGTGACTGGAAAGGCATCCTGGCAGAACACCAGTCAGGAAGTCAGGAAATGTAGCCTCCAGGCCCAATGCAATCACTACCAATCATAAGCTTAACATCTGTAACACATGTGCGCGGGAGACTACAAAACCCCTTCACCTCATCACCCCTACTTGCCCTACGAGGTGGTCGTTATTATTCCATTATCCCAAATGAGGACACAAAAGCCCAAAGGTGAAAGGTCAGAGCGAGCGTGGGTTCCAAGCCCACTGAGGCCTCTGCTCCGTTTTTTCCTATCAACCTTAGGAGGCCACCTCCCTGGAAAGGGATTTCTTCACTGAGCAAAAGAGGTGGGACTTTGTGATAGGTTGATGCTAAGGAGCATCATTTCAACACTGACTGTAGGATGAATACCAAGCCGGGTACTGGTAGCTCATGCCTATAATCCTAGCTACTCAGAAAGCTGAGATCTGAGGTTCATAGTTTAAAGCCAGCCTGGGCAAAAAAAAAGCCCAAGAGACTCTTATTTCTGATTAACTATCAACAAAGCCAGACATGGAGCTGTAGTTCAAGTGGCAGAGTGCTAGCCCTGAACATAAAAGCTCAGGAACAGTGCCCAGGACCTGAGTTCAAACCCTAGGACACACCACACACACACACACACACACACACACACACACACACACACACACACACACACACACACACACACACACACACACACGAATAGCAAGCCCTCAATGTCAAGGGACATGGGGGAGGGATGGTTGTCCATCTACATGCAGCCCACAGGGATACCCTGCATGGCCTTCATGCCCTTGCACTTCATATAAGTGACCACTCAAGGAAAGCATTCTGGTGAAGTCTGGGCCTTGGATACCCACACACTCCTGGCCCATGAAAAGCCTCTGTCTTCCCTGGTACCAGCTTCCTTCGGCCATTTCCCAGATGATATATATAGTGGAACACAAAGTGAGTCACCAGATCTACAGCTAGCAGCTTCAGCCACACACAGAGTGGGAACTGTTCCTCATCAGTGAATCCATTCCTTACTCTCATGTCTGGAGCCATAGGGATAAAAGAAGAGGTTCTTCCAGAACTCCCAAGAATGCCTATCAAAGTGATTTGGCATTTGTAGATGGGGGAGAGGAGGTGGTATACTCCACCATCTGGTGGTAACTTGGGTTCCCTCGACTTGGTCTCCTACATCTGAACACAAACCACACCACAACCTAGCACAGGCCCAGGTACCTTTTGTCCTTTGAGCTTTGGCTCACCAATGAACCCTGCCCTTGTCTCTACCATACTACTTTTCCAAGTTCTACTCATTGCTCAAAGCCTAGCTGGACCTAGGCCAGCACCCAATATCCCTTTCTTGTGGACTTCACATTCCAAGGCATAAGTTTGTTTTTGTTTTTTTTTTTGTCGGTCGTGGGGCTTGAACTCTGGGCCTGAGTGCTGTCCCTCAGCTCTTCAGTTCAAGGGGAGCGCGCTACCACTTGAGCTACAGCACCACTTCCGGTTTTCTGGTGGTTTATTGGAGATAAGAGTCTCACGGTCTTTCCTGCCCGGGCTGGCTTTGAACCACGATCCTCAGATCTCAGCCTCCTGAGTAGCTAGGATTACAGGCGTGAGCCACCAGCACCCGGCTGCATGATAAGTATTTTGTGTGAAGAAGTACCACACCTGCTGGGTGTTGGTGGCTCAAGCCTGTAATCCTAGCTACTCAGGAGTTGGAGATCTGAGGATCACAGTTCAAAGCCAGCCTGGCACAAAACGCCATGAGACTCTTATCTCCAATTAACCACCAGAAAACTGGAAGTGGCCCTGTAGCTCAAGTGGTAGAGTGCTTGCCTTGAACTGAAGAGCTCAGGGATAGCACCCAGGCCCAGAGTTCAAGCCCCATGACCAGCAAAAAAAAAAAAAAAAACGTACCACACCTGGACATGCCAACAATGTCACCATAGGCAGGGACTTAGTTTGTCCATTGTTCATTGTCTCCAGACCTAGAATACCACCTAGCACATGACAGACACTCAACAAACATGAGATCAATGAATAAATCTCCATAACCCTCGTAAATTGTCTACAAAAGTGTCCTAACACAGAAAATGATTCCTTGAATGCTGAAAAAACTCATCAGTCAGGTCCCTCTCATTTAGGCTTGGTCACATACTGCATCCTACCGGTTTTTCTCTTGTTGGAGTGTCCTGACTTTCTAATATGTTCTGTCTCTCCAACTTTTGGACAGCTGACTGTAAAAGAGACACCTGGCCTTCCCTTTCTCCCTCAAATGTGGAATCTCTAGGCTAGCGGGCTAGGCATCTTGTACTCAGCAGCCCTCAGTGGAGAATTGGATGGAATTAAGAAAGGAGAAAAACAAAAACAAAAAGAAAGAAAGAAAAAGAAAGGAGAAAGCCAGGTATCAGTAGCTCACACCTGTAATCCTAGCTACTCAGGAGGTTGAGATCTGAAGATTGTGACTCGAAGCCAGCCTGGGTAGAAAAATCCATGGGACTCTTATCTCCAACTAACCACAAAAAAGCTAGAAAGTGGAACTGGGTGCTGATGGCATACATCTGTAATCCTAGCTATTCAGAAGGCTGAGATCTGAGGATCGAAGTCAGCCTGGGCAAGAAAGTCTGTGAGACTCTTGTTTCCAATGAATCACCAAAAAAAAAAGCAATGGGAGCTGGAGCTTGAGTGGTTGAATGCTAGCCTTGAGCAAAAGAAGCTCAGGGACAACACCCAAGCCCTGAGTTCAAGCCCCAGACCAGGACTAGCACCAAAAAAAAAAGGGGGGGTTTAAGTGGAGCTGTGGCTCAAGTGGTAGAGTAATAACCTTGAGCACAAAGCTCAAGCAACAATGCCTAGCCCCTGAGTTCAAGCCCTAGGACCAGTAAAAAAGAAAAGAAAAAGAAAAAATAGAAAGAAAGAAAGAAAGAAAGAAAGAAAGAAAGAAAGAAAGAAAGAAAGAAAGAAAGGAAGGAAGGAGAAGCCCTTCAATCTAGACCCAGACTTAGTCCGGTATCAGGTTGTAACCTAAACAGCAGCAGTGCTTTCTACCAGAGCTGCAAGACATCATCCCACCCTGAGGGATGACTATAGGAACTGAATGGAGACTGGGTGCCAGTGGCTCATGCCTAGGTACTAAGGAGGCTGAGGTCTGAGGATCATGGCAGCCCAGGCAGGAAAAGCCATGAGACTCATCTCCAATTAACCACCAGGAAACCAGAAAGGGCACTGAGGTGGTAGAGCGCTAGCCTTGAGCACAAAGAGGCTCAGAGTCAGTGCCTAGGCCCTGAGTTCAAGCCCCAGGACCAGACCAAAAAGAAAGGAAAAAAGAAAGGAATTAGACTGGTCAAAAACAAGAACACTGATCAGACACTGGCTTGATGTCTGACATGGATAGGGGTCTGAGCATAAATACTAGCATCTTCTTTTCTGTCCTGTTTGACTAAACCCAGCCAAGACAAAAAAAAAAAAAAATCATGCTAGCTTTCCTTCTTCGGTGGTGCTTTCTAGAATTGGGATTGTCCTGGATCCAAAGGTGTCTCTCTTATTCTCCTCTCCCCAGGAAACCCAAGGACCTGTCCTCTCCTGGAACCATAATAACCTCTCATCTCTGGTCCAGCCAGTTCACTATTTCTCTAACCCCTAACCCTTCAGAACTGCCCTTTCCTGTGTTCTTCCATCCCTCATACTCTGCCCTTTCATTCCCCCTCCCCAACCTACAACCCCTTCCCCCCCCCCCCGCCTCCCCGCACTGTGGTCAGCCTCCAGCTTGACTCTTACCTGTGCCAAGGGGACTAGGGCAGTGGGAACGTGGGCTCAATTGGGTCCCATCTGTGGAGAGAAGAGAGGTAGAGTGAAGGGACTGCAGAGATAGGGCAGGAAAGTGGCCAGGGAGGAGAGAGGCTACACCAGGCAGGCTCCCTACCACTCCACGCTGGCTGAGAGGAACCCCCAGCTCCCTTTTCCTTGGCCAACTACTGAGTGACTCAGGTCCTGGACAAAGTCACCGACAAGAACCTAAGGAGGCCCCAGCTCACCCACCACTGCCCTCAGCCCTCCCTGATGTGGTCAGATACAATCTTCCTTGGGCAGCCAAACCAGGCTCCGATAGCCTGAAGGGAAAGAAGCAGGTGGGGAGGGGAGGTGGGGCCAGAAGGGAGAGCCCTAGGCTGGGGAGGCCAGGAGGGAGCTGGGGAGAGCAGGCTTGGAGAGGGGTGAGAAAGAAAAGAGCAGAAAGGAATGGAGAAATTTCTAATGAGACAGGGCTGGATCACAGCCTGGAGGTCAGGCTAGATCTGGTAGCAACTGTAAAGTGGCCAGGAGATTGGGAGCTTGAGGACCCCATGACTAGAACCCCCTTGCTTCCAACTCCTCATTACATGTCCTGCTGTCTCTAGTAGCCCAAGAGAAGAAACCCACTCCGCCTCAGGACTCTTCCTCTGATAAACTGAGCTAAAAACAAATCTTCCCTTTTAAAAAAAACAGCCACCTTTCTCTGCTTCTTAAACATAAAACTCTGGCTGGCCCTCATCACATTCCACTCAGAACCCACTGAACTTCAGTATGGCCTCAGGCTGGTGATCCACAGCAAGGCCTGGGGTGAGGGTAGGGAGTGTGTGTGTTGGGGGTGGGGGGGAAGAGCTAGCAAGGAGCACTAGGAGTTAAGTCTTGAGGCCACCTGTCCACAGAGGACACATCTTGCCATCCCAAATCAGAGCCAAAGCACAGGAGGCCAGGAAGAAGCTGGAGGGCCACCTGGAGGGGACATGTCATTTGGTGGACACACAGAGAGTCCTGGGGACACACCTGGGGACAGAAGGCATCATTTCTAAAGGACAAGTAGCAGACACTGTTCTGTAACCTTGTGCTTCAGGACCCTGAAGCTGTTTCTCTTCCAAAAGCTCAGGAAAGAGAAATTTCTATAAACAGGCCCCACCTCAAGAGGGCTTAGTTGCAAGCACTGGGGGACAGCCCCCTCTTCCACCACTGATGGTTTCTAAACACTAGTACCCCAAGCTTCGGTTGGTGAAATTCAGTAGAGACAAGTCTGTTCATTCTGCTCATAATCCAAGGTCAGCCCCCAGTGGATCCTCACATGACCCCTGCTGACCACTAGTCTCCTCACTTCTGCTGCTTCTGTCTGTGACCACCTCAACACCAAATCAGTCACAGTCTCCGTGACATCCTTTGTCAGTCAACCCCATCTGACACTGCACATGGCAGACCCTGTAAACCAAACACAAGATATGGCAAGATCTGTGAGCCCCAAGAACCCTCAACACCAGAGAAGGATTCCCCTTCCTCGGGATGCTGTAACCCTGCGTGTCTTATGACTGCTTCTTTCTTCGGTGGGACCAGGTTCCCCCAAAAGAAGTTTCTGGAGCTGGTTCCAGATGTACTCCCAGTGACCGTGTCATGCCTCTATTCCTCTGCCTCCTGGGAATTCTCTCCCACCTCCTCTCAGTCCCTGCCCAAGGGTTGGTCAACAGCGTTCATGCTTGGGAACACAGCCAGGGCCTTTATGCCTGGCTCTTCTCGTAACCACAGAGTCTGGACACCATGCACCCTCTGGAGAGGAGAAACATTAATGACTCTGAACTCTTTGGTAATTTGTTATCAGGTCCCAAAGGGATGTGTAGTGGTGATGATCTGGGTCTAACCTGTTCAGATGTACACATACGTGCGTGTGTGTATATGTCCACGAAGATGCTACTTCCAAAAGTACTTCCTATAAAAACCTGGCTTCTCCTCCTTCCCCTGGATGTGTGCTGAGGATGGTGGAGTTGAGAAGAGCCCAAGGCAGTCAGAGACTTGGGAACAGCTTTCTTTGTACTTCCCAGGTAAAAGGAAGCAGAAAGGTATTTATTTATTTCCTGGCACCCAGTCAATGGCTGAACGGAAACAGTGGCCATGTTGCATGCATGTGGGGACACCTCTTCTCATCAACCCTCCCTCCCCCTCCCCCGTGTCTTTCAGAGAGCTGTAACCACTAATTTAGGGTTAAACCTAAATACAATGAATAGCACATGGACCCCAAGGAACTGAGAATACTGTCCAAGGCTGGAAACCTTCTCCACACAGCTCTCCCTCTCTCTCTTTCTCTTTTTGCAAGGCTGGGAAAACTCTCCTTGGAATCCTGGTTGTCTGTATTTCTACCTACTTTAGAAGCAACTCCAAAGACTTCAGAAGTAACTTATTCAACTTATTCATTTTCCTAAACCACAGCAATTAATTTCACCCAGAACCAAAGGCCTTGGAAAACCTGCCCCATGGTTTCACCTCAAGCCCATAAAAACCAAAAAGCTAGTTACAAACACCACACCTCCAGCTCTGAGCCCCCAGGCCAAGCCAGGTTCCAATGCCCCTCCATGATTGCCTCAGGCCCCAGCTTGGGTCTTATCTGCCCAACAGGTGTGGGTCCCCCTCCCCCAGGAGGGGACTGGAAATTCCGAGTCCTGCAGGCTGCTTGCTGTTCTGGTGTCTACAGGCTGTGTGCTGGGGGAAAAGGCTTGCCAGGAACTCTGCCATCCAGACTCTCCTAAGACCCTGGATGTCCTATAGTGGCTGTTCCCACTCCCTGCTTTCTTGACAACTCCCTAGAAAGGAAGTCACAGGAAAGCCAGGCCCCATTTGCAGGGGGAGGGGAGGGAGAATCAAGAGACCAGGGTCTCAGGTTCAAGGCTGACCCCCTTCATGTCCTGGGTTTCAGCATCTGATTCTCTATCTCTCTGACTCAAGTGGGACAATGCTTGACTTCCCTGGCAAAGGCAACATGGCCCCAAGGAGATGGAAGAATAAGCAAGCAAACGGGTAAAGGAATGTTGTGCTCACCAGG
Organism: Dipodomys merriami; assembly: GCF_024711535.1. Taxonomy (NCBI): domain Eukaryota; kingdom Metazoa; phylum Chordata; class Mammalia; order Rodentia; family Heteromyidae; genus Dipodomys; species Dipodomys merriami. The sequence continues at coordinate 12,033,588 of NW_027202271.1, forward strand.
CCTCCAAGGCGTGTGAAGGCTGAGCATTAAGAAACAGATCTCCTTCCAGATGTTGAGGTTACACCTGGAAGAGTGTGTGAAGATGATAAGGGTTGATAGGGCATGAGGGCTCATTCAGACCAACGTTCACACTTGGCAGAGGAAGAAAGAGAAGAGAAGGTTCTCAGTCACCAGTCACCCACACCCAGCAAGCTAGACCAGGCCACGCACTGGATCCCGAGTCCTGCCACAGAAGCCACTGAGCTGGGGTCTGACAGGTTATAAAACAAACACTCTTCCTCAAAAATAACTAAATAACGTGCTGGGAATGTATGTAGCTTAGTGCTAGAGTGCTTGCCTAGCATGCATGAAGCCCTGGGTTCGATTCCTCAGTTCCACATAAACAGAAAAAGCCAGAAGTGGTACTGTGGCTCAAGTGGTAGAGTGCTTGCCTTGAGCATAGAGAGGCTCAGGGACAGAGTCCAGGCTCTGAGTTCAAGCCCTAGGACTGGTCAAAAATAAAATAAATAAAAAATAACTAACAAAAGAGGATCTGGAGGTGTGGGTCAAGTGGTAGAGTGTCTGCCTTAGCAAGTTTAAAGCCCTGAGATCCATCCCCCATACACCTTAAAAGGGGGAAAATTCAAAGAGCCCCTAAAAGTAGAAGAGAAAATGTAAATTTCTCACTACCTTTTTTAACTTCTGTCCCTCTTCTCAGAAATTCTCTATAGTGTCATCTTGCTCAAGACTTATCCAGAATGCAGCGGGGCTGACGGTGGTCTAGAATCTCCTGACACCTGAAGCGAAGCTGATCACCAGCAGTGAGCGAAGCTCTCACAAAGGGTTTGCAACTTCTGATCCAGGCTTTGTGGTCAGGCAAGGAGAATCAGAAACACCAACTTGGTCAAGCCTCAGCTGGTCTCACCTACAATAGAAACCTGAGTATCTGATAGAGCCGGGTGTTCTCAGCTTACACCTGTAACCCTAGCTCCTCAGCAGGCTGAGATCTGAAGATTTCAGTTCAAAGTCAGCCCCAGCAGAAAAGCCTGTGAGAGTCTTATTTCCAATGAATCAGCAAAAAGCCAGAAGTGAAGGTGTGGCTCAAGTGGTAGAGCACCACCCTTGAGTGAAAAAAATACAATGGGACAGTGGCCAGGCCCCGAGTTCAAGCCATGTGAAGGTGCGTGCATGTGCGCATGTGTGTGTGTGCGCGCACACACACACACACACACACACACACACACACACCCCTATTGGAAGAGGATGATCAGCTGGGGTCAGCCATGTCCCATGCCTAATATAAAGGACCCAGCACCTGGAGGTTCTTCTTTACCCTTCAGAGCTGGTGATCACTGCCATCTGCTTGCTGAACTTGAAGCCTCCTCCCTTTGGAATTAGCAGGTCAGTGTCTGCTCCTCCACCACAGAGGAATGAACCTCCAGCCCCATTTCTTCTCGGCCACCTCTGCCAAACCGCAGCATCACCCTTTTCCTTCATTTGCTAAATGCCCTTCCTTTGCTAACTTACCTAATCCTCCTGACCACTCCATGCAGAGGTTACTGTTTTATCCCCATTATACAGACAAGTAGACTGAGACCTGTGGCATTAAGGAATTGTCTGAGATCATATGACACAGTTTGGCTCCAGAATCCACACCCGACACAGCACTCCCCACGCAGCTCCTCTACTCTCCCTGTCCCTGCCCTTGCTGGCTAACATAGATGGCAAAGCTTTCCAGACTCCACAGGGTCTGAAACCAGCAGCAACTCCCAGCTCTGTGCAAGCAGAAAAGTCCATAAAGACAGCCCCCCAGGGTCACTTATAGAAACTGTTAGCTGAGTTAATTAAAAAAAAAAAAGTATAGACAGGCACTGGTGGCTCATGCCTATAATCCTAGCTACTCAGGAGGCTGAGATCTGAGGATCACAGTTCAAAGCCAGCTCAGGCAGGAAAATCCAAAAGCCTCTTACCTCCAACTAAGAGTCAAAAAAGCTGGAAGTAGAGAGGTGGCTCAAAAGTGGTAGAGTGCTAGCTTTGAGCACAAAAGCTCAGGATCAGCACACCAAGGCCCTGAGTTCAAGCCCCAGGACTGGCACACATGCACATGGGCACACACACACAAACCAAGCATGCACTGAGGCTTTGTGCTGGGCATGGAGCTGTCCACAAGCCAGGGTCTCAGAGGAAGAGGGGGAGCTCCATTTCCCTGTAGTACCCTGCCCCAGTCAGACCTTCACTAGAGGCCTCCAACTCCCTGGCCAACCCTCTAGCATCCTCAAACACACGGGGGAAGGTTCTCCTGGAGGCAGAGTGGCCAGCTGCCAGTAAAGACGGAGACTCAGAGGTCTTGCCTGTGGATTGGAGGCCCCCTGCAGCCTCAGCAGCTGGGCACCAAGAGAGCAGAAGGCTGGAAATGCCCTCCTGCCTCTACAGTAAATATGCCCCTTTCCCTGCCACCTCGGGCCTGCTGGGGCCCTGTGGCAGCTATTTTTAACTCCTGACACCTGGGTATTTTGTAGCCACAGGATGTCAGGTTTGGAGTCTCTTTCTGGGAATCCCACATACGGCTGTTGTAAACATCCCCTACGCAGTGGAGGCCTGAGCTGGAGCCAGTGCCCCCCCCCAACACACACACACACACACACACACACACACACACACTCACACGTATACACACACACACTTCTGCCTTTTGAGATGACTCAAACAGGAAGTAGGCGTAACCAGGGCAACCAGTGGTGGCTCCCTGGGGGAGGTGGGAAAGCATCCCCTACCCCAGATCTTCTGCTGTAGACTTCAGGATGGAAAGCTAGCTGGACCCTGGATGCATGCCCTGGGCTATTTATTCTTGATTACACGTGGCGAATGTTCATGGGCCAAAGAGAGAGCTTGGCTGTCATCTAGCAAAGAAAAACAGGGATTCTGCAGGCTTCACCACCTCTTGGGGCCTCTCTGGCCACCCCTCGGCCACTGTGGAGGGAGGGCAAAGCTACTTCCTCTGGAGGCAGCCTGGCATGCCTGTATCCACTTCCTACCCCCAAGGCCTCTCTTACAACTAACTCCGTTCAGTTCTTCACCTTCCTGACCACCCAGGGAATTCCTCCGCAGTCCCGACTGCCTTCAGATTTGTAACCACTCACATTCACTCTCAACTCCTCTGTTCCAGTACCTCTGATTGCTCAGATAGGAAGTTCACCATGAAGTCTAACCACCATCTTTCCTATCATAAGGAAAACACCCTGAGCAGGGCAAGATTTGAAAACCCAAATCTTGAGAATAACCATTTTAGGCTACGAGCATCTGCTGCCCTCTCTTCTCCTTCTCCAGCCTTCTAGCACCCCACTTGGACCAGCAGCTCCCCCTTAAACAGCCAGTGAGAGTCAGTCTTTCTCAAGTGCTTGCCCCAACAGGAAGCAGTCTCGCCCAGGGAGACTGGGGCTGTTCCTTCTCCCCTTGGAGTCGTCACATGCATTCCCGTGCTCTCCTGATTGGGTCTCTTCTTCCAGGCTCCACCTCCCTGGGTACCCCACTCCCAACTTGCCTGGGTCCAGCTGCTTGTAGGCCTGAAGATGTACCTTTTTTGGCTCCTCCAGACTGTGCCAGCAAAGGCTTCTCAGCCCATTCCCAAGAATGGGAAAGTTTAAACTTCTAAACTATATCACAGACTATAAAGTTATTCTAAGTATTAGTTAATGATATTAGTAAAGGACCTAGAAGCATATGTTAATGCAGGTAGTGTGCTGACTATGGCATTAGCTGTTTCCATAGAACCATCTCACAACATCCTCATAATAGCCTGATTGGGTAGATACTATTACCTCCATTGTACAAAACAGGAAACTGAGGCTTAGATTAACAAATTGCAGCTGGGTACCTATGGCTTATGACTGTAATCTAGTTACTCAGAGGCTGAGATACAAGAAGCACAGTTCAAAGCCAGCCTGGGCAGGAAAGAAAGACTCTTATCTCCAATTAACCAGCAAAAGGCCAGAGGTGGAGCTGTGGCTCAACCAGTAGATGTCCAGCCTTGATCTAGAGGCTCTGAGTACAAAATAAAATAAAATAAAGTTGCAGAGGGCTGGCAGGGTAGGTCCATAGTACAACACTTGTCTGACATACACGAGCCACTGGATTCCATTCCTAGTACTGCAAAAATAATATAACGATAATTTTTAATAGAAATTTCTGGGCACAGGTGACTCATACCTGTAATCCTAGCTACTCAAGAGGCTGAGATCTGAGGACTGTGGTTCAAAGCCAGCCCAGGCAGAAAAATGAGACCCTTATCTCTAATTAAGCACACAAAACATATATAAATAAATTAAATAAAAGCCAGAAGTGGGGCTTTGGCTCAAGTGGTAGAGAACTAGACTTGAAAAATAAAAAAAAAAAAAGCTCAGCGTGAGCACTCAGGTCCTGAGTTCAAGCCCAGGACCAGTGTACAAGTGCATGCGTGCGCACACACACACACACACACACACACACACACTACACACACACAACAGAAAAGTCCCTAGATCACAGGGACAGATGGATCTCTGGAACTTGTAACCAGTGTGTTGGCAGGAACAGCTAGCTCAGCTAGTAGTAGGTAGAGAGGTGAGGCCACCGGGAGCCACTAGAGACAGGGCAGTCCGAGGATGTGACTCCCAGAATCAGTGTCCCCCCACAAGGCCTACTGTGTTCCCGCCAATACATATCAACAATAGCAAAAATAAAAACAGAGTTTGTGGTCTCTGCCTGTGTCCCTCACATGCCTTTTGTCACTGGGAGACCTCCATACTTCCCCTCTCCTCTTACATTTTCTGGGCTTCTTCAATGTGCATTTTCCATTGTGTTGTGTTTCCTGTACGCTGCCTCCAGCAGGGTAGAACTAAACTGCAGACCTCCCAGGGCTGCCTTAGAAGAGGCCCTTGCTGAGTGAGGACTCTGGAAACTGTCAGGCCCTGTAGAAAATTGGAGTTGCATAACTAGAGCAAGTCCCTGGTCCAAGTGGTACTCAGGAATGAATTTCCTAGGAAAGAGATGGCCTCTCCTTCTCTCCTAAGCATCACCCCGTGCGGGCCTTGTACAAGTAGAAGGAGTGGAGATACCCACCAGGGCAAAGGGAAGTAAGTCCCTCCCTTCAGAGCAGGCTCTGACAGCCATTGGTTACCTCTGGCAGAGGCTACTGTTCCCTGGCCTGGGGGCTGGGAGGGAATATCCTCAGTACAAACCAATCAAACTGGCATCTGGATATGAGTCTGTGAATAGCAACAAGCTAGGAATGCTGGCACTCTCTGAGACACCACATGAATATTAATATAAATACTCCCAGAGGTCCCCAATCCATCCTGCCTTACCCCTTTTGCTTTTTATTTTTGGCAGATGGCAGTTTATTGGACAGCTTCTCTAGGTGACTTGATTCCCTTCCATAGCCAGGACTACCGCCTTTACACCTAAGTCAACAGATTCTTCCAGATCACAAATTAGCCAGGATACTAACACAGCCTTCACGGAATTCCACAGGGTCAACATGGAATTCAACATGGCCCAGCATACTGATTTAAACAAAGCAACTGTAAGGACAATTTCTGGCCAATCAGGGACTGGAAGAGATAAACGTTTTCTACCTTTAAAGGTAGAGACCACTGAGTCGGGGGGGGGGGGGGGGGGGGGAGCGTAAGTGTAGTGTAATCTCATTTTGGTTAAACTTAAAGAAAAAAAAAGGTTGTGCACCAGAAGCCTATATTTATAATCATAGCCACTCAGGAGGCTGAGGACCTCAATTCAAAAGCCAGTCTGGGCAAGAAATTCCGTGAGACTTATCTTCAATTAACTACCAGAAAACTGGAAGTGGCACTGTGGCTCAAGTGGTAGAGCGCCAGCCTTGAATGAAAAAGCTCAGGGACAGCACACAGGCCCTAAGTTCAAGCCCCATGACCAGGAAAGAAATTAAAACAAACAAACAAACAAAAAAAACCAAAAACACCAAGTGAAGAGGTGCCCCTAGCAGTGATCTCTCTGACTGCAGTCAGTCTTCCTTTCCTCCCTTCTTCCCTCCTTCCCTCCCTCTTTGCCTTCCTTCCTCCCTCTCTTTCTCTCTTTCTTGGGCCTGGGTGCTGTCCCTGAGCTTTTTCCACTCAAGGCTGGTGCTCTATCACTAGAGCTGCAGCTCCACTTCTGGCTTTTTGGTAATTAATTAGCAATAAGTCTCATGGACTTTCCTGCCTGGGTTGGCTTTGAACCCCAAGCTTCATGTCTCATAAGTAGCTAGAATTATAGGTGTCAACCACCAGCACCTGGCTTTGCTTTATTTATTTAAAACACACACACACACACACACACACACACACACACACACACACACACACACACACACACACTTTCTGCTAATCTGGTTCTCTCCTGCACCCAAAGTACCTGTGCTCTGAGGTAGCATACACCTGCACAACTGTACACACATAGATAGTGCCGCTCATGGGGGTAAAGTCAAGATGTCACAGAAGGTTCTCATGAAAGCTTTCATGGCCCCCCACCACATGTTCTTGGACCCCAGAATCTCTGAGGGTACATGTTATCTACAACCTAGACTTCTCTGCCTCTACTGAATCAGGCTGAGGGCCTAGCCCAGGCTAGGCATAAAGTCAGGCCTTACTTAATGAATGCCTGTGGGCTGAATAATGATCGCTTCCTGAAAGCAATGCCTCATGTCTCTTCCAGAGCCTCTGTGCTGGGAATACACACCGCTGACATCACTGACCAGCCCACCCCTCCTCAGCTTCTCCATCCTGTCAAAAGCTGCCAGGGAGGGGCTAAAGAAAAGGTCACAGAACAGATGCTGGCAAGGTATCCCACATCTGGGCCATGGAAGCAGCCTGTCCCAGCCCCTCCCAGGGCTGGCAGGGCAATCCTTCCCGGGAGCCAGTAGGCTTCGAGCCCTGGGGTCCCCCCTCATCCTGCCATACTGGGGAGGGAGTGAACAAGAGAATCAGGGGTCCACCCTATGCCTTCTGGCTATAGACTCGTGCTGTTCCCAGTCTTCATGGGTGGAGGAATCCGGAGCAGGGAATTTGGCCTGGTTTTTCCTGTGAACTGGGGCTGGGCCCAGTTTCTGTTCCTCATGTCTCCAACATTCTCTCTCCCTGACCTTCAAAAGTATGAACAATAACACCAATAATAAGGATGAGTATTCAGTGTGTACTCTCCTACCAGGCGTGGAGATAACTTTACTCTCATTATCTGCCGAAGTGACTTCAGAGCAACGTCAAGAGATTGGAACTGTAATTGTTCTCTCTTTCTAGATAGAAAAAGGAAACTGAGGCCCAAGGACACATTTTAGCTGTTTGCAAAAGTCTCTCGGTCCCTCTGTCTCAGTCTGTCTCTGTCTCTGTCTCTGTCTCTCTTTCTCTGGTGTAGGGACTTGATCTCAGAACCTCATATCCTGACTTGACTTTTTCACTAAAGGATGGTGCTCTACCACTTACTTGAGCCATATCTCCCCTTCTGGCTTCTTGCTAGTTAACCTGGAGATAAGAGTCTCACAGACTTTTCTGCCAGGACTGGGTTTGAACCCTGATTCTCAGATCCCAGCCTCCTGAATAGCTAGGATTACAGGTATGAGCCACCAAGCTCCAGATCTCTCTTTCTCTTCTAGGAAGGGCCTCCTGCCAGGTTTTGCAAATGAGCAGTGTGGGTGTCTGAGGCGAGATGTCACATCTGTGAGGTGTTTTAAGATCATTTTGGGTGTTTACACCCCAAAATGAGAAAACAAAAAGGAAATTTAAAAAAAAGAAAAGCCCTAGAAAAGATTGCACAAGGCTTCCTAGCCAGACAGCTGGGACTCAAACCTAGGTCTTCCATCTCATCGCATAACCTCGCGCTGGCCTAACACTCAGGCCCAGGGGCCTGGAAGAGACAGTCATACCACCTTTCATTCTGGATCCCTGGGGTCCAAGCCCTGCGCAGCCCCAGGCTGTGGGATGGGTGGGCTGACCCTACTTAGTGGCAGCACCAGCCCTCCACGGTGACTCACTCACTGCCTGGACCCAGGGGAAGCACAGCCCTGCTGGCGGCTGGCCCCGCCTCCAGCACTCCGCCTCCACATTTGCTAACCGAAACCCCGGCTGTTGCTATTTTTAACCCTCCAGCTCCCCTCTAGCCTGGGGCTCCCCCTTCACCCCTACCCCATCCCCTGCACTAACCTGGTGCCACCCGTCTGTCATTCTGAGAGCAGTCTATAACCTGAACGGCTGGGAAGGCACAGAGGCACAGCGGATGCCCCAGACATGCAAGTTTGTTGGGGGGGTGGGGGGTGGGGGTAACGCAAAACAAGACGGTTACAAACCAATCTCCGAATTTCCCCACCTCGGATTCTTTCCAAACCTGTACCTCTTGGCCCACCCTGCCCCACTCAGCCATCCTGCAGGGTAGGGGTGAGAGAAGGGGGGGGTGCTGGGGAGAAGGGATCAGGATTACCTAGGCCGGAGAAATCCTACTGGAGTGGAGCAGGGTTGAGGGGGCATTCATCAGGGAGCTGAATGCAATCCCAGCTTGTGGGGCTAGTCCTATAAACCTAGATTTCTTTTTTCTTTTCTGGTTTTGGTCCTGGAGCTTGAACTCAGGGCATGCACACTGTCCCTTGGCTTTTGCATTTAAGGCCGGTGCTCTACCACTTAAGCCACAGTTCTGCTTCTGGCTTCTTGCAAGTTCCTTAGAGATAAGAGACAAACTTTTCTGCCCTGGCTGGCTTCCATGCTTGATCCTCAGATCTCATCCTCCTGAGTAGCAAGAATTACAGGCATGAGCTATCAGGCGCCCTGGCATAGGCCTAGTTTCTAACCATCATCCTTTCCCATTCTTTCAGACAACTTGTAGAGACACCTGGAGACAGGGTAGAGGCAATGAGGGTAGCCCTTCTGGAAAAGTTTGCTGCTCAAGCAGGCAAGGTGATCCAGAGTCCAGAGGATACAAGGCCCAAGGGAACCCCTGGCAGGGGGCAAGGGGAGGGAGGAAACTGACCTCCTTACTTCCTTGGAGGATCCTGGAATCTTCTGATCTCTAAGGGAAGCCACACACCTTTCCAGAGAAAGCTTCCAGGGAGGAGAGGGTAAGGTGAGAATCTGAAGGGCAGGAATGTTAAATGCAAACTGCAGATAGGCCTGTGAGCCCCTTGACAGAGGGGAGGGGCAGGGCTGCAGGTGGACCTAAGGGGGCTTTTCCTTCCAATCGATGTTGAGCAGGTGGCTAAACCAAATGCTCTGCCCTCTGATTTCAAAGATGTATCCAGTCTGGGGAACAGACGGCAAAACCCAGGAGCAGCAGCTCTATAGAGCCCAGTGAAAGAGCTATCTGAGCTCAGATCTTCTCCATGCCCTTGCCTATCCTGGGCCCTGCAGCTTTGATCTTCACTTGAGCTCTCTTCACTCTGGCCGCCCAACCTAGCTCTTGATTCTGGGTTCTCCCTAGGCCCAGATCCTCTGTGAAGCTTTGACCCCCTCATCTTCCTGGTGATCCCTGAGCCAGGAAAATAAATCCCAATGGTCACGGAGCTAGCCAGGCTAGACCCTAAAGGGAGGGGTTTGGCACAAGAGTTGTCCTGGCCAGAAGATGGGAGGGAATAAGATAAGAGGAATGTAAAAGCAAGACGGGTCAGGAATGGGTGGTGCTTGGGAGCTCTGGGAAGAGATGCTGTCTCATTTCCAAAATTCAGTATGACAACCAGGCACCTAAGCAATGCATTAGCCTGAATTCTGGCCCCGGCCGGCTTCCCCTGCTTCTCTCCTCCCTCTCCGGGGCTGTTTGAGGATAGGAGATTGTGCCTGGCAACCCAGATCTAATCCTCAGCCAATGCTCTCAATCCAAATCTCTCACCTGGATCCAGATTGCTCCCATGCCTGGCTCAGTAGGCGCTCTGGGCTTACTTCCAGTCCAGGGAGGTGAGAGAAGGTGTCAATGTCACCTTCTTAGACAGGTCTCCCCTAGTCACCCGGCCTAAGGAAGTTCCACCTTATTTGTGTTGTTGTTATTACTGTACGGGGTTCATTTCCTTTGTAGGCCTTATCACAATGCATTACCAGGCAACACAGACTCATTCCTTTACTTGCTTACTTGTTCCTGTTTGTCTCCTCCACAAGAGTGGAAGTTCCTTGAGGTCAGAGGTGCCTGTGTGTTCACTGTGCATCGGTGCCCATATCTGGCACACAGCAAGGTTCAGCAAGCATCTAATGAATGGGTGATCTGCTGAATGGATGACTTAGTAAATGAAGTTCCCTACCTGTCAACATGGACCTTTGAGGACCGGTATGCAACCATCTCAAAATTTCCTCTCATGAAGAGAAGGTCATAATAAGAACAAGGTGCCTGGCTACTGAGGAGGCTGAGATCTGAAGATCAAGCCAGCCTGGACAGAAAAATCCATAATACTGTTTCTTGCCATCACCTAACCACCAAAATGCCACAAGTAAAGATTTGGTTCAAGTGGTAGAGTACCAGCCTTAAGGTAAAAAGTTAAGGGAGAAAGCCCAGGCACTGAGTTCAAGCCTCAGTATTGGCACCAAATAAAATAATAAATACAAGTAATAAGGTCAAGAAAATTGGGACCCCAGAGGAAGTCAGGCCTCTGTCTGACATCTATACCAGTCTCATCTGGTTCTCTTGATCACACTGAGTACGGATGTGTGACATAGGCACCCACAGGATGCTCTGGTGAGCTTGAAATGCAGGACAGATTTTGCCAGTCCTAGGGCTTGAACACAGGGCCTGGGAGCTGTCCCTGAGCTTCTTTGGCTCAAGGCTAGCACTCTACCACTTGAGCCACAGTGCCACTTCTGACTTTTTTTGAATAGTTTATTGAAGATAAAAAGTTTTACAACTTTTCTGCCCAGGCTGGCTTTGAAATGCAATCCTCAGATCTTAGCCTCCTGAACAGCTAGGATTACAGGCATGAGCCATCAGCCATCATAATCTGAACTACATGTTAAAATCCAGAGTCCTGCCATGTGCCCACAGCTCATACTTGAAATCCTAACTACTCAGGAGGCTGAGATCTGAGGGGCATGGTTTAAAGAACCTAGGAAAAAATACCCTCATTTCCAATTAACTAAAATGCTGCAGTGGAGGTGTGGCTCAAGTTGCAGAGCACCAGTCTTGAGCAAAATAGCTAAGCAAGAAACCAAAGCCCTAAGCTCAAGTCCGAGTACCACACACACACACACACACACACACACACACACACACACACACACACACACACACACACTAAGAGTCCTGGAACTCCATACTACAGCTTCTGACAGGTAATCTAGAAAAGGGCCTAATGATTTTTAAATACATTCCCCACTGACTCTGAATCAAATGATCTAAAGACTGACATTTAAGAACCATGGATGACATAGTGTTTTGCAAGCCAACATCTGGACTTCTATTTTTTTTTAAAGCCATTGCTAGTCAGGCACCAGTGGCTCATGCCCCAACTCCTAGCTATTCAGGAGGCTGAGATCTGAGAGTCAGAGTTCAAACCCAGTCCAAGCAGAGAACTTTGTGAGACTCTATCTCCAATTAAACACCAAAAAGCTAAAAGTAGAGCTATGACTCAACTGATAGAGAGCCAGCCAGCCTTGAGCAAAAAAAACTCAGGGACAGTGTCCAGGCCCTGAGTTTAAACCATAGTACTGGCATGCACGCGCATGTGCGCACGCGTACACACACACACACACACACACACACACACGAAACAATGTTGGGAAAGACAGAGAAGGATGGAAGAGATGACATTGATCAAGATACATTTACTTGTAAACTGTTATATTGAACTGAAACCTCTTTGCACAACTACTTAATAAAAAAAATCCTTGCTACACAGGTATACAATCCTTCAAAACCTGTCCATACACTCCACACTCCACACAGAGCCATCCACTGCAGCTGACACGCATCTGTATTATATGTGGGCATACTCAGAGAACACCCAACAAGGAGCCACCACATGGAGGACAGATTGCCATGGAACCACCACCCAGATACAACACAGCCTAGTGCAAACATACAGACCGCCCCCCCCCCAACACATCCAGGGCCCACACACACCTCACACAGAGAACACATGCAACAGACATTATCCTGAAGAAAGCATTTCTTCCACCTCTGCCACCCTTACCTCTCTTCCCCCTTCCCCAGGCAACATGGTACCCAATGTTTCATATGGCTAGAGGGGCACATAAGAAAGATGGGATGAGGGGAGCAGAGGCTGAAGTCAACAACTTAAACTCCAGCACCCCTCTCCCTCCTTCCCTGCCTAGAAGATCCCAGAAGGCCTATACATAGCCCCCAGGTTAATACCCATTCAGGCCACTCACCTCGTTTCCCAGGCCCTGGTCCTGGAGAACCCAAAGGTTTAGCGGGTAGTTAGATCTAGGAATTCCTCTAAGGAAAGAGCTGTCTGTAGGGTAGGGCCTTCCTACTGCCCTAAGACCTAAGACCCCCCCAGGGATGGTTACCACAGAAACAAGGGAAAATATTATAAGGAAACACAATACCCGGCAGGATCACCTGCTGACCGAGTTTCCTGTGGTGTTGCCCACCCCCATCTCATGGCTCTCACAGCCTCCTTCTCCAGCCTCAGCCAGGGACTCCTGGCCATGCCTTCCTTCCTGCCTCCTCAGAGCCGGAGAAGCAAGCAGCCTCAAGGAGAAACACTCCCCAGTAGTCACAAATAACATCAGGGATTGCCCAGAGCTGACCCCCCCCCAATCCCTACCAAGTCCCCCACCACAGGAAATCAAAGCTTCCTGCCCCAAAGGAAGTGCCCCATCTAGTGAACAAATCCAAAATACACAAACTCACAATCCCAGGAGCCTGAGACTCCAAGGGGACAGGCCCTACCCAAGCCCCAGGCCTTACTCTAGGCCTGCCTCAAGCAACACCCGAATATACTCCACTGTGGGCCCCAACCACATCTGACTACGGATGGACCAGGACCAGGAGAATGGGCACTGGCAGGGGCAGAGGGCCTGTTGCATCCATTCCTTGGCTGAGTGACCCTGAGCCTTGCATAAGCTCATCTTCTCTAAGGACTCTGCCAACTTCAAAGCTACCAGCCCTCAAGAAAAGGCCAGGAGAAAGAGGACAAGGGGAAGATAGGGCTATGAAGACTTCTATTTGCTTACCCACATACCCACAGCAGTAAGAGGATCCTCAATCCCCACCCTATCCCACAAGAGCTTCTCACTTGCCCAAGGATTTTTATATTAGGATCCAGAAAGCTCTAAGTCTCTGGCCCAAAAGCCACCAAGCACTAAAGCTCTACGGCAAGTTGAAGGGGACACATCGTAGCCCTCGCACTGGACTCATCTCTTTGTGGCTAGTCCCTCCTCCTCTTGCTTTGAGACATAAACTAGGAATTTTCTCCCCATTTTAGAGATGAAGAAACAGAGTCATAAAGTGAAGTCAACCAGCTAGAAATGCAACCTTCCCTGCCTCAGGATCCCAGGACAAGCCCCTGGTAGCCATGGAAACGATTATCCAATGGGTTGAGCTAAGGGCTCCACAGGCCATTGACATGTCCCTTCCCACCACCGCCCAGCCCCTCTCCAGGTGCAATACCAAGAGGCAACTCTGAGCGAGATTCTGCCCCTGGCTTGGCTAGACAGAGGGACTAAAGCCAGCTGACAAGTCTCAGTGGGTCCAGGATTTGATCCTGTCTCAGTTCACTTGGCAAACACAACGAAACTGCTGTATGCCTCAGTTTCCCTTTAGCAGTGACAGCAGAGAAGAAAATAACCTAATAGTTAAGGATGGGAGGGTGTAATGAAATAGTGCAGGGAGGGAGGAGAGGAAGGTGCTGAGCAATTAGGAGTGAAGGCACAGGTTGCAGAAATTGGAGAAGAAGCTGGGTGCCAGTGGCATACACCTGTAATCCTAGCTACTCAGGAGGCTGAGATCTGGTTTGAAGCCAGCTTGGGAGGGAAAGTCTGTGAAACTCATTTCCAATTAACCAGCAAAAAGCTGTAAGTGGATCTGTGGCTCAAGTGGTAGAGTGCCAGTCTTGAGCAAAAAAGCTAGGGACAGCTTCTAGGCCCTGAGTTCAAGCCCTAGTAAGCCCTGCCCTACCCCCCCCCCCCAAAATGGAGAAGGACTTGGGAAGTAGTAAGAGGGTTGGCATGAGAAGGGAAATAAGTCTGGCAATCTAACAGTCCCTCCCCTGGAGAGAAAGATGCCATCAGAGTGCCCCATTAGAGGGTAGGAACTTGAGTCATAGTCTTTTGACACCAATGGATAGTAGATTGGGGGAGGGGGGAAGAGAACTTGAGGAAGGTCCCCACAGGTCCAGGTGCAAGCCTAAGAAACTGACTGATGGCTGAGTCCAGATGTTGAGTTCCCAAGGGGAAGGGGGGGGATACAGCCAGCTGAGGACCAGTGCTCCATTCTTACGCTAGAAACTGGCAGGCAGAGCTGGGCCTCCAGCAGATGTTGAATTCGGAGGGTGGGGAGGGCTGGTTAATAGCAAGACCGCCTGTGTCCAGATGCAGGAGGCTTTTGCTTATGCCAGACAGCCAGCAAGGACAAGGAATGAGGAGTGGCAACGGCTGGCTGAGGTCAAACCCAAACAGGCAGGCAGAAGGAGAGGGAAATGCGGGTGCCAGGACAGTGAGTGACTCTCAGGCCCTACAGAGCTGGATCCAAACCTACAGGCCCTAGAAATGGGTCCTGGAAACCCAGTTTAGCTGCTAGATTGGTCCCCCCAGCAACACCACACCTGGGCCAGGGGTAAAAGGGTGTGTGTGGGAAGTGGGGGGGGGGGTGCATACCCAGTTCCTCACCCTTCAATACCCCTCCTGAGGGCTGTGCCCTGTCCACATCTCACTCGGGCACAGGTGTCTATTTACCCTGAAGGGTCTGGAGGGGGCGGGGAGTGGGGGGGGGGCGATGCTAGGCACAATTTCTCAGCCCAGGACCCCTCCAGGACACCGCGTTATCCCAATCCGTAGAATCTGAAGAGAACCCAGCTGGGCTCTACGAAATGGGGGCGCTGATGTCCAGCCCCACAACCCCTCAACTCAGTGGGTTCTCTGTCCTTTGCCCCGGCGCTTCCAAAACCTTCCGCTCCGCAGCACCGCCCTCTTCCCAGGCCACGGCGGCCGTCCCTGCCTCCCGGGTGCCCCCCGACTTGTCTTCGCTGGGTATAGTGTGGGGGGGAGGTCGTGATGAAAAGCCCGACCCCAAGCACCGGCGGCCCGGGCCCTCCAACCGCCTCTCTACGGGGCCTGTCGCTGCCCCGGGGCAGGCGGATGTGGGCACCCCGAGAAAGGCCTGAGTCCTGCGGCCCCGGAACCAGCCCGAACTGGGAGCCTGCTAGAACCCCGCAGAGCCGGGCGCAGCGAGTACGATCGCGGGGTGCACCGCGGAATGGGGGCCCCCGCAGAGCCGGCGGGAACCCCCAGCCCGAGCCGGAGCCTGAGCGGGAGACGCTGGGCGCTGCGCGCAGGGCGGGGAGAGGCGGGGTGTTGGGGAGGAGGGGGGAGCGCCCAGTACTCACCAGCGCCGGGGTTGTGCATCCAGGGGGCGAGGGCCCTCAGATCGGGGGGCTCATGGCAGGATAGGGGGACTGGGGGCGCCGGCCTCACATCCCCCCCCACTAGTCGCCGGAGGCTGCAGAGCAAGACTGAGACGGCGAGAGGAAGGGAGGGGGCCGGGAGGGGGAGGGCCCTGGCAGCCCGGCCGGCCGGGTAGGATGACAATGGAAGGAAATGCTTTATCTGAGTCTGAGAGCGGGCCAAGGGGGAGGGGAGGGAGGGGGGCAGGCCCTCGCGGCCCGGGGACACTGCACACACACCCCCCCCCCCCCCAGCCTTGCCGACGCTGCTGCGCACGGCCACCCCGGGTTGCACACCCCATGCGCCGCCGCCGGGGGGAGGCAGCGCTGAACCCGGAACGCAGGACCCCAAAGTCCCGGCCACCGCGCGCGCGGCGCGGCTGCTGCTCCGACCGGTGCACACAATTCCCGGAAACCCGGGTACCTGAGCGCACGCACCCTGCCCGACACCACGTCCGCGAGCGCGCATCCATGTTTACCCCGAGCCAGGCTCAGGGACACCCGACACTTTGCAAAAGGATCTCCTCGCACTCCCCCCCAACTTCCCGCCCCCCTAACCCCCGTCACTCCCCTGCCCATACCTACATCCACAGAAGGGCCACAAGCAGATAGCCACATCTCGGGGACACTTCGTGGAGTCCCATGCGAGGAATCCCTGATGGACACACACACACACACACACCACACACACACACACACACACACACACACACACACACACACACGCCACAGGAAAGTTCCAGGATCTGATTTGAATCACTGCCCAGCCCTCCCCCACTGGCACACACTCCCCCTCCCTCCCTCAGTCCTGCTGAGGGGACCAGGAGGGTGCAGCCTGTTCCTATTAAAAGAATAAAGGGGGGTGTGGGGGGGGAGGGGGAGCAGTGTGGATTTTGAAAGTTTTCTTTTTTTAAAAAAAGACATTTCTCAAGGGATTTCCTTCCCTCCTCTCTCTTCCTCTCTTCCATTCCTCACACACACACACACACACACACACACACACACACACCCTTCTTTCCCCCCCCCTCAGTCCCTATGAGTCAAACTTCAGCAATGTCAGTGTCCCCCAGTGCATTACAGCGGATCACAGAAATGTTCCAGTCTGTGAGTCGGAATGCAGCCGCCTCCAGCCCTCCCTCAGCTAATAAACTGCTCTCAGGGCCTTTCTCCCCACTCCCCTTTAGGCTGGAGAAAGGTCAGCTTCAGGGGTCAGGGGCTGAGAACCTCCCCATTGTGCTTCCTGGCTGACTCTGTCAGCCCTGTCCCCTCCAGCTATCTGCTGGGTCAGAAAACTCCTGAGAAGGGAAGAGGTGCCTGACCCAGGAATACTGGACTCCTCTGTAGTTCATGAGGTACCACTACAAAAGCAGGGACAGCTTCCTTCTAACCTCATCCTATCCCTCCTCCATTCTAGGAACCAGAGCCAGAGGCAGAATCCTGACATAGGAGTCCACAGTGGCTTACAAGGGCTTGGTCATGCTGAAGATAAACGTGTGCACGCTCACATGCGCTCAGGTTCTGAGGTTTGAACTCAGGGCCTGAGGACTTGTCCCTTAGCTTCTTCCATGAAAGGCTAGCACTCTACCATTGAGTCACAGCTTCACTTCCAGCTTTTGGGTGGTAAAATGGAAATAAGTGTCTCATGGACTTTTCTGCCTAACGTTGGCTTTGAACTGCAATCCTCAGATCTCAGACTCCTGAGTAGCTAGGATGACAGGTGTGAGCCACCAGCATCCAGCTTCAAGATCAACTTGTGATCACAGATTTCTTACTCTGTCAGTCACAGTACCAGCTTCACTAACTCTTACTACTTGTGATGATAAGTAGCTGACCTCCCATTGCCCCGACATTCACTTGGCAGGAGACTGGAAGCCCTCTGTACTTGTAAATTTTTACTCATAAACTTTTCTCACACTGGGTGCCAGTGCTCACGCCTATAATCCTAGCTATTCAGGAGGCTGTGATCTGAGGATCACAATTCAAAGTCATTGGGGTAGAAAAGTAAGACTCTTATCTCCAGTTAACCACAAAATAGCTGAAAGTGGAGCTGTGCCTCAAATGATAGAGCACTATCCTTGAGGAAAAAAAAATGCTCAGAGACAGCACTCAGGCCCTGAGTTCAAGTCCCAAGACTAGCACAAAAAGTAATAACAGTTAAATACATAAACTCTTCTCATATCTGTCATCAGATAATATGGCTCTTCCTCTCTCTCTCTCTCTCTCTCTCTCTCTCTCTCTCTCTCTCTCTCTCTCTCTCATACACACACACACACACACACACACACACACACACACACACACACACACACACACACACACACACACCTGCCCCATAGTTTTGGTACTTACTGCCAGGATAGTAGCTGCTACTGTTAATTGTTACTACTATTATTAAAGCTGAACAAGGCTGTTAAGTTCTTCTCCATCATGGTCTGGTACTTTCTCACTCTCTTGCCTCTCATATTCCCTCCAAGATGAATGCTTTCCTCAGTCCCTTACTCGCTCCCTCAAGATTAGCATCCTGGGGCTGGGAATGTGGCTGAGTGGGAGAGTGCTCGCCTAGCATGCATGAAACCCTGGGTTCAATTCCTCAGTACCACATAAACAGAAAAGGCTGGAAGTGGCGCTGTGGCTCAAGTGGTAGAGCACTAGCCTTGAGCAAAAGAAGCTTGGGGACAGTGCCCAGGCCCTGAGTTCAAGCCCCAGGGCTAAGATTAACATCCTGTGCCACCTTGGCTAGAGGCATTATCTGATTCTCTCCATCTCTTGAAGCTCAGTTATTTTTTGATTGTGTTTTGGGGTTTTTTTTGGGGGGTGGGGGTTGGGGAAGGAGTGGGAGGCTTGAACTCAGGGCCTGAGCACTATCTCTGACCTCTTTTGCTCAAGGCTAGCACTCTAACACTTGGAGACACAACACCTCTTCCGGTTTTCTGGTGGTTATTTGGAGATAAGAGTCTCATAGACTTTCCTGCTTGAGCTGGCATTGAATGGAGAGCCTCAGATCTCAGCCCCCTGAGTAGCTGAGATTACAGGTATGGATCACTGGAGCCCAGCTGATTCTTTCCTTTTCTTTTTTTTTTTTTTTCGGTCGTGGGGCTTGAACTCTGGGCCTGGGCGCTGTCCCTCAGCTCTTCAGCTCAAGGCGAGCGCTCTACCACTTGAGCTA
The DNA here is from genome assembly GCF_024711535.1 of Dipodomys merriami. Classification (NCBI taxonomy): domain Eukaryota; kingdom Metazoa; phylum Chordata; class Mammalia; order Rodentia; family Heteromyidae; genus Dipodomys; species Dipodomys merriami. Next base: position 12,052,304 of record NW_027202271.1, read on the forward strand.
CAGCGCCACTTCCGGTTTTCTGGTGGTTTATTGGAGATAGGAGTCTCACGGTCTCTCCTGCCAGGGCTGGCTTTGAACAGAGATCCTCAGATCTCAGCCTCCTGAGTAGCTAGGATTAGAGGCGTGAGCCACCAGCGCCCGGCTCTTTCCTTTTCTTAAAGGAGCCTTACCCAGCACACACTCTATCTACTAGTCTTCACTTATTTAGTGTTTCACACTCCTCCTCTCCTCTTGTGTGTGTTGAGTTCAGGGCCTCTAGCTCACACTAGATTTTTTCACTTAAGGCTGGCACTCTATCACTTGAGCCACACCTCCACATCCAGCTTTTTTGTTCATTGGTGAGAAGAGTCTCACAGACTTTCTTGCTGGATTCCAACCTCAATCCTTAGATCTCAGCCTCCTAAGTAGTTAGGATTACAGGTGTGAGCCACTAATGCCCAACTTCCTTCTTGTGGGATTAGATCATGTGGGAGTAGGTGCCAGCCTGAAAGATCCAACATTTCTCAGTTCTGTACACAAAGTTCATACTCACGGTAGATAGGATATTTGTTGGATTAGGACAGGTGGTCATGGATTTCAAGAACTATTCTCCAGCCAGACAACCCCAATAAACTCTTGTGTCTTGTGGACTCTGCAGATCCTCCAACTCAGGTATGATGCTCATGGCATTCTCATCAGACCATCTCCCTCCCAGATCCTTCCCTAACACCCAAAGCCTTCAGAAAAGCCACTTGTTACTGCAGAGACAGCCAGCCTTCCTTGTTTTTTTTTGTTCATTTGTTTGTTTAGTTGGTTGTGGTGTGCGTGTGCGCACCTGCGACAATCCCAGGGCTTGAACTCAGGCCCTGAGAACTGTCGCTGAGCCTTTTCTCTCAAGACTGGTGCTCTATGACTTGAGCTACATCTCTACTTACAGTTTTTTGCTGGTTAATTGGACATAAGAACCTCATAGACATTTTCCTGCCCAAGTTGGCTTCAAACCATGATCCTTAGAACTCAGCCTCCTGAGTAGCTAGGATTATAGGTGTTAGCCTCAGGTACCTAGTTTATGAATCTATTTTAATTTGATCACTGACTGACTTTTTTTTTTCCTGTCAGTAATAAGGCTTGACCTCAGGGCCTGGGAATTGTCCCTGAGCTCTTCTGCTCAAGGCTAATGTTCTACCACTTTGAGCCACAGCTCTACTTGTGGTTTCTGGTGGTGTATTGGAGGAATGAGCCTCACAAACTTTCCTGCCCAAACTGGTTTCAAACAGAGATCCTCAGATCTCAGTTCTCTGAGTAGCTAGCATTACAGGTGTGAGCCACCAGGACCCAGCTTCTGTTTAAAGTTTTGGGGGGTTTTTTTAGTTGTTGTTGTTATTGTTTTCAGTCATGGGCCTGAACTCTGGGCCTGGGTGCTGTCCTTCAGCTCTTCAGCTCGAGGCTAGCGCTCTACCACTTGAGCCACAGTGCCACTTCTGACTTTTTCTGCTTATATGGCGCTGAGGAATCAAACCCAGGGCCTCATGCATGCAAGGCAAGCCCTCTTCCACTGAGCCACCTTCCCAGCCCGGACCCAGCTTCTGACACTGACTTCTGAGTGATCAGAACAAAGCGACGTCTGGCTACGTCCCTGTCCCCAGAGTGCCTAATGCGTAGCTTTCTGCACACACCAGGACTCACTGTCCTCTGACTACAGTCAGAGAAGAAGGCAGCACATGCAACACATGACCTGCATCTGGGATGCTGGACTGGCTCCCTCCTCCCCATGCCAGATTTACTCACCCTTCTTCCAGCTCCTGCCCCAAGATGGAGTCCTAAACCAGGTTCTAAGTCACATGCTCCCTGCTGGGATATGTTAGACAGCCTACAAGATCCCCTAGAGACAAGAGACAGAAAAATAAAAGAGCACTCTCCCCCTACCCTCTCTCTTTCTCTCCCCTCTACCTTGATTACCATGGGAAAATTTTGTAAAGGCTCCGGGCTTCCCCCAGGCTTTCCTGGGGTCTGTGGGAACCTATCTCTGCTTTCCTTTGGGGGTTCTAAGCCTGTTTGATCTTTCCTTTCTTCTGCTTTCCTTCCTTCCCCAGTGAGCTGCTTTTCCCCCCCAAGCTGTTTACCAGGTAGCAGCCCTGATGCTACCCCCTGGGCAAACATTAGATCATTTATTCGTAACAATAATCCTTGTTATGCTCATGAATAAAGTATGGCCCATAAAGATGAAGAAACTTGACCAAAGTTGCACAACAAGTAAGTTACAAGGCCATTCATCCATTCAACAAATATTACCAGGAGCTTGCTTTTGGGCTAGGATTCAAAGTTCCAGAAAGTCATCAAGTATAAACCTTGAGACTCTGAGGCCACTCCTGTCTCTACTTTCTAGAGGTGGTGGCCACAGCCACAAGCCCTCCCCCACCCACCCAGCAGGCCACACGCTCTCGTGCTCATTCCCCAAGGCCTTGGCAAGATCTCCGAGGACAACCATTGCGTGGGATTGGGTTGGGCCTTGCGCTCCAGTTTCTGGGCCTGGGATCCAATGCAATGCATGGCGTTTGGAGCTTGCTGATTAATAAGAGAGATTAGGTCTATGACTACCAAAAAAAAGTGTTCAACTAAAGGGAGAGAGGGAGGAAGGAAAAGAGGGAAGGAGGGAGGGAGGGAAAGTAATTTAGGATTTATTGAGCGTCTCAGGTGCTTTTCAAGGGCTTTTCACTTACATGTCATCATTCTTCTCAATTGTTTCACTGAGCAAACTAAAGTTCAGAAAGACAAAATGATTCGCCCAAGGCCACAGAACCAATAAATTATTTGATTACCAACGCGTCTGATTCAGAGCCTGTGTAATTTCTCCTAGCAGGTCAAAACAATGGACAAACTGTGCCAGGCAGGTTCCTTGAGGTTCCTGTGGGTCTCTGTGTCATTCTAGCTGCCAGATTTCCCACCTCATTGACCCAAGTCAGGGCAATGCATTCTGCTTCCCTCTCTTTCCCTATTACATTGCCTAACTAGGATCAGTGCACTGTGTAAGTATGCTAGATAGAATTGGGGGTATAGCTTTGGAGTGCAGGCAGGCAGACCCCTTCATCTAGGATTTCAGGGTGTAAGACAGAAGTGACACATGCTTCTAGGATAGAATTGAATAGGTAAATCAGCATAATAGATAACTCAGAGCTGGTGGGTCACATCTGTAATCCTAGCTACTCAGGAGACTAGAATCTGAGGATCATGGTTCAAAGCCAGCCAGGGAAGGAAAGTTCATGAGACTCTTATCTCCAATTAACCAGCAAAAATTTAGAAGTGGAGCTGTAGCTCAATTGGTAGAGCTGGTACTAGCCTTGAGCATAAAAACAAAGGGACAGCATCCAGGATCTCAGCTCAAGTCCCAGTATAGGCATAAAAATAAATAAGTAGATGATAGAGAGATGGATAGTTAGATGATAGATATAGACTTATAGGAGATAAATAGATGACAGGTAACAGATAAGATAAATAGATGTTAGGCATATAATAGATAGAAATAAATAAATAGATGATAGATAGAAAAGAGATAGATGATAAATAAATAAATAAATAAATAAAAATGAATAGATGGCCAGGCATCTGTGGCTCACGCCTATAATCCTAGCTACTCAGGAGGCTGAGATCTGAGGATAATGGTTCAAAGCCAGCCAGGTCAGGAACATCCAGGAGACTCTTATCTCCAGGAAACCAGCAGAAAACTGGAAGTGGTGCTGTGGCTCAAGTGGTAGAGTGCTTGCCTTGAGCTGAAGAGCTCAGGGACAGCACCCAGGCCCAGAGTTCAAGCCCCACAACCGACAAAAAAAAAAAACAACAACAAAAGATGAATACATGATAGATAGATAAATAGATGGTAGATGACAGAGATAGATGGTAGACAGATGACAAATAAGAGATGATAGAAACATAGATGATAGATAATAGATAAGTAGGTAGAGACAGACAGACAGACAGACAGACAGAGTTAGATAAAGATGGTCCAGCCATGGTCCAGCCATGGCCAATAGTCCAGATGGCTCAGACTAGAGGTAGGGGAGAAATGACCGTGGAGCAGGTGAGAACTAAGCTATCTCCTTCCCTACCCCCACCTCATTCCCCTCACCTCCCTTCAGAGTCAACAAAGGTGGTGTGGTTTCCCCTGTGGTCTGTTGCCCTAAACACCTGCAGTTCTGAGCATGGTACATGTGTCTAGATGCCTGCCACCCGTGGTGAGGGGAACACGGGAGGAAACCCTAGGACAGGATGCAGAGGGGGCAGAAAGCCAAAGACAGGGTCTCCTCATCCCTCAAAACAAAGAAAGTGTAATGAGTGCAAAAGAGAGAAGTCACTCCCTTGAGGATCTCAGCTCCCCAACCAGAAGCATGAGGACAGAGCTGGAAGAGAGACATCATAGGTATAGAATATTGCCTGGGAGCTAGGGAACTTGATTTCTAGTCCCAAGTTCTGCCATGAACTTCCTGGGTGATACTTTTCTAAGTCTCAGTTTCCTGTTCTGTACAATAGCAAGATCTTAGCTACCTACCTCATAGAGCTTGAGTGAAATCATATGAATAATAAAGGCAAAAGTTTGCACCACTAGCTTTTTATTTTTAGTTTTTTTGCAGTTTCCCAGGTGACTTAAACAGTACTGCTGTGAGTTTATCCCAATAACATGTGGAATATTTATAATTGCTTTTTTTAGCTCTTTGATAAATACACACACAAACATATACACACATGCACACATGTGCGTTCATATACACACATACACAGAGAGTATGGAGTCAAAAACACTAAAGTAAAACAAGCTGGGAGCTGGTGGCTCATGCCTGTGATCCTAGCTACTCAAGAGCCTGAGATCAGGGGCTAGGAAGATGACTTAGTGGTAGAGTGCTTGCTTTGCATGCATAAGGCCCTAGGTTTGATTCCTCAGCACCAAATATGTAGAAAAAGCCAGTAGTGGTGCTGTGGCTCAGCGATAGAGTGCTATCCTTGAGCTGAAGAGTTTAGGGACAGTACCCAGGCCCAGAGCCCAGAGTTTAGTCCCCACGACCAACAAAAAAAAAAGAGGCTGAGATCTGAGGATCACTGTTGCAGCCAGACCAGGCAGAAAAGTTTATGAGACCCTTCTTTCCAATCAACCACCAAAAAGCCAGAAGTGGAGCTGTGGCTCAAGTGGTAGAGAGCTAGCCTTGAAAGAAAAAGGCAATTGAGAGTGTGAGGCCCTGAGTTCAGATCCCAGTGCAGGCACAAAAATAAATAAGTACACCAGCAAACAAATAAACAAACACAGCTTGCCCTCACATTGATCACAATGTGTTAAGGAAATCAAACATACTTGAAGGGCTCTTGCAAAGCCAACTACTAAAAAGATTTTTTTTCTCAAGTCTGTGTGATCTTGGCCACCTTCTATCAAACTGGGTTTCCTTATCTATCCCGTGAGGGAGCTGATTTCCATCATCTCTGTCCCTTTCTTCTGTTATTCCAAATCTAACAGACTATACAGTAAAGAGGAGCCCATGGCTCAGCCCTATAATCCTAGCTACTCAGGAGGCTACAGTCTGAGGATCACGGTTCAAAGCTAGCTTGGACAGGAAAGTCTGGGCGTCTCATATCTCCAGTGAACCAGCAAAAAGCTGGAAGCAGAGCTATGGTTCAAGTGGTAGAGCACTAGCCTTGACCAAATAAGCTCATGGACAGTGTCCAGGCTCTGAATTCAAGCCCCAGGACCAGCACCAGAAAGAGAGAGACAAGAGAGAGAGAGAGAGACAGAGCAAGTGAGACAGAGACAGAGAGAGAGAGCAAAAAAGAAGAGAGAGGAGAGAGGGAGAGACATCAGGCTAGCACACTGTCTGGAAGCAGTAGGAGAGCGTTGAGTGTCTAGCTAGAGCTTGAAGGAGCCCAGAAAGGGGGTGGGGGGGACATTCCAGGTAGGGAGAATGGCATGTACAAGGCAAAGCAAGGGCAGCAAACAGATTAAACAGCCAGATTCAAGAATGAAGTTGGCCAGGATGGGAGGGAGGTGGGGGCAGGGGGAGAAGTCAGGAAGAAAAGGGTAGAAGGGGCAGTCCCCAGGCCGTGCTGAGCAGCTCAGCTAGGAAAGTGGAGGAGGCAGGCTGGGTGGGGAGAGACTCTCAACCCCATAAGCGGATGCCAAAACCCATCCAGTCAAACTCCACCCAAGAGAGAAAGGGAGCCATCAGTGCCAAGAGGCTCCACCCACCAGCGATGGCACCACCCTCCCTCCCTCCTCTCCCAGACCCACTCCCAGCCCTGAGGAAAGTCAGGACCTCTTGGACCAGGGCCTTGTTCATGATGGAACAAGCAGAGGCCCCACTGCATCCTTTTATAACAACAAATCAGCACAACAACAACAATAATAATAATGGTGATAATAATATGTTGATGATGATGATGGCTGGACACCAGTGACTCAAGCCTGTCATCCTAACTACTCAGGAAGCTGAAATCTGAGGATCTCAGTTCAAAGCCAGCCTGGGCAGGAAAGTCGAGAGACTTTTTTTTTATCTCCAATAAACTATTCAGAAAAAAAGCCTGAAGTGGTGCTGTGGCTCAAGTGGTAGAGTGGTAGCCTTGAGCACAAACTGGCTCAGGGATAGTGCCCAGGCCCTGAGGTCAAGCCCCTCAGGACCAGCACACACACACACACACACACACACACACACACACACACACACACACACACACACAAAAGGCTGAGCTCACAAAAATCTGTGAGACTCTCACCTCCAATCAATCACACAAAAAAAAGAAAGGAAAAAAAAGAAGCTGTGGCTCAAATGGTAGAGTGATGGTATTGAGTGAAAAAGCTAAGGAACAGTCAGTCCCCAGGGGCCTAAGTTCAAACCCCAGGACTGGCAAAAAGAAAAAAAAAAGTAATGATGATAAGATCAACTACCCACAACCTGCCCTCTGATAAAACTCCACAGCAACAAAACCTCAAGATATGACCTTCCTTTTGAGTCGAGAGCTACAAATGATTTATAAGGTTATTTGGTCTACAAGATCCCCCAAACCTGGCATGACATCTAAACTACTGAAGTAGCTGGTGCTGGTAGATCCCACCCTATAATCCTAACTATTCAGGAGGCTGAGATTTGAGGCTCACAGCTTAAAGCCAGCCCAGGCAGAAAAGTCCATACAACTCTTAGTTCAAATGAACTATCAATAAGCCAGAAAATGGCTCAAGTAATAGAGCAGCAGTCTTGAGTGTAAAAAGTACCCTGGGCCCTGAGTTCAAGCCTCAGGATGGGCACAAAACACACACACACACACACACACACACATATACACACACACACACACACACACACACACACACACACACACACACACACACACAAGCAAACAACAACAAAACTACTTAAGAGATCCTGAGAAAATTTCCTGAGTCCCAATCAGATTGCAGCTCCCCTGCTAAAGAGTGATTATATTCAAGGTTCTCTGATTGAATCTCCCATTCCTCAAATAGGTGAAGAAACTGAAGGCATGAAGAGATAGAAATAGCTTGCTAGAGATTGCATGGTTAAGCACAACAATAAATAAGTAAATAAATAGAGGTGGGGGGGCACATGCAGAAGACTCTGGTCTCTGGACTTGGAATACTTGTTTCACAGTCTGGCAGCCCAACCCCAAATGCCCGTGCCAACCGAGATTATGGTCAGGGAAGCAGCCACCCAGCCACACTCTAATCATGAACGAGAAGAAATTCGTCAGAGTTGCAAAATGCCTTTCTGCAGCCAGCGCACAATTACTCGCTCCAGTGGGCTTCCGAAGGGACACCATGGTACACCCACTGGCTTGCTTGTCATCTAGCCTAGAGCCAGGTTCCCCTAGCAAGATCTCTGGTGGCCTGTGTGTTTGTATGGGCTGGAGGGTCTCTCACTGTGTGTTCTAACTCTGAATACCTGTAAGCCTAGCTACCTAGGAGGCTGACATCCTGAGGATCGTGGTTCCAAGCAGACATCTTTGTCCCAGAACTTTCAAGAGAAACTGTCCAGAGTAAGTTCTGACCTGGAGATCTCCCTCATGTCCTTAGGGTTTGTTTGGCTTTTGTCTTTGTATGCAAGCTGCAAAAAGACCAAAGAAATGGGACAGGGAGGAAATAAGGATGGCTACACTGGGAGGAAAGTGGGATGAAGTTCTTCATCTTAAGAAACCCCACCCATGCAAGACAAGGCGTGTGTGTGTGTGTGTGTGTGTGTGTGTGTGTGTGTGTGTGTGTGTGTGTGTGTGTGTGTGTGTGTGTGTGTGTGTGTGTGTCCTGGGGCTTGAACTCTGGGCCAGGGCACTGTCTCTGAGCTTTTCCTCTCAGGGATAGTGCTCTATCACTTGAGCCACAAGGCCATTGCTGGCCTTTTCTGAGTAATTTATTGGAGATAAGAGTCTCATGGCCTTTCCTGCCTGGGCTGGCTTTGAACTGTGATCCTCAGATCTCAGCCTCCTGAGTAGCTAGGGTGACAGTCATGAGCCACTGGCACCTGTTAGGTCGCCTGGGAAGAGTGGCCCTTTCCCTTTGTTCTCCTCCCAGTACACAGGGTCCCTTCCCTAGAAGCCCTCACTCAGCACTCTTATCCCAGGTAACAGGTGCACCTGGGGGCAGTAGGAAGTCCCCCAGGCTCTGAGGTCAGCTCTGAGTCTACCTCCTTCCTGCCCTTTGCTGTGGCCACACCTCCTCCCCCCCCTCTCCCCACATAATCAATCTCCATCATTAGTCCTTCCTTATCCCCTCCCTTTTTCCTTTTCCCCCCTTTCCCTCTCCTTTGCCATTTTCCTTTCCCCTGCATTCCTTGCACCCTCTGCACCAGCAGTATGCTCTCCCCCCAGTAAACTCTTTTCTGCCTGAACCATGTGGGGTGAACCTTACTGTACTCGGTTCTCACTTGGCTTTTTAACTCAAGGCTGGTGCTCTATTATTTGAGCCTCACCCCCACTTCCTTGCTTTACATTGGTTTGTTGGAGACAAAGAGTCTCTTGGAGGATTTATCTTCTCCAGGGGTTGGCTTTGGACTGAGGTTCTCAGATCTCAGCCCCATGAGTAGTTAGGATTACATGTTTGAGCCACCAGTGCTCAGCCCTTATCAAGCAAGCGTCTACTATCAGACACTGTGTCTGGCTCCCAGGTATACAAACCAAACCACCATTCTTATCTTGGACAGATTTGCTGTTTGGGACACTAGGACACAGTCTAAGAAAAGAAGCTGGAGAGATGGGCGCTGGTGACTCATACCTATAATCCTAGCTCCCTAAGAGGCTGAAATCTGAAGGTTATGGTTCAAGGTCAGCCTGGGCAGGAAAACCCATGAGTCTCTTCTCTGATTAACCACCAAAAAAACCCGCAACTGGAGCTGTGGCTCAAGTGGTAAAGTTGCTAGCCTTGAGCAGAAAAGCTCAGAGACAGTACCCAGGCCTATATTCAAGATTCAAGCCCTGGGACTGGCACACACACACACACACACACACACACACACACACACACATGCGCGCGCGCGAGCGCGCACGCAAAGCATGAACAAAGGTAGGCGATGGTGCACTTTGGGTAAAAGCAAGGATGAAGAATGAGCTGCCTAGGCTGAAATCTGCCCCATCCCTGCTGTGAGATCTGAGCATTACTTAAACCTGGAGGAGGCTTCGCTTTCCCGGTCTGCAGAGCAGGGCAGGCAGTGCTGCCATATTAGGGCTGTTGGGAGGCTGCTCAGATCAGGACATGCAGTGCTTTAGCACAGAGCCTGACGCATGCTGTGCTCTGTTATAGATACAGCCCAGATGCCAACATCAGGAATAGAAGAAAGACAGGGGCCTGTCTCATCTGTCTCTCTAACCCTGTGTTTTCCTACAAATGAAGTCTCACTCAACATAAGCACTGACTTGATTTATTGCAAATGAATCCAGTTGGGCTTCTAGTCCAAGCTGATTTTGTTTTTTCTGTCCCTTTCTTCCTTCCTTCCTTTCTTTCTTTCTTTCTTTCTTTCTTTCTTTCTTTCTTTCTTTCTTTCTTTCTTTCTTTCTTTCTTTCCTTCTTTTTCTCTCTTTCCTTTTCTTTCTCTCTTTCTCTTTGTCTCCTTCCTTCCTTCCTTGGATGCTCAAGGGTATGCTTAGCCAGGCTGTGGAAATAGAGTAAATACAACAACAATTGTCTTTGGTCTCTGACCCTCCTGAGAGCCACAGGTAGTGTCTCACCACGAAGGGGAGCCTGGACCAGGCTGCAGGGGATACCATAGGAACTGCAGAAAGGGCTGGGAAGGTGGCTTAGTGGTAGAGCGCTTGCCTACCATGCATGAAGCCTTGGGTTCAATTCCTCAGTACCACATACACAGAAAAAGCTGGAAGTGGTGCTGTGGCTCAAGTGGTAGAGCGCTAGCCTTGAGCACAGAGAGGCTCAGGGACAGTGCCTAGGCCCTGAGTTCAAGCCCCAGGATTGGCAAAAAAAAAAAAAAAAGTACTGCAAAAAGAACCTGGCCTCCTCTTCCCAAATCCTGGCACTGCACATCTGGAGTGATCTACCCATGTGGCTGCATCCCTGTGGCTCAGGCCACAGCTGCTGACATTGAGGGAGAGAGACAGCCAACTCCTGAGGAGGGCTTGGGGCAGGGAGAGGGGGCTATAAATAACTAGTTAAGAGGACCAGGGGAACAAGCTTGACCTTTGGGGGAGCAGGCGCTACAGGCCACTTCCCCCTCCCCCGCCTTGGGTCCAGAGCCAGAGTTTTTAGCAAAACAGGAAGAGGCAGTGGCAGCTGCTGGGAAAGTAGGAGTGGCTCCCCTTCCCCCACTTGCCTGGAGCCTTCGGATCTCAGCCAGGACCTGTGAGAGAAGGAGTCAGCTCGGCTGGAGGGAGGGGCAGGCCCGAGCAGAACAGGCGCAGCTCCTGCCCTCCTGTGGCTCATCTGGGGTGCAGGAAAGGGAGAACCTGCGGAGGACAGCGTATGGGGAAGTGCCTGCCATCGCCAGTCCTCTCCTGGTCTCCTATCAGTGGAGTAACAGGAGGGTGAGGCACTGGAAATAGGCTGCAGACCCAGGCAGGGGATCTGGAGGCACCGGTTCAAGGTGATCCCACTTGCCCCTCTCATTCATTCCCTCCCAACCTGCAGGTGGACTGAAGCCCAAATGGGCAGGAGAGAGGACTCTAAACCAAAGGAAGGATGTCTTCTTCTTCTTCTTCTTCTTCCTCCTCCTCCTCCTCTTCCTCCTCCTTATCCTCCTCCTCCTCTTCTTCCTCCTCTTTCTCTCCTCCTCCTCCTCCTCCTTTTCTTCTTCCTTCTCTTCCCTTTTTACTGTTTTCATCAAAGACTTATACAAAGGAGTTTCAAGCCTGTGACTCATACCTATAATTCTACCTACTCAGAAGGCTGAAGTCTGAGGATCATGGTTTGAAGTCAGCCCTGGCAGGAAAGTCCATAAGACTCTTATTTCCAATTAATCACCAAAAAGCTGGGTGTGAAGCTGGGTGCTGGTGGCTCACACCTGTAATCCTAGCTACTCAGGAGTCTGAAATTTGAGGATTTCAGTTCCAGGCCAGCCCAGACAGGAAAGTCTGGGAGACTCTTATCTCAAATTAAGTACTCAGAAAATGCCAGAAGTGACACTGTGATTCAAGTGGTAAGAGCACTATACTTGAGGCTCAGGGACAGTGACCAGACCAAGAGTTCAAGCTCCAGGACTGGCAAAAAAAAAAAAAAAAAAAAAAAAAAAAAGCTGGAAGTGGAGCTGTGGCTTAAGTGGTAGAGTACCAGCCTTGAGTGAAAAAGCTAAGGGACAGCACCCAGGACCTGAATTCAAGGTCCAGTATTGGCACACACGTGTACACACACACACACACACACACACACACACACACACAGTTTCAATTTAACACATATCAATTTATGTATACAGTGAAACCTTTTTTTTCCTTTTGGTGTTGGTCCTGGGCCTTGGGGCTGGGCGCTGTCCCTAAGCTCTTTTTGCTCAAGGCTAGCATTTTACCACTAGAGCTACAATACCACTTCCGGCTTTTTCTGTGATTAATTGGAGATAAGAGTCTCACAGACTTTCCTGGTAGGGCTGGCTTTGAACAGGGATCCTCAGATCTGAGACTGAATAGCTAGTATTTCAGGCATGCGCCACTGGTGCCTGGCTACAATGAATCTTAGATTTATCCCTTCTATCATTCTCCCCTACCCCAGCCTCCAACCTTGTTGACTAGGGGTTCAGGGTCTGGCCCAAGGGGTAATGATAGGAACCTCCCTAGAAGCAAGGAGAACCAAAGTTCTGGGAAGTTCTACAGGATCCCCTAGAAGAACAGGGCAACTCTATATAGAACATACTCAGGAGCCCTGAGCCCTAACATTGCCTCATGAAGTCAGCTTGAAGGAATGATCCAGACGTATGTTGCTTTGTTTGTCTGTAGGAGATCATCCACTGAAACTCTGCTTTGGCTGACCCACATCTCCAAGGCGTGTCCCTGCATCTGTCAGGGCCTATCAGCATCTCCTCAGCCAGGAGCCCATGTGTCACCTGCTAGAAGGAGTTAGGCCAGCACCGCTCCACAGACACAGAACAGGAAGCCAGCACCACCGGCCCATGCCTAGAATCCTAGCTACTCAGGAAATCTGAGGATGAAAGTTCAAAGCCAGACTGAGCAGGCAAATACGTCAGATTCTTATTTCCAATTAACCATCAGAAAGCCTGCAGTGAAGGTAATGGCTCCACAGGGTAGAGTACCAGCCTTGAGCAAAAAAAGAGCCAAGTGAGAGCACAAAGTTCTGAGTTTAAGTCTCAATACTGGCATGTGTGCACGTGCACACGCATGCACACACACATACACCCACCACACAGAAAGTCAGGAAGAGGAGAGTTGAACTCACTGCAACTGATAACACTTTCCAATCATTCTTATAGCAAGGAAACACACAAATTAATTGGGGGATGGAAGGATGAAGAGACCATAGAAAAAGACTCTTTGGAGAGAGAAACAGCCAGCAAGCAGAGCGATCAGAAGGTTCTTAGATCCAGGCTGACTTCAGATGTGTCCCATCACAGATAGCAGCCTGTCTTTTGGCAGTATATGGTAAGAGCTTTGAAATGGTTTTGACTTTACTCCAGTAGCTCTACCCAGTGAACCTTAAAGCAGATCTCTGTAGGCAAGAGTGAAGGATGAGGAAAGAAGATTTGCATAGTGATGTTCACTATCAAACTATTCATAATGTGGAAAATTAGAAACAGTTGAGACACCTACAGTCGGAAAATGGTGAAGTCACTTATGGTATTTCCACTTAATAGAAAATCATGAAGCTGATAAAAAGATGTGTATGACAGGAACATAGCATCATAGGAGAATAATAATTTATTGTATTTTTTGTTAACTTATTTTTCTCTTTTGAGAATATCGACTTGTCTATGTGACATTGACTATACAGCTAGGTGCTGGTGGCTCATGCCTGTAATCCTAGCTACTCAGGAGGCTGAGATCTAAGGTTTGTGGTTCAAAGCCAGCCCAGGCAGGAAAGTCTCCTTATCTCCATTAATCACCCAAATCTTGGAAGTAGAGCTGTGATCCAGCTGGTAGAGCACAGGCTTGAGCACAAAAACTCAGGAAATCACCCAGGCCCTGAGTTCAAGCTCCTGTGACCAACACAAAACCAAAGCAAAATGAAGAACAAAAATACCCCAAACATACAAGTAGCTAAAGTGCCAATGGCTCATGGCTGTAATCCTAGTTTCTCAGGAAAAAGCTGAGATCTGAAAATGAAGGCTTGCTGCCAGCCCAGGCAGAAAATTCTGTAAGAGCCTAAGTGGCAAAAATACAGGCTGGAGGCATGGTTCGAGTGGTAGAGCACTAGCCATGACAAAAAATATGTCAAATGAGAGTGTGAGGGGCTGGGAATGTGGCTTAGTGGTAGAGTGCTTGTCTAACATGCATGAAGCTCTGGGTTCAATTCCTCAGTACCACATACTCAGAAAAAGCCTCAAGTGGCTCAAGTGGTAGAATGCTAGCCTTGAGCTCAGAGACAGTGCCTAGGCCCTGAGTTCAAGCCCCAGGACTGGCAGAGAGAGAGAGAGAGAGAGAAAGAGAGAGAGAGAGAGAGAGAGAGAGAGAGAGAGAGAGAGAGAGAGAGAGAGAGAGAGAGAGAGAGAGAGAGAGAGACCTATAGCTCAAGCTCCAGTACTGACAAAAACAAAACAAAATGACCCATATGCCTAGAAGGAAAAGATTAAGAGGAAAAAAAAAAGCCAGGTAGGAAAGTCCACGAGACTCTTATCTCCAATGAACCACACAAACAAAAAAGCCTGAAGTGGAGCTGTGGCTCAGGTGCTAGCCTTGAACAGAAACGCTCAGGGACAGCAGCCAGGCCCTGAGTTCAAGCCCCAGGACACACACACACACACACAGAATTCATCTCTCTAGGACACCCTGAAGTTAGTGCTGTGGGTAGCAGCAGGTTATAGTCCTGGTGCAGGAAGCACACAGGCAGGGCGGCAGCTGTCTGCTCACCCAGCTTTCCTCCCTGGGTCTTCACATCCATGACAAGCTTTGAGAGCTCCACTGTGCCCTCTGCCACTGCGAAGGACAAAGCCATGGCCTGATTCTGGAGGGGCAGGGCTGAGGGGTGTCCAGTACAGGCCCTGGAGGAGCAGTGTGTTGTATATCTGTACTCGTGGACGCAGTGAGGTTAGGAGAAGGGGGGGGGTCATGAAGAGGTTGTGGGGGGAATATGTGGCCTGTAGTGACTTGGGTGAAGGCCTGCTGGTGGACTGTGGCTCAGCTACCTATTGTCTTAAATCACCCTGAAGTTGATAGATGACAGGGCCATCACCTCCACGGCTCCCCCCATTTGCAGGAATTCTACCTGGCCTTACCCCTGGCCCCCACGCCCCCGCCCATACCTACAGTCACCATCCAGCCTGGGCAGCCATGGCCCCGCTCCTTATGATTCATTTGTTGTTGAAGAGGCTTTATAATCTCTAACTCCAAGTTGGGCACCCGTGGCTCATGTCTGTAATCCTAGCTACTCAGGAGACTGAGCTCTGGCGGTTCAAAGCCAGCCTGGGCAGGAAAGTTTGTGAGACTCTAATCTCCAATGACATCCCCAAAAAGGCAGAGGTGGAGCTGTGGCTCAAGTGGTAGAGCACTAGTCTTGAACAAAAACAGCTCAGGGACAGTGACCAGGCCCTGAATTCATGTCCCAAGACCTGCCCCCCCCACACACACACATCTAAAGAACTGGTCCCAGCTCCCTCCCCTATCATTCTTTCTGACTGGCCTAGAGAACAGAGTTTCCCTTTTCCATGCATATACCATGTACTGTGCCAGGTAGCTAGGCTGCTGCATAGACTCATTTCCCAGTAGAGCCATGGGGGATCCCTGTCCCTCTTGAGGGTCTCTAGGTGTGTCGATGAGCTAGAAGATGGGGGGGAGGAGAGCTAGAAGAGGAGGAAGAGGATGAGAGGCCAAGAGGGTCTTCTGAGAACAGGGAGGCTGGGGTGAGGGGAGCTGCTGTGGTTGAGTTATCTGATGTGGGAGCCAGGTGTGCAGTTTTGGGGCTCGGGGGGGTGGGTAGAGGAAGAGCATCCTGAGAGGGGAGACTCAAAGAAAGGAGCCTGGAGGCCAGTGGAGAGGCAGACATGTCAAGACCCAGGTGGGGGACAAAACACCCCCCCCCCGAGATTGCCATCTCTCTCTATAAATGTCCTGTCCACCCCCCACCCTGGTCACGCCTGGACTTCTGTCCCCTAGCTGCTGAGATGTCCACGGCCTCCAGACTCTCCGTCCCTCCCTGAGACGCAGCAGCCTTCTTACTTCTATGGCACAGGGAGGGGTATGCGGGGGGGGGGGGGTATGTGTCAGGCCTAACCTTATCCCCGAATCAGAGCAGTTGGAGACAGTTGCGTGTGTGTCATCTTGGTTCGGTTGGGGGTTGATGGGTGGAGAAGGCTTTGTGGGAGGAGATAATAGGGCCGAGATACAGGCGGCCTCAGGCTGGCTCTCCCACCAGGTCCTTCTGAATCCATAGAAGCTGCCGATAGACTCCAGTCCACTGAATGTAGGTGAGAGTGGGTTCGAATCCTGTCCCTCTCAACACCTGACCTACCTGCCGCTGTGGAAGAGGCCTAGCCGGTCAGCCTGCCACCAGGCTTCTTCCATGTTCTATTTCCAAAGAGTCAATGTTGCCAATCATGGATTGGGGGACTTGGGGAGACAGAGGACCAGAGAGCTCAGCCATCTCCTCTGAGGTCAGCTGGCCAGTGAATAACACTACACGATTTAGGGATCCCTTGGGTGCCTTCATTCCTAGACTGACTTCTCAATTCCATACCCAGGAAGCAGGGGGAGAACCATGCAGCTCAATCTGCCACTGTGGCCCTCCCAGAGGAGGAGAACTTGAGTTGGTGTTTGCTGAATGAATAAACAAACACCCGAACCAACCAACAGTGAACGGTGAAGAGAGATGTACAGACAAGTCACCATATCCTGCCCACCCCTCTGTCCATCTGCCATCTTGAGTCCTTCCTGTCAACTCAGCAGAAGTCAGAGAGCCTCCTGGGGTGGGGTCGCTATCAGGGAGGAAGGAGAGTGGCTTCTCCCCCACCCTTTATCAGGGTGCTCTTGTCCCCTCTTATAATCACTGAGGGCTGCTTCCTAATCCATCCCTCTGCGATCCTGGGGCCCCTGGGAAGGAGATAGGAAGAAATTGCAATCAGTAGGGTGGAGGTGGGGGAAAGGGAGAAACAGGAAGAGCACCAGTCCCTTGCTCTGGTACTTAGTGCCAGCAAGCCTTTTCAGATAGATAGCCCAGGATCCTCAATCAAGATAGCTTGTTTCACTTGGCCTCGGTGGTAAGCAGTAGGAGAGATGGGGAGTGAAGGACCAGGTTGGGACACCGGCCATCACTTCAGCCCAGCTTCCCAGGGCTTTGAATTAACTATGGGGTCAGGGTGGCAGAGGGGCTGTCACTTTTTGTGTGTGCACCAATACTGGGGCTTGACCCTTACCTTTCCCCCCCCTTAAGGCTGGCACTCTACTGCTTGAGCCACACCTGTACTTGTGCCTTTTTCTTGGTTAATTGGACATAAGGGACACATGGAATTTCATATCTGGGCTGACTTTGAATTGAGATCCTCAGATCTTAGCCTCCAGAGTAGCTAGAATTACAGGCATGAGCTACTGGTGCCTGGCCCTGGCAGATTTTTTTTAGGGGGTGCGCATAAGCACTTGGGTTCTGAATCTTTCGCAGATTCAAGGGCAGAGGGCTACACTTATATAGATCTACTCATCTTTCCTCTTCAAGCAGAGAGCTCACACTCTGGCTGGCTGAATCCCTTCTCACCTAGTTTTCTGGGCAGACTAGAGTTTGCAGATGCTAACAACAGTACACTTTGTCTACTGCTGGTATTTTATCCATCCATCCTGTGCTCCATCACATCTATGGAATCTCAACTTTGTTCCAGTCTGGTAAGCAGAAATTTCAAACACACAGCATGCTTTAGTTCTGGAAGAGAGTGAGCATGCAACTCTGCCCACGTTGGCTAAGCCGGAGCTGTGGGAAGGTGAAGGTAAGGCAGACAGTGTGAGAAAGACACAAAGTCTGAGCTGGAAATCTCAGGAGCTTGTCTTGTTGAGAAAACTGAAGGACAAGGAACGAAGGACAGAATCAAGGAGCAGAAGGTTCATCGTTTGAGTCCAGTGCCAGTGCTCACATCTGTAATTCTAGTGACTCCAGAGGCTGAGATCTGAGGATCTCGGTTCAAAGCCAGCCCAGGCAGGAAAGTCCGTGAAACTCTTATCTCCAATAACTAATAAGAAAAATACGGAAGTGGTGTTGTGGCTCAAGTGGTAGAGTGCTAGCCTTGGGCACAAAGAGGCTCAGGGACAGTGCCCAGGTCCTGAGTTCAAGCCCCAGGACCAGTCCCTCCTCCCCCCCCCCCCCCCACAAAGAAGTTATATAGTTTGGGTCTCAAGGTATAGTTTGGGAATGTATGTAGGTTTCTGAAAACTTTTCAAAGGGAGCTGTAAAATCAAAGCACACATGTAATCTCAGCCACTCCAAAGGTGGAGGATCTTGGTTCAAAACCAATCCAGGCAAAATTTAGTGAGACCTCATCTCAATGAGTTGAGTGTGCTGGCTCACATCTATAATACCAACTACATGGGAAGCATAAGGATGAGGGATGAGGTTTGAGGCCAGTACTCAGACCAGCAAAAACTTGAGACTCTACCTGAAAAAATAACAAACACAAAAAATAGCTGGAGTATATGGTTCAAGCAATAGAGCAACTGTCCAGCAAGCACAAGGCCCAGAATTCAATGCCCAGTACTCCCTCCCCGCCAAAAAAAACCCACCAGATGTTTTATTTTCTTCTCTCCCAGGTATTCAGTGGCATTTTTCTAGAGGACTTAAGTAATAGTGTGACTTGGTAGGTTGAATGTGGAGCTGGAGAACCCTCCCTAATTTCTTTTTTGTGCAGTCCTGGGCCTTGAACTCAGGGCCTGACTGCTGTCCCTGAACTTATTTTTTATTTTGCTCAAAGCTAATGCTCTACCACTTGAGCCCCACCCCAGTTTTACCTTTTAGTGGTACATTGGAGACAAGAGTCTCACAGACTTTCCTGCCTGGGCTGGCTCCAAACCGCCATCCTCTGATCTCAGCCTCTTGAGTAGCGAGGACTACAGGCGTGAGCCCCTAGAATCTCACACAAACTTGATTTTGTGTGTGTGTGGATTCTCTTGAAAACAAAGGAATGCTGACATTCATTACGGGTCAGGAGTACCGTGTAGTGAGGGCAGGTGGAAATGGAGGGGTTGGTTCTGTGAGGACTGAGATGGAAAAGACAGTTCATAATTGAAAGATGTTGGGGACAGCAGTAACCACAGTCTCTTCTTGTGTTTTCGTTGATCTTTTTACCTTCCCACTTCTTTCCCACGCTGATCTCTGCAAGTAGGGCCAGTTTGATTGGGGCCAATGTGGATCAACAAGTGGCATACCTGCCCCCTAGTGGCCAAATGGCCTAATGACATGTCCTTCCAGTTTCTTTGGAGCAGTAACCCCCAGCAACAGAGGCTGAAATCTGGAGAAGAGGAAAAAGACAAACAGTCTTAGGTCAGTGAGGAGGGTCCAGAAAGATCAGTGGTCTAAGGATGGGCATGATGCTACCTTTTAGGATTTTTTTTTGTCTGTACTAGGTTTGAACTTAGGACCTAATACTTTCTCAGCAGGTACTCTGAGCCATACCTCCAGCGGGGCTTTGGTTTTGGTGCCAGTCCAGGGGCTTGAACACAGGGCTTACGCACGATTCCTGTTTTCTTTTGTGCAAGGCACTTAGCGTTCTACAACTTGAGCCATAGCTCCACTTCTGGCTTTTTGTGGTTAATTGAAGAGTCTCTCAGACTCTTTTCCTGCCCAGGCTGGCTTTGAACCACCAGTCCCCAGGTCTCAGCCTCCTGAGTGGCCAGGATTATAGGCATGAGCCTCCAGTGCCCGGCCCCCAGCTTGGCTTTCTGCTAGTAATTGGAGATCAAATCTTATGAACTTTTCTCCCCAACTGGCTTCAAACTGCAGTCTTCAAATCCCAGCTTCCTGAACAGTTCAGATTACAAGCATGAGCCACCAGTGCCCGGCTTCACCTTCTTCATGAAAATGTATTTGATCATCTCTCCACCCAGCTGGATGGTAGCCAGTCTTTCAGACTGATGACCACACACCAGATACCATGAAAAATGCCTTACCCAGATCACTGTCTGAAAGAGCAGCTGTATAGTTAGCTACAATTATTAGTACCATTAGAGAAAGAAACCCAGGCTCAAATACAGACTGAGATCTGATCATCAAAGTTTGAAGCCAGCCTGAGCAGGAAAGTCTGTGAGACTCTTATCTTCAATTAACCACCAGAAAACCAGAAGTGGTGCTGTAGCTCAAGTAATAGAGCACTAGCCTTGAGCAAAAAGAGCCCAGGGACAGCACCCAGGCAGGGAGTTAAAGCTCCATGACCACCACCACCACCACCAAAAGCTAACAATTCACACAATAAATTGCTGGCCCCAGACCTGGCTCTGCCGTTTGCTACTGGTGTTACCTTGGGCTGACTTCAAACTGAGATCCTCAAATCTCAGCCTCTAGAGCAGCTAGAATTACTGATGTGAGCCAACACTGAGCATCTTATTTATGGATTCCACGTTCCCCCCCCCCCAGCACTGAGTTCTGTGGTGTCTGTTTAAACATTGGAAGGAATGTTCCAGAGTTTTCTCGCTGCCAGCAGGTGGTGCTCAAAGATTCCAAGTACAAGAACTCAGCCCTGAAAGGTCCCTGGGAGTATGTATTCCCCGTACTGTGACCTCACGGATGGCTTGGGAAGCCAGAGGATAGATCTTTCACTGGTGAAAGTCGCCACCAAGTATAGCAGGATAGAGAGAAGGGGAGGAATTAGGAATGGGGGGCAGGCTGATTGGTTCAAACTTGTCCCTGTGGGGGAGCAGCACCTCCTAGTGGTGAATCTCAAGATGGTCAGGGGTGAGAGGGACACCAATGGATTCATAGCTGGGAATACTCCCTTTAAGTGGGAGAGGACTCCTGAAACTACTATTGGCCTTTTCTTCAGAGCCACAAGGAAAGGCCTAGAATGCTTATGGCTCCTTCCCAGGTCAGAGTAGCCCAATGCAAAAGGTATTGCAAAATGTGGGGGGAAAAGTCCTGGTTCTACTAGCCATGGGCTAAAAAGAATGGTCTCAGTCAAGGACATGTGAAGATCAGAGTCTATTCTGGGAAAAGCCTGCATCCTATGACTGTTATCTTATGTAGAAAAAGCCTGTCTTCCTCACTTCAACTACAGGCCAGGGGTCATGGGGATCCCTGCTCATATTGACAACCATGAGTCCTCGCTGCGATTAACAACCTGTACTTCAAGCTATATTTCAGGGTCTACCTTCCTGGAAACCATTGTTAACACTAATATACATACTATGGTCCTCTAGATCTCAGCCTCTTGACTGCTCAGATTATAGTCATAAGCCACCAGTACCTGGTTTAATTCTTCCACCTTCCTCCTCTTTGTCCTTCTCCTCTTCCTCTACTTCCTCTTCTTCCTCCGTTTCCTCCTCTTCCTCCTCTTCCTCCTTCTCTGGCAGTCCTGGGTCCCTGGGCACTGTCCCTGAGCTGCTTTTGCTCAAAGTTAGTGCTCTACCACTTGAATCATAACTCTACTTCTGGCATGTAAAAACATAGTTTATTAGGGATTAAGAGTCTCAGGGAACTTCATATTTGTCTGGCTTGGAACCATGATCCTCAGATCTCAACCTCCTGAATAGCTAGGATTATAGGCATGAGCCACTGGCATCCAGCTGGGCTGGATACATTTGATCAAATGTTTCCCTCTCATCGCTCATAGAACATTCTGTAGTACAGCACTTCCAGATTTCTCCACCTGGTAAGCCTGTCTGCACTTCCAGTTTCGTCACTTTGGAGACCAGTTTGGTAATAGAAATCTTATATCCTCACTGAGAGCAAGCAGACGGGCGCCAGTGACTCACACCTGCCAGTGACTCACACCTGGAATCCTAGCTACTCTGGTGGCTGAGATCTGAGGACCACAGTTGGAAGTTAGCCTATCAGGAAAGAGACTCTTATCTCCTCCAAAAAAGCTTATCTCAGAAAAAGCCAGAAGTGGTGTTGTGGCTCAAGTGGTAGAGCACTAGCCTTGAGCAAAAGCAGATCAGGGACAGAGCCCAAGCGTTCAATCCTCAGGAGGACTGGCAGAGAGAGAGAGAGAGAGAGAGAGAGAGAGAGAGAGAGAGAGAGAGAGAGAGAGAGAGAGAGAGAGAGAGAGAGAAAACTGGTGAGACTGTCCATCACTTGTCAGACCCTGTCACGGCTGAATGTCAAGTTAATTAATGGCTTCTGGAGCTGATTGTCAAGTGTTCAAATCCCACCTCTGTCACTTTTGCTTTGAGTCCAGCTCTCTGGTGAGTAAGGGTAGTAACAGTTCCTCTCCCATAGGGTCCTTGTAAAGATAGAGCAGGTTGGTTTTCATAACGCTTTTATTTACAGCAGTATTTACACAATGGTAAGTGCCATGGGACGTATGAGCAATTTTTATTTCCATAAGCAAAGCTTTTTCCCCCTTCCCCCATGAGTTGATTTGACAAGATTCTGGTGAACTTCTTTTTTCACTTAGCAATTCCTCAGCAGATCTTTAAAGCTTCCTCCTGGTGCCTTACTGCCACCACATTTGTCGTATATGCCACTCTTTCTGGATCCCCACTTGGACTCTTCCAGTTACCCAATGGGAGGGGTCTCCCTATATCTGGGAATCTTGGCTGTTTCTCATGCAAGGTCACGCATTCCTTTCATTTCCAATAGTATTCTTTTGTTTTATAAATGCCCGTCTCTTCAAACTCTCATTATAAAATGGACCAGATGACACCGTTTTTCTTCTGATCCAGTTCCTTCAAACTTTACTTTTCCCACTTCTTGGGTCTTCCCCTCTCAAAGACAACTTTCCTTTGGGGTGGCCTGGGTGGCTAGGGGCCCTTGGGCTGAGTAATTGATGCTGTTATGGGGAGAGAGCAGGGCAGAGGGAGGACCATAAAGGAAGGACTTAACCAAGACCAGTGTATTTTATTGATAAGACCACAGTGTGTGTGTGTGTGTGTGTGTGTGTGTGTGTGTGTGTGTGTGTGTGTGTGTGTGTGTGTGTGTGAGAGAGAGAGAGAGAGAGAGAGAGAGAGAGAGAGAGAGAGAGAGAGAGAGAGAGAGAGAGAGAGTCCCATTGAGTCAGAGGCTCCTTCCTCCTCCCCATGGGTCACTAGGGTTACAACCAAGAGAAGGAAGGAATGGATCCCAGATCTCTACTTTCTCCAGATCTAAGGCTACCCTCGTCAGATCAGCTGTCAGGGGAATGAGAAATAGGATCTGAGCTCAAAGTCCAGGGGTAGTGCAATATTGGACTGTGAGCCTCAATTCTACTTCAGTTCTGGCACTGTTTCTAACTAGTTATATGAGCTTGGGTAAGTCACACCCTCCTCTAAGTGTCAGTTTCCTTCACAAGGGGGGTTGAATTAGTTGAGTTGTTTTTCAAGCTTTTCCTCCCTCAGAATAGTAGGCTCGATCAATGTATTCTGCAGGTAAAATCAAAGGTCTTTTCCTAAACTCTCATAAAGTAACAGCAGTAATCATGAATGTACAATACTTTCACAATCTCTCCCCCCCTCCCCCCCAAAATAGCTGTGAATCAGTGAACCTGCTACCTTCAATACCAGGACACAGAACAAAGGGAGTCTGATTCTTGCTCTAGCTAATACATTGAACACAAAGCTTTGTGTGTGCTATGCTGCAACGTGGTAGGGGAAAGTTTTCTGCCTGAGGCATTCTGGGACATGAGAAATGAGGTGGACACTGGTGGCTTTCGGAGCATTTGTCTGGTTCCACTTGGACTTGTCAGGGAACAACAGGTAGAGATAAAGATCTTCTGGGGTTTGGGGTATCCCTGTTCTCACTGGCCTTACTCCCTGTTGGTGCTTCTAATGCAGCGATGTGTCTAACTCAACCAGTCTTTTTTTGGATCAGTTGTAGGGCTTGAACTCAGGGCCTGAGTGCTATCCCTGAGCTTTTTCACTCAAGGCTAGTGTTATACCACTTTGAGCCACAGCACCACTTCCAGTTTTCTGGTGGTTCCTTGGACAGAAGAGCCTCATGGACTTTCCTGCCCAGTCTGGCTTCAAACCACAATCCTCAGATCTCAGCCTGAGTAGCTATGGTTACAGTCGTGTACCACCAGTGCCTGGCTCAACCAGTCACCTTGAGGATGATCCATGAGTCTTTCTGGGAGAATCCCCTCTGTACAGATGCCCCCATCCCTGCAACCCAAGGGTAACTTGAATCTGGCCACATGAGCGACTGGGAGAAGAGCTGTGTCTAATCCAACCCTTCCATTCAAGCCCAGGAGCTCTGGGCTTTGTGACAGGGACAGTCGGGGAGCCACCATCTGTTGCGGTGGTTTTTATCTGCTCTCCATTGCCTGGGCCTAGCAAGTCACCTTCCTGGGGTCTCTCAGGTGGGGTTTGGGGATCAGTGGCTCCAGAGATGAAAAGGAAACCCCCCTGTACCAGAGGAGCTGCTGCCTGTGAACCAAAGACCACGACAAGAGGAGGAAGGTAGCATGGTGGAGCTAGACATGTGTCCTTCAGTCAGGGAGGCTGGACACGGGGAGGATCACCACCCTCATTCTCTTGTGCTTGGTCACCCTGGACTATCAGAGATCAGGGGTATGAAGACAAGCAGAGGAGACAGAACTGTGTGGAGTCTACTGAGCTGGGACATCAACTCAGACTGGCAGCAGGGAAAGATGAAATGAGGTGTCGGGAGGGAGGCGGGAAACTGGGGCAGGGGCAAGGGGATCCCTACCAGATGCTGGAGGGGTGGGTCTGGAGCTGGGGGGAGTACAGGTATCCCAGTTCCTGAGAAATGGGGCACATTTCTCCTGCCTACCTTCTCTCAGCACCAGTGAGCAGCCAACTGAAGGGTGGTGGTGGGTGTCCTGGGGCGAGGCTCTGCCTCCACTCTCCAGCCTCTGCCCTCCGCGCCCACGTGAGTTTCTTGGTCAAATAAACAACAAGCTCTTATGACTGAGATCTCAAGGAACAAAGGACAGCCTGTGGCCCCCCAGAAAAGGGAACTTGGAATTAGACTGGGTCAGGTGGAGGGGAGCGGTGACAGAAGGGGTGGGAGGTGCTCCTCAAGGCTTGGGCATTGGGGCCCCTGGAAGAGCACCCCTACCCAGGCCCCACGGCAGGCCAGCCTGGTCAGGAGATCTCGTTGCCAAACACCTCAAGCACAAGGGGTGTGAGCTTCATGCTGCTCCCGGGCTGGAAGGAAAGGCAGCGGTACTGCTTGGAGTGCTCCTCATTGAGGCTGCGCAAGTCGGCCAGCTTCTGGATCATCTTGGCATAGAGCAGGTGGCTGCCAGGGGGTGGGTGGCGGCAGCGGATGTAGGTCTGCAGTGTGTTGGACAGACGGTCCTGGATGGCCTCAATCAGCTTGCGGTCCTGTACTCCAGGTCGGTCTGTGGGCCAGGGTGGGGAGGAGAAGATTCAGGGGTTCTGCACTGAGTTCCCCCACTGCTCCATCTTATCAGCACCCCTACCTACCTGCACAACCCTGTGTGACTGATGACTTGGGACACCATCAACTTGCCTACAGTCCCTAAACGGCTGTCCATTGCATGTAGGATCAAGTGCTTTCATGAGCCCATCTGACCTGGCCCCACTTCAGTTCACTTCCTCTATCTCTATTCTAGGTCTTTCCCTCTGTCTTGGGGTGGGGGTGGAGGTGGTTTGCTGGTCCTGAGGCTTGAACTCAGGACTTTGGCACTGTTCTTAAGTTTTTTCATTCCAAGCTGGCACTCTATCACTTGAGCCACACCTCCCTCCTCTCCCCCCGCCCCCGTCCCGCCCCTTTTTGGATCCTCAGATCTCAGCCTCCTGAGTGGCTAGGATTACATGTGTGCCACCAGTGTCCAGCCATACCTTGATTTTCAAAACTCTCATCACATTAGGAATTAACCATTACATGGTGTTCATCTCATGGAAGCTTCATGGAAAGGGAGAGTTATGGCCTTTGCTGTGGATCCCTATTCCTAGCCCAGTGCTTAGCAAGTAACTAGTAAGTCATTGCTGGCTATATGGACACAGGAGAGGAGAAAGGGGAGGCTGTGTCCTTGCCTTGGGCCTACAGAAGGAGACAAGAGCCGGGCGCTGGTGGCTCATGCCTGTAATCCTAGCTACTCAGGAGGCTGAGATCTGAGGATCACGGTTCAAAGCCAGCCCGGGCAGGAGAGACCGTGAGACTCCTATCTCCAATAAACCACCAGAAAACCGGAAGTGGTGCTGTAGCTCAAGTGGTAGAGCGTTCGCCTTGAGCTGAAGAGCTGAGGGACAGCGCCCAGGCCCAGAGTTCAAGCCCCACGACCGACAAAAAAAAAAAAAAAAAAAAAAGGAGACAAGAACACGGTCCTGGGCACAGACGCTTTACTTGTTCTCTGAACGTGGCTCAGGCTGACGCAAAGCTGCATTGCCAATAAGACCAGAATAATTTCCTCCTCAGCCTTTTCCCCTCTTCCCAGCCCAAATAATAAGAAGAGATCAAGAGTCACCATACATTGCCTCCAAAAACAGTCTAGTCAGATCCATCTATCATTCTCCAGTTGTTTTTTGTTTTGTTTTCTTTTTTGCCATCCTAGGGGTTGAACTCAGGGCCTGAGTGCTGTCCTTGAGCTTTTTATTCCGCTCAAAGCTAGCCCTCTACCACTTGAGCCACAGCTCCATTTTTGGCTTTTTAGTCATTAATTGAAGATAAGAGTCTCACAGACTTTCCTGCCCATCTGGCTTTGAACTGTGATCCTACCTGAATAGCTAGGATTAGAGGCATGAGCTACCAGTACCCAGCTACTCTAAGGAACCTTGAGTCACAGGAAAGTTCAGCCCAGTTCATACGAGAAAAGCCTGGGAATTGGGAACACACAGGCCTGTGACCCTGTTTATCTGGTTCTTCAGAGCCCATGAATCCCCTTCAGTCTCTATAAGGCAAAGGTAAGGGCAAGAGGGACCCCCCAGTGGACCCCAGTAGGCCACATACCCCAGGACAGTGGGTATTTACTTTTGCTTCTGGCCTTCACTAGGACTTGGTTGCTCACTTCCCAGGTTCCCAAGTTCCCAGCAATCCTTGGGCTGCATTACCTGGGGAGACAATGCAGATGGCCATGAGCAGGACATGTTCCTCCTCGTGCAAGTTCAGCTTCTTCAACCCCACCTGGAACTTGATGAGGGGCTCAATCAGCTCCTGGTTGTGTCCCGCTGTGGGAGAGAATAGCCAGGTGTTGTGGACAGAAATGGGGGAGCCGCCCACCCTCATAGAGTCAGACCCTGGCCCTTCTTTCCCTAAAGGAGTGTTTGCCTAGACCCCTTCCATATGCCTGATGGGAACTCAAGACCTCCAGGTGAGGTGGAGCCAGAGGAAAAGGTACAGGAGGACTCCAGCCGCACCTTTGGTCACATCAGTCACGTCGTATTTGTAGTCCTGGCTGCCACAGTCCCAGGTCATGTCATCCATGCTGAAGGACTGGTTAGAGCGCAACATGATCACCTCGATGGCACTGGACTTCAGCAGCACGATTTGGTCGTCAGCGGTGAGATCCCTGTGGGAGGGGCAGGAGGGTGTGGGGTGACCCTTACATCACAAATCACACAGCGCAAATCACACACATCTGTTTAGTGTTTTGCCCTGATAGGTGAGCTGCAGGTACTCAGATCCTTCATCAAGAGCTTGCCTTTGGGGCTGGGAACGTGGCTCAGTGGTAGAGCGCTTGCCTTGCATGCATGAGGTCCTGGGTTCGATTCCTCAGCACCACATAAGCAAAAAGAAAAAAAAGCCAGAAGTGGCGCTGTGGCTCAAGTGGTAGAGTGCTAGCCTTGAGCTGAAGAGCTGAGGGACAGTGCCCAGGCCCAGAGTTCAGGACCCACAACCGGACCCCCCCCAACACCAAAAAAAAAAAAGAGTTTGTTTTTGATTTTTGGTGCTAGTTCTGGGGCTTGAACTCAGGGCCTGGGTACTATCCCTAAGATTTATTGTGCTCAAGGCTACTGCTCTACCACTTGAGCCACAGCTCCACTTCTGGCTTGTTAGTGGTTAATTAGAGTCTCATGGACTTTCCTGCTGGGGCTGGCTTAAAACTGTGATCCTCAGATCTTAGTCTCCTGAGTAGCTAGGATTACAGGTGTGAGCCACCGGTGTCCTGCTTCATCAAGGGGTTTGTAACCTAGTTGGAGAGGAAAAGAATATTCCTTGAGGGAGAACAAGTCAAGACTGCTTGTGTACTAAGGTGAGAAGTGAAACAGCTTGGTGACTAAGACAAAAGAAAGCCAGCCAGTGACTTACGCAGCCCGAGCTTTTAGGGACAGGAAGGGAGCTTAAAGAAGCTTCCCAAGTTATGACATGAATAGGTTCATCTTGATACCGCCCATGATTCCTTTCTCTTCTCTTTCCTTTCCCTTTTTTCCCTTTCCTTTCCTTCCCCTTCCTTCCCCTTCCTTCCCCTACCTTCCCCTTCCTTCCCCTTCCTTCCCCTTCCTTTCCTTTCCTTTCCTTTCCTTTCCTTTCCTTTCCTTTCCTTTCCTTTCCTTTCCTTTCCTTTCCTTTCCTTTCCTTTCCTTTCCTTTCCTTTCCTTTCCTTTCCTTTCTTTTCCTTTCCTTCCTTTCCTTCTCTTCCCTCTCCTTCCCTCCCCTCCCCTCCCCATCCTTCCCCTTCTCATCCCTCCCTTTCCCTTCACTTTCCTTCCATTCCTCCTTTCCCTTCCCCTTCTCTTTCCCCTCTTCTTTTCCTTTCTCTTCCCTTCTTTCCCCTGCCCCTAGGGTGTAACTTTTTCCTTCAAGGTTGGCTCTCTACCACTTCCAGCTTTTTTGCTGATTAATTGGAGGTATGTGTCTTGGTTTGTCTGCTCAGGCTGGCTTTGCAGCATCTCCAGATCTCAGCTTCCTTAGTATCTAGAATTACAAACATGAGCCACCAGCCTCCTATCCTCTAGTCCTCAGTAGTAAGCTCAATCAATTCTTTCTCCAGGAGAAAGAATTGGCCTTGGGCTTATCCTGTTTCCACCAGGTACTCTGGTTCAAGACTTGATTGTTGTCCTCTACAATAGACTCCTATTGGAATCCCAAACTCTCTCAGGTCTCTCGCTCATCTTTCTTACTTCTGCCTCAGCTAAATGTCATTCTTGTGACCAGAAGTTCAACCTCTCCCTCTCCCTCTCCCTTTCCCTCTCCCTCTTCCTCTCTTCCTCCCTCCCCCATCTCTCTCTCTCTCTCTCTCCCCCACTGTTTCTCTCTCCCTTTCTCTCAGTGGTACTTGGATTTGAATTTAGGGCCTTGTTCTTGCTAGAAAGGTACTCTACCGCTTGAAACATGCTTCCAGCCTATCCTTACTAACTTTCAAACACTGCCTCCCTATCCCCGCCCCCCCAGAATCAAGCCTGTACTCCTTAATTTGGCTCCATCTCTTTTCCCAGCCTCACTTCCTATCCCAGCCTCTACCACCCCTCCATTCTAGCAATACTGACACTGTGCATTTGGATGCTGTGTATTCTCACACCTCCATGCCTTTGAGCATGCTGCAAGCTCCGGGCAGGAACTTCCATCCTTCTTCTGATGTTCTGCCTTATCTTTCTACTCCTGAACCTAGCCCTCACACTGCAATACTGTAAGCAGAATTACAACCCACTTGCATTGCTGCTTTAAAAAAAATGTTATTGGGAAGTGGCACTGTAGCTCAAGTGGTAGAGTGCTCGCCTTGAGCTGAAGAGCTGAGGGACAGTGCCCAGGCCCAGAGTTCAAGCCCCATGACCAACAAAAAAATAAAAATAAAAAAAAATGTTATTGTAGGGGCTGAGAAGGTAGCTCAGTGGTAGAGTGCTTGCCTTGCATGCATGAAGCCCTGGGTTCTATTCCTCAGTACCACATAAGCAGAAAAAGCCAGAAGTAGAGCTATGGCTCAAGTGGTAGAGCACTAGCCTTGAGCTGAAGAGCTCAGGGACAAGCGCCCAGGCCCAGAGTTCAGGCCCGAATCACTGACAAAAAAAAAAAAAAAAGTTATTGTAAACTAGTATATGTTTAGGACAAGCAGAAAAGGTCAAAAGCTATGTACATATGACCATATAAGATGATGTTAAGTGAAATGAACCCTAAGATAGGGACACAAGTGTTTTTTCTTTCTTTTTTGCTCTTGTTTTTAACGTATTTAAAATGTACTATGTGATTTTTTTTTTTTTTTTTGCTTTTCTTGTATGTTCTTCCCCCACAGCATAACCCCTGTTTTCACTGTATTGGGTGTCGGTGCCCTGTATCTTGTATATCCATTTTTCTAATTTGGGGAGGGGAAGGGAAATAACAACATGCTTAAATAAGGATACAGGTTGACCCATTTAACAATGAGATGTACAAGACACTGTGTTAAAAAGGAACTTTACAACTTGGCGGGGGAGGGGAGGGAGGAGTTGGGGAGGTGGGAAGGGAAGGGATCGTAGGGGGAAAACAAAGGAGGAGGTAACAATGCTCAACAGGAAATGTACTCATTACCTTACTCATGTACCCCTCTGTACAGTATTTTTACAATAAAAAAACATAAGAAAATGTTATTGTAAAGGTGATGTACAGTTTGGGTTACAGTTTGTGTGTTGCTTTTGCTTGTGCTTTGCCTGTCCCTGTGTTTCCTTTCAGCTTTATAAAAGATTGTTTCTGACTCTTTGGTTTACTTGTTTTTGGTGTTTGTGTTTGCTTGTGTGTGTGTGTGTGTGTGTGTGTGTGTGTGTGTGTGTGTGTGTGTGTGTGTGTGTTATGTGTGTGTGTGTGTGTATGCCAGTCCTGGGCCTTGAATTCAGGGCTTGGGCTCTGTCCCTAAGCTTCTTTTGGTCAAGGCTAGCCAATCTATCACTTAAGCTATAGCTCCACTCCAGGTTTTTTGTTAGTTTATTAGAGATAAGAGTCTCACAGATGTTCCCACCTGGGCTGGCTTTGAACCATGATCCTCAGATCTCAGTCTTCTGAGTAGCTAGGATTACAGGTGTGAGTCAACAGTGCCTGGCTTAATTCTTCTTCTCTTGAGCTATGCTCCATTCATCCATTGCTTATAGTTTCATATCCTGAAGGCATGCAGAACCAAACTTTCACATGAACATGAAAAGTCCCCTTTCACCATGGCTAATGGGTTTTTTTTTTTTTTGGAAGTTGTGGGATTTGAATGCAGGGCTTCACATTTGCTGAGAAGCAATCTGCTGCTGAGCTATCCTCCAGCTCTTTTCTGAGCTGTTACTTTTGAGATAAGTGTCACTTCCTGCCTGGACTGAGATCTTCCTATTTTTTGCTTCCTGTTGTAGCTGGGATAACAGGCAAGATCACCATTCCATTTGTGTGTGTGTGTGTGTGTGTGTGTGTGTGTGTGTGTGTGTGTCTGTGTGTGTGTGTGTGTCTGTGTGTCTGTGTGTCTGTGTGTCTGTGTGTCTGTGTGGTTCTGGGGCTTGAACTTGGCGTGGGTATATTCAGCTTTTGTGCTGAAGGCTAGCGCTCTACCACCTGAACCACAGCTCTACTTCTGGATTTTTTTTTTTGGGTCCAGTCATGGGGCCTGAACTCTGGGCCTGGGCGCTGTCCCTCAGCTCTTCAGCTCAAGGCTAGCACTCTACCACTTGAGCCACAGTGCCACTTCTGGCTTTTTTTTTCTTTTTGCTTATGTGGTGCTGAGGAATTGAACCCAGGGCTTCATGTATGCAAGGCAAGCGCTCTACCACTGAGCCACCTTCCCAGCCCCATGGATTTTTTTTATTTTTTTTTAGTTTAGTGGAGAGAAGAGTCTTATAGACTTTCCTGCTCAGGCTGGCTTCAAACAATGATCCTCAGATCTCAGCCTCCCAAGTATCTGGGATTTCAGACATGAGCTACCAGTGCTCAGCTGGGATTTCTTTTTTCCTTTTTCTTTTTTATTGTGAAAATACTGTACAGAGGGGTTACAATTACATGGGCAAGATAATGAGTACATTTCTTATCAAGCATTGTAGCCTCCTCCTTTGTTTCCCCTTCCCATCCCTTCCCATCCTCCCTCCGCCCCCGCCCCCAATCCTCTCCTGCACCAAAGTTGTAAAGTTCTTTTTTGACATAACGACTTGTACATCTCATTGTTGCAATGGGTCCACCTGTATCCCTATTTAAACGATTTGTTTTTCCCCTTCCCCTCCACAAATTATACCAACATCAAATACAGTGAAAGCAGGGGTTATGCTGTGGGGGAGGGACATACAAAACAACAAAGAAATAATCTTATAAATGTGTTAGAAACAATCGCATGAAAGAAAAAAAAACATTTGAATACATATTTTAGGGTTCATTTCCCTAACATGAACTTATCTGAGCTTTTCTGCTTGTCTCAGACATGTACTAGATATTGCAAATAAGGGAAACCATGGGACCTATGTTTCTTTGGGCCTGGCTTACTTCACTTAATATAATTTTTTCCAAGCCTTTCCATGTCCTAACAAATGGGGCAATGCCATTCTTTCTGATGGAGGCATAGAATTCCATTGTGTATATACCACATTTTCTTGATCCATTCATCTACTGAGGGGCATCTGGGTTGCTTCCATATCTTAGCTATGGTAAATAATGCTGCAATAAACATAGTCGTTCAGCTGGGATTTCTAAGCATGGTTCGAAGCTTAGAACAGTGGTGCACAAGAGTTGATGCCAGGGGAAGCAGGTAGGAAATCTCCTCCTACAGCCACGTAGCTCCTCCCTGGTTTGCCCCCTTGTCATTTCATAGTTGTGGCCGCTTTTGGGCATCTGATCTGTGCCCTGGCATGGCGCTGCGGTGTCTATGTCTTTCCCACCCTTAAGGGCAGGGTCTAGCCCCTCCTTGCCTGTGTTCCCACGGTCCTGGAAGCAGGTTTCTGCCCAGCCCTTTATCTCTTTGCAGCCATTGTTTACCTGTCTATCTCTTCCATCAGTCTGTGCATCCCTGGAGGGCAGGGACTGTGTGTCCTAGTCAACTTCTCTCTCACACACAGTTTATACAAGAAAGCTGTTGGTTGGGTGGATGTGCCAGAAAAGGACATGACACCCCTGACCTCGGCCTTGGACTCAGGAAGGAGTCCCTAGAAACGAACTTGAGGCATCTGGCTCATAGAGCTAGGCCTCTTGTGCCCCGCAATGGGTCTCTTGTGACCCAGCCTGGGTGCTGGGTCCCTACTTGCATCCTCCACTGCTCAGAGGACAACGTCCTCTCAATCTACTCTTTCCTTCCCTCCTCCCTCCCACCCCTCCTTGCCTTCCAGCCTGCCTGCTTCTTCCTTCCTTCCTTCCTTCCTTCCTTCCTTCCTCCCTCTCTCCCTTCCTCCCTCCCTCCCTGACTTTCTTCTTTCCTTCCTTTTTCTCTTTTTCTCTTTCTTTTTTGTGCCAGTGATGAGGCTTGAACTCAGGGCCTGGATACTGTTCTTGACCTTCTTTTGCTTAAGGCTAGTACTCTACCACTTGAGCCACTTCTGGCCTTTTGGTAATTAATAGGAGAGAAGAGTCTCATGGGCTTTCTTGTGTGGGCTAGCTTTGAACCACAATCTTCAGATCTCAGTCTCCTGAGCAGCTAGGATTACAGGCATGAGCCTTCAGTGCCTGGAATTTCTTTTGTACTACCAAAGAAGAAAGTTTACGGATGATCCCTAGAGGAGGTAGGAGGAGGGAGCAGGGCCAAAGGCTGCTTAGGCATAGTTACACCCAGAACAGCCCATCCAGTCCCACCCTGCCAGATTCTCATCCTACCCCTATTCCCTCACCCACACACACTTCTCACTTGCCTTCCCATTCCTACAGGAGGATGGGCCCCTGCCTACGGGCAGCAAGATCAAAGCCTCGACACAACTACTGGTCCTCAACTTCTTGGGAAGATAAACCTCTCACCTCAGCCTAATTTTTTTTTTTCTGTGCCACTACTGAGGTTGAACTCAGGGCCTGGGCACTGTCCCTTAGCTTTTTTGCTCAAGGCTGGCACACTACCACTTAAGCCACAACTCTGCTTCTAGCTTTTTAGTTGCTAACTGGATATAGTTTTAGGGACTTTGCTTCTTGGGCTGGCTTTGAACCGTGGTCTTCTGATCTCAGACTCCTACATAGCTAGGAGTGAGCTACAGGCACCCAGCATGAGAAACTTTCTTTTCAGGACAGATTTCCCAAGTGTTCAACCATAGTCTCTAATGACAAGCACCAAACATCAGCACCTAAGGGGCTCAGGGACTACCTGTCCAAGATCCTACTAGAGCAAGAAAGGACAAAGCCTGACAGGTAATCAAAACTAGAATGGAAGCCAGGTGCTGCCCTGCAGACTCTGCACCATAAAGTGTTTTCTTCTCTAGCTATTTACACAAAACAAGAGTCTGGAAGACACAGAGTTTGCAAATAATAACAGAAGGGAGGAGGGAGTTGGAACTTGTGCTCCATGGAATGTTTTGGTGGTTGGCAAGGAAAGGCTCTGGGTTTAGGTAAACCAGGCCCAGTAGCACGTGGGGTTCACCAAAGATACAGTCACTTGTTCCTGCCAGTATGCCAGATGGCCCTTGTGCTTATGTTGCAACCAAAAGCGAATACAATAAGCGGGTTCAAGTAGAGACCAGAAGAGCATTGGAGACTTTCAGGTTGTGGTGTTGGTGACACACATACAATAACAAAGTCAGTTATCTAAGGGCAGAAAGAAACTGGGAAGTGCCTCAGTTTAGCCCTATGAATTCCCAACACCCAGGGGGTCAGATCGTCATACAGACAATAAAGGACAGCTCTTAGTTTCCAGCTGAATTTGCCAATGTCAACTCATTTTCCTGCTCTCAGGATTAGCAGTTAATTGGAGATTAGAGTCTCATGGACTGTCCTGCTTGGGTTGGGTTGAAACCCTGATCCTCAGATTTTAGCCTCCTGGGTAGTAAGGATTACAGCGGTGAGCCACTAGTGTTATCCTTTTCTAATTCTAAACTGCATTGTGTGTATATCTAATGGCAGTGGATACAATGAACTGGGAAGAATAAGGATCTAAATATATATCCCACTACATATATAAACTATATATTGGGAGATGGAATTGTCTTACAAAGTATCTACTAAAAGTGACAGTTGTTTATTCTTTTAACAGTATTTAATGCTGCAGAATATTCAGATGTCTTATACACATTATATTATTAAAACACTAGGACACTGGAATGAAGGAGAAGAATTTCTATCCATCTATAAAGGAGAAGCTCTAATCCAGTAGAACTCCTTATATCTGTTTTGGCCAAAGGGCTTATACTGAACAGGAAATGGTGTTTCAATGGGAATTTGGCCAGGTACTGGTGGCTCACACCTGTAATCCTAGCCACTCAGGAGGCTGAGATCTGAGGATAATGGTTTGAAGCCAACTTGGTCAGGAAAGTCTGCCACTAAACTACAAAAAAAAAAAAAAAAAAGCTGGAAGTGAAGCTGTGGTTCAAATGGTAGAGCATTAGCCTTGAGAATAAAAGGTCAGGGACTGTGCCCAGACCCTGAGTTCATGCCCCAGGACTTGAGGGCTGGAGAAGGGAATGTGGATGAAGGATGGCCAGGCCATACATGCCACTAAGCTTTGCTTCCATCCCTCTTGGATTTCTGGATTAAAAAAATATATTTTTGTGTGCCAGCCCTGGGACTTGAACTTAGACCTAGATGGTGTCCCTAAGCCTTTTTTCACTTAAGACTCTCCACTTGAACTGTAGCTCCACTTCTAACTTTTGGTATTTAATTGGAGAATAAGACTTTCCTGTCTGACTGGCTTCAAACCTTGATCCTCAGATTTCAGCCTCTTAAGTAGCTAGGGTTACAGGTGTGAACCACTGGCATCCGGCATTCTTTTTTAAACAAGTCTATATGCCCTGTGCTTTCGTCTATCATTTCTTGAAACTGGGAGTGGGGGAATACTGTCCATTGAATGTGAAGGAATGATGCAAAGATTAGAGTCAAGGAAACAGGCACTGTCCACTCTAGTGAACTCTAGGCCTGGCTCTGACACCAGAAAGAGGTCCTGGCTGGCTACTAAACCTCATTTCATTATCCAGAAAGTGTGGGACAGAGAGCCCTTTGGGATCAGCTCCCAGAGTAATGCTGGTGGGCTAAATATCCAAAATGCAGACTCCTGGGCTCAACTTCCCCCAGACTCTGACTTAGGAAGTCTAAATCTATGTTTTGGGAAAGCGGAGGATTTGTGAGCCTTCTTCTAGCCCAGTCATGGATTCTGTCTGCTCCCCCCAGATGTTCCAGAAGTTTCTTACCTGAATCCTGGGATCATCTTGGCAAAGCCAATGACCTTTTGGATACTGTAACTGACCAGATCAGCCAAATGGGGCAACATGGAGAGCTGGGACAGGCCCAGTGTCACCGAGGGGTCATCTGGGTCTTCTTCATTCAAATCCAGGTAGAAGTTGGAGGGCTCCATAATGTCTAGGGAAGAAGACAGGGAGGAGCTATTGAAGGCTGAGACCCTCTTGCCTGCCTCGGAGAGGAACACATGTATCATAGCTGCAGAACCAGTGGTAGCCTTCCTCCAGACTCCTGAGCCCAGGCCCAGGCTTCTTCAAGGTCTCTCTGTATCTCATCTCTTTTCTTTTTCTATGGTCCAAGACTGGGATCTGAACTCAGTACCTGACACTTTCACTCATTGGCTAGCATCCTACCGACTGAGCCACACCTCCAATTTCCCCCTCCGCACTCTTGGTCAGTTGTGGGCCTGACTTCAGGGCCTTGTCGCTGTCCCTGAGCTCTTCAGCTCAAGGCTAGCACTCTACCACTTGAGCCACAGTGCCACTTCTGGCTTTTTCTGCTTATGTGGTGCTGAGGAATGAAACCCAGGCCCTCATGCATGGGAGGCAAGCACTCTACCACTGAGCCACCTTCCCAGCTCCCCTGTGTCTCTTCTTTTAGCCTTATAAACTGGTAAAATCCAAGAGGCAAGCTGGGTGCTGGTGGTTCACACCTGTAATCCTAGCTATTCAGGAGGTTGCAATCTGAGGATCACAGTTCAAAGCCAGTCCAGGCAGAAAAGTCTGTGAGACTCTTTTTTTCTTTTTTTTTAGTCTGTGAGACTCTTATCTCCAATTAACCAGAAAAAATCTGGAAGTGGAAGTGTGGATCAAGTGGTAGAAGGCTAGCCTTGAACAAAACAAGCCAAGCAAGAGTATGAGACCTTGAGCTCAAACTCCAGTACTGGAAAACACAAAAATTCCAAGAGGCAGAGATACCTGGAAAAACAAGACTTCCTTGAGCAATGATTTTGTAGGCAGACTGTGTTCCAAATGATCCCAGCACTTGGGAGGCAGAGGCAGGAGGGTCTTGAGTTCAAGTCCAACCTGGGCTATATAGCAAGAAGACTTTATCTCAACACTCCTCCCCCCAAACCAATAAAGAATGTGGAAACAAAAAAACCAACGAGGCCGGGCACTGGTGGCTCATATCTGTAATCCCAGCTACTGAGGAGACTAAGATCTGAGGTTCACGGTTCAAAGCCAGCCCAGGCAGGAAAGTCTGTGAGACTCTTATCTCCAATAAACCACTAGAAAACAGGAAGTGGCACTGTGGCTCAAGTGGTAGAGCACTCGCCTTGAGCTGAAGAGCACAGGGACAGTGCCCAAGACGAGAGTTCAAACCCCATGATCAAACAAAAAAAACAAAAACCATGGGGAAAGAGGAGGCTCAATCTTGCTAGTGATCAAAGAACTCCAAAGTAAAACATCTGCACTTTTCACTTATAATTTAGAAACAAGATTGATGTTGGTATTTATAAAGAGTCAGGGACTCTTTACAATTCTTATGAAATGATGGGTATTATAGAAAATGTACATCTATGCAGATAATCTAGACAGCTATTTGACAGTAAAGGTCAAAGCCTTCAATGACTGGGCATGGTAGCTTATGCCTGTAGTCCTAGCCCTCAGAAGGTAGAAATAGGAGGATGGAGAGTTTGAGGCTAACCTGGTGAGTTCAAAGTCATATTGGGCTACAAAGTGAGATTGTTTCAGAAACAAAAAGAAAGTAGCTGGGTACTGGTAACTCACACCTGTAATCTTAGCTATTCAGGAGGCTGAGATCCAAGGATTTCAGCTCAATGCCAGGGCTGGCAGGAAAGTCTGTGAGATTCTTCCAATTAACCACCAGAAAACCAAAAGTGGAGCTATGGTTCAAAGTGGTAGAGTGCTAGTCTTGAGCAAAAAAGCTCAGGGACAGTGGTCAGGCCTTTAGTTCAAATCCCATGATAAAAAGAAAGAATGAATGAATGAAGTGAAGGGAGAAGGATGAAGGAAGGAAGGGAAAGGAAAGGAAAACAAAGCAAAACCAAGCAAGGACTGGGGCATAGATCAATAGAGGAGTATTTTTCTAGCATGCATAAGGTCCTGAGCTTGATACCAAACACTGAAATAAAAAGCCTATAATTATGTGTTCAGTAATCTCACTTCCACAAATAAATTATAAGAAAAAAAATTACTCCACAAGTAATGTGTTATCTTACCAAAAATCTGGGAAACAGTCTAGATACCCAAGGATTATGAAATTTGATGTGCTAATATGTTCCAGAAAATGATACAATCTTTAATAACTATTATTCAAGATCCATACATTGAATGCATAGCATTGAACTCAGGGCCTCATGCTGCCACGTGGCTTTTTTTTTACTCACAGCTGACGTGCTACTCTTTGAGCCATATCTCCACGTCTGGCTTTTTGCTGGTTAATTGGAGAGAAGAGTCTCCTTGATAGGTCTGCTTGGGCTGGCTTTGAATTTAAATTCTCAGATCTCAGCCTTCTGAGTAGCTAGGATTACAGGTGTGAGCCACAGGTGCCTGGCATTCAGTGCTTCTCTTTAGTACCTGCTCGCTTCCTTTTCCGTCACTTCTGAGGGAGTAGAGACTACGTCTGCTCCAACTGCTATCTCTGTCCACTTGGCAGGGAGGCCCCTTCAATCTGTTCTCCATTCACACGCAGGTGCCTTACCAAGTCTGGAGGGATCCTACCTGAGAGCTTCCCTACCCTCCTACACTCCCTAAGTAGAGAACTCCATTGTGAGAGGTAGATGGAGAAAGGATGGGAGCAGGAGGGAGATAAGGCAGGATGATGGAAAGGAAGTTAAGAAGGGGCCATTAGAAGAAAACTCTCTGGTGAGCTGGAGGTGACAAGTTACCCAGGACTATGGTGGTCAGTGCTCAGGTCTTTCCCATACCAATTTCAACTTTGAAAGGACCCAGAATCAAAACATCATGTAAAGCAGGGTACCTGTAATCCTAGCTACTCAGGAGGCTGAGATCTGGGGATCACGATTTCAAGCCAACCCCAGGCTGGAAGGTCTATTGAGACTCTTATCTCCAATTAACCAACAATAAACTGGAAGTGGAGCTGTGGCTCAAGTGGTAGAGCACTCAGCCCTGAGCACAAAAGCTCAGGGACAGTGCCCAGGCCTGGAGATCAAGCCCCCGGACTGGAACATAGATACACAAAAATAACTTAAAGAAATCAGATCACCACCCACAGAGGATTGGCAGATCGTGGTTTAAAGGGTGAATCTGGCCTTAGAAGTCCACCCTGCACATCTGGCACCCCAAACTTGGCCTCTTCTCAGCACAGGCCCAGAATAAGCCAGCCCTCTTCTGTGAGAGAGGGGCTGCTAGGTGCATACACTGTCTCACCCAGTGTCCAAGTACTGTTCGTGTCGGGGAACTTTATGCCACCTTCTATCCAGGTGGGCAGGTTCCTGGCCCGGCTCAGTTGGGGTGGGGGAGGGAGTCCTGCTTACCTAGAGAGGAGGTGTAGAGATCTACACCAGTAGAGAAGGATGAGTCTTTGGAGAGGCTAGATGTAGACCTTGCAGAATGGCTCCCTTCACTCGTATCCAAACGAACTGGAGGCTGGAAAGGAAAGATGTGGTCTCAGAGGCCCCCATTTTGAGGTCACCTTCCTCGCCTTGGCCCTGACCTCTGACAACAATGGCTTCAAGGAAGGTCCACAGGAGGGGGGAGGCCTCCCTCTCAGACCAGCATCTGTCCATTTCCTGATTTTGTGCCAACAAGATTCTGTGGCCAGGCTGCATTCACATTTGCCCATGAGCTTGGCTCAAAGTCCCTGGCCATCTGGTGGACATACCCGGAACTGGCCGAAGTCGGCGTAGCTGGGGTCATAGGTCTTATGGTGGGCTTCCAGCAGAATGGCTATGATATGCTGCTGTTCCTCCGACAGCTTGGGCCGTAGGCTGTCTTTCAAGGCCTCTTCCTCCTTCCGCTTCAGGATCATCTCACGTTTGCGCTGCACCTCCTCATCTGTCAGGATGACTGTGGGGGTGGGGAGGGAGGCCAAGAAGGGGGAATTGGAAGAACTGAGCTGTAAAAACCTTCCCTGTAAAAACCTTTCTCTACTGGCTGTCTCCTCACACTCCCTGGGTACCCTGAGGTTCCAGGAGGCTCCTATGTTCCCCCACTTATAGGGAATATTGGTTTGTTGTTGTTTTTCATCCATCCATCCATCCATTTGTGCTAGTATCGGGATTTCAATTTAGGGCCTCAAACTCTTGCTTAAGCTTTTTTTTTTTTCTGCTCAAGGCTGGAGTTGTACCATTTGACCCACACCTCCACTTCTAGCTTTTTGGTGGTTCATTGGAGATAAGAGACTCATGGACTTTCCTGCCTAGTCTGGCTTTGAACCAGGATCCTCAGATCTCAGCCTCCTGAGTAGCTAAAATTACAGGGGTGAGCCACCAATGCCTGGCAAATAGTGGGTTTCCTATGAAGAAAAGACAGATGTAGAAAAAAGAAAAAAGAGTTTAAGAAGCAGGATGGCCTGGCAGGAGGCTTTTTTTTTTTTTTTTGCCAGTCCTGGGGCTTGAACTCAAGCGCTGGGTGCTATCCCTGAGCCTCTCTGTGTTCAAAGCTAGCTAGCACTCCACATTCAGTCTTTTCTGAATAATTTATTGGAGATAAGAGTTTCATGGACTTTCCTTCCTGGGCTGGCTTTGAGTCGCAATCCTCAGATCTCAACCTCCTAAGTAGCTAGGTTTACAAGCATGAGCACCGATGCCCAACTAAAGTTTCCTTCTTGTTCCTTCCCCTATAAAGAATGCATGTGTGAGTGTGTCCATGAACACATATATGTGTAATTGTATTTGTACACATACATTTGTGCATGTGTGCATGCATGTGTAAGTATGGGAGCAATAACATCTATCTCAAAGGACCATCTGATTTGAGAACTAGATGTACACCTGGCTTAGATCTGTGATCCTCACATCTCAGCCTCCTGTACAGACATGGGCCACTGGTGCCTGGCTCAAGGAAGGTTTTGTGTCTTCTCGGAGCTCCTACAGTCTAGCATTCCATTACTCTCATCTAGAACCCTTTCTCTGAGTGGGTGATAGACCATGGGAGACCCTCTCCTCCATGCAGGTCTGTGCAGGGGTTCCTGTGGAAGTAGTATCTGCTACAATGTGTTGGGGAGCTGCCTGGAAGGTGGGGTTGGAACAGGGGTGCCTGGCATGACAACTGGGCAAACAGACCTTCTGGCCAGGGCTTGCAGCGCCTGATGGCAGGAGTGGGCACTGGGGCTCTCAGCCTGTACCTACTTGCTCTGTGCTGGAGCTGCCAGGGCATCTGCCCACAGAACTGGGGCGTTTCACAAGGCCATGGAAAAGAACCACAAGTCCAGGTGTCAAGAAAAGCCCATTGGCCCAGGCCTCTCAAGGAAGGTAGGGGGAGGGGGATGAGAGAAGCCATTAGGGTAGGGGTGAAGGAGAGCCCCTGGTGAGTGGGAATAAACACCCTGAGCCAAAGGCCTAGCAGGGAAGAGCGATTGAGGGCGAAAGATGGAGTGTTCCCTTCCATGACACCAGGTAAGCCCTACCAAGAGGAGGGCCGAGAGGAGGCCACGCCCATGACTGACTCACCTGCTTCAGGAGCTGCCAACCCTCCACCCACAGAGGGTGTCTGCTCAGACCCTAAGAGGTCACACAGCGTGGGGGGAAAAGGAGCAGAGAACTTCCCAGGGAAAGGCAAGGGTGGAAGGTCCCGGCTGGGGGAAACCAAGCTTAGCTGTCTGGTCTTTCCTGCTCAGTTGAGGAGTGGGCAGAGCTGGTGATGAAAGGATCTGGAGAAGGCCGGTTCTGCCCATCACACCGTGAGCTTATTTCTGTCAGTCACAATGGCCTGCTTCTGAGCCTTGCTCACGTTGGGAGCCCCCAAAGTAAGCTATGCTATTTTTCTTTTTTCTTTTTGGAGCTATGGGAGTCCTGGAGCTTGAACTCAGGGCCTGGGCACTCTACCACTTGAGCCCCAGCTCCACTTCTGGCTTTTCTGGTGGTTCACTGGAGATACGAGTCTCACAGACTTTCCTGCCTGGGCTGGCTTTGAACTGTGATCCCCAGATCCCAGCCTCCTGAGAACCTAGGATTATAGGGGTGAGCCACTAGTGCCTGGCTCTGTTTTCCTATTTGTATTTTTAAAGTTTCTTGTCTCCTCATTGCTTACTATGCCCAAACCAGAGTGAAGGCTCAAGATTATCCATGGTTTGGCTTCTTCCTAACTCTAGTCTCACTTCTCAGCATCCTTGGGCACAGCTTCTGTTCTAGGGATCTGGGCCTTACTGACAGTGAAGATGACTCTCTCAAATATCACATTGCCAGCTGTGTGTCCTCTCCCTAACATCTATACCAGACCTATCCCTTCTTTAGTGGCCAGATGGTCGCCCTCTTTTGCCATAAAGTCATTTTTGGGGTTTTGTTGTTGTTGCTATATTGGAACTTGAACTCAGGGCCTGGGAGCTGTCCCTGAGCTTTGTTGCTCAAGGCTAATGCTTTACCACTTTGAACCATCACATCACTTCCAGTTTTCTGGTGGTTAATTGGAGATATAGAGGGCCTCCTGCCCAAGCTGGTCTT
This sequence comes from Dipodomys merriami, assembly GCF_024711535.1. Classification (NCBI taxonomy): domain Eukaryota; kingdom Metazoa; phylum Chordata; class Mammalia; order Rodentia; family Heteromyidae; genus Dipodomys; species Dipodomys merriami. The sequence goes on from NW_027202271.1 coordinate 12,094,762, forward strand.
GAATGTGATCCTCAGATCTCAGCCTCCTGAGTAGCTAGGATTATAGGCATGAGCCACTGGAGCCTGGCTAAGTCTTCCACTCTTTAAGCCTACAGTGAGAACTTAAAAAGATCTGTGCACTACACCATAAATTACTTAAGGCCAAAGGTCATGTCATAATTCTTGACCTTCCTCCACAGCCCAGGAGGTTCATGATCACAAAGCTGGCCTTATAGTCTAATACCAAATATCAAGCGTATCAATGCAGATTGTACCTCCATATGCAAGTCCTTGTCCTTGGCTAATGAAAGGGCATTGAGGAGTGCTCCAGGGTGCTTAAACCCTGCAATGTTGCCCTGAATGGCACACATGCCATGTCAGGCTACTGAGTAACTAAACACATTACCTCTTTTTTACCCCTGTGCCTGTCCTGGGGCTTGAAATCAACATCTGAGCACTGTCCTTTATCTTTTTTTTGCCTAAAGCTAGTGCTCTACCACTTGAACTGCAGCTCCACTTTCAACTTTTTGGTGATTTACTGGAGACACGAGTCTCACAGACTTTCTTGCTTGGTCTGGCTTCAAACTGTGATCCTCTCAGATCTCAGCCTCCTGAGTAGCTAGGATTATAGGTGTGAGCCATCAGGGCCCAGCCTGTAGATACTTTTTGTACACTGACTCATATATACTTACTCCTTATTATAAATCCTTAAGGCAAGGGCTCTTATTGACCCTATTTTACAGATGGGGGACTTGAGGTCAGAAAGGCCACATGTCTTGCTCAGAGTCACACAGCTAACATGGTAACTGGTTCAGGCATCACTAGCCACAATGCTATCTACCTCTGATTATAACAGTTATGGCACTCAGTGGCAGGGTGGCCACCAGCCTCAGAGCTGGAACTCACAACATGCTGCAGTGTCTCTGGAGAGTGTGAAGAATGAGAGTAGTAGTAAAGTTTGTCAATAATTGAATTTAAAAAGACAAAGAAAGCTGGGTGCCCTCACACCTGTTATCCTAGCTACTCAGGAGGCTGAGATCTGAGGATTACAGCTTGAATTTAGCCCGGGCAATGAAGAAAGTCTGTGAGACTCTTATCTCCAATTAACCACAAATAAGCCAGAAGTGGAGCTGTAGCTCAAGTTGTAGAACATTAGCCTTGAGTGATAAAGCTAAGGGACAGTGCTCAGACACCGAGTTCAAACCCCAGTACTAGCACAAACAAACAAAACCCAGCCCACCACAAAAACAAAGAAGATACCAGGTTCACATCACAGCACCTTTTACAGTCACTCGCATCAAATAGCCAACACCCCTGTGTGAAGACTGGAATGACGGCAGAGAACCACTGATTCCTTGCTGGGTGCCCAGTCCAGAAACATCCATCAAAGTGATATTGATTAGATATGGACTAAGCCATACATCTCTTACATAGGAAGATGTGACTGTGATTTATCAAATAATGTGCTTAAAGGAGTTATTAATTTCTGCTCCTTAGGAAGCAGACAGACCTCTGTCCATGATGAAATCTGATACCATCAACTTAATTTGTTCCATTACTGGGTTCCCCTTCTGGAACCCAGCTTTTACAAATGATGAGACACTGCTCTCTGTGCTAGGCTAGGCCTTAGAGACAGCATACGGGGCTGGGGATCAGCGAGCATCTATGATCAGTGAGCTCTCAGAATTCTGAGCCAAGGTCTCCAGGCCCAGATAGCAAGCAAGGCTGAGCAGGATCTATTTGAGGATAGCCTGACTTCAGGACAGTGGAAAGAACTGGCCTTGTGGAGGTCTGATATCCCTCTCTCCTCCCTCCCTTTCTCCTTCCCTCCCTCCCTCTCCTCTTTCCCTTCCTTCCTTCCTTCCTTCCTTCCTTCCTTCCTTCCTTTCTTCCTTCCTTCCTTCCTTCCTTCCTTCCATCCTTCCTTCCTTCCTATTTTCTAGTGCCAGTCCTGGAGTTTAAACTCAGGACCTATGCACTGTCACTGAGCTTTTGTGCTTAGGGCTAGCACTCTACAACTTGTGCCCAGCTACACTTCCAGCTTTTTGGTGGTTAATTGGGGATAAAAGTCTCACAGACTTTCCTGCCCGAGCTGGCAGATCTCAGATCTCAGATCCTCAGATCTCAGCCTCCTGTGTAGCTAGGATTATAGGCAAGAGCCATTGGCACTTGGCTGTTCTGGCATTCCTATTCTAATTGAAACTCAAGGCTTGGTATCTCCTGCCCTGGTGACAGGAGAGCAGGCAGGGAGGACAGGGTCACAGAGTTCCATGGAGCCAAGGTACAAAACGAATCTGGCGATGGGCAGTTACTTCTGGCTGAATGTCTCTACCATGTGGTATGGTGCTCCTGGGAAAGGGCCCCTATCCCAAACACAGCACCTAGGCCTCATGTTGCTCCTTTCCATGGATATTGTCATCCTGTGGGGACTCAAAGGGGTCTGGGAGGGACATGAGTAGAATTCTAGTTCCAGCCTCTCTCCAACTTGCTCTCTTACCCCAATCTCAGATGATCCGTGTATTCTTTCTATATTCTAGGCTAATAGGGCAAGCTCTGCCTAGAGACAGGCCAGGGGCTTCTGGGACATCAGCAAGGTTGACCATAACTCCTGGGACAGCACTTTACTATGCCCAGCAGTGTAACTACCTCCACCTTCTCCACCACCACCTCCTCCTCTTCCTCTTCCTCCTCCTCCTTCTTCTTTTGGAAGGGGACATCCTGGGACTTGAACTCTGGGCCTAGGCGCTCTCCCTGAGCTTTCTGTGCTCAAGTAACTGTTCTACCACTTGAGCCACAGATCCACTTTGAGCATGAGTCTCACAGAATTTTCTGCCCCGGATGGCTTGGAACTGAGATCCTCAGATCTCAGCCTCCTGAGTAGCCAGGATTACAGGTGTGAGCCACTGGCACCTGGCTCCATGCCATTCTTGGATGGCTGAAGTCTCAGAACCCCAGGCTCCCTGCCCCAAAGAGTACACTGCTTCCCAGAGGGAGGACAGGGGTTACATCATACCTTGTTTGTGCCCACCTGAGTACACTCCACACACACACACTGCAGGCCCCAGCAAAAATGTGCGTGGAGCCTCACAAGGCGCCAAGCCTCGGGCCTCCCTGTTCTCTTCTCCAGCATAAACACAGGATTGGGGTGGGGCAGAGACTGGGTGGGAACCACTGGCATGTCCAGGCCTGCCTGCATGCTCTGTGGGGAGGGGGGAGGGGAAGAAGGAGGGCCTGGAAACACCTTCCAAGGCTGCCAGTGTTGTCTGGAGAGACAAGATAAAAGAGTGAAGAGCTTTCATCAAGACTCTGATAGGGGGATCCAAGGTGGAGGGCCTCCACTGTGCTGCTGATTCTCAGCTATGGCCAAGGGAAACATTTCCTATTCCATAAACCTTGGCCTATGACTTTGCTCCTGCCACAGGTGGAATCTATCCTCTGCGTATTTCATCCTCGAATAGTCCCACAGACAGAAGGAGGGGTGCTTAAATCTGAGCCCCTTCTGGAGATCCTGAGGATCATAGCTTGGAAGAATGGACTCTGTCCTAGGGCTGTAGGGGGGTCTGAGTGCAAACTCCGAACAGCAGCTGTCAGGGGAGGTAGAGTAGGGTAGGGCAGGGATGGCTGTACAGAGGACTTCCTGCCCAGGTTGGCCCAGGGCCCTGGCTCCAGCATCTTGTGAATTCAGTGGCTTCCCTGGTTACCAAAGAACAGTACTAACTTCAGAGTCAGATGCAAAGTCCAAGGCTTATTGGTAACGTGGGTCAGAATATTCCTGAAGGGCTGGGAATGTGGCTTAGTGGTAGAGTGCTTGCCTAGCATGCATGAAGCCCTGGGTTCCATTCCTCAATACCACAAAAATAGAAAAGGCTGGAAGTGACACTGTGGCTCAAGTGGTAGAGTGCTAGCCTTGTGCAAAAGAAGCTCAGGGACAGTGCCCAGGTCCTGAGTTCAAGCCCCAGGACTGGCAAAAAGGAAAAAAAAAATAAAAGAATGTTCCTGAAAATCTGTTACTTTTGCCAAGTGCTGATAGCTCACACCTGTAATCCTAGCAGTTCAGGAAGCTGAGATCGTGGTTCAAAGCCAGCTGGAGCAGGAAAACACCATGAAACTCCTATCTTCAATTAACCACCAAAAAAACCCCAAACAAACTGGAAATAGAAGAATAGAGCTATGGCTCAAGTGGTAGAGTGCTAACCTTGAGCACAAAAATTCAGGGACAGCACCCAGGCCCTGCGTTCAAGCCTTCCCATACAAAGCCTTCCCTAAACCCCAGCCCAACCCTGACTCTTACCCACACCCCCAGATACTCACACTCTTTCATCATGCCAATGTCCACACAGCGTTTGAGTCGACAGGCCTGGCAGTGGCGCCGATTGTCTTTGGTGATGCGACAGTCCCCATTGAAGGGACAGGTGAACAGTGCCTTCCGTTTCATGCTACGACTGTAGAGAGAGCACATGTCCTGAATTGGGTCATTGACCTTCTGGATCCGTGGCCTTGACTATGAACAGCTTACCAGGGTGGTAACCATAGTAACCTGTCCATGAGCCCCTTGATCTCTGTTTCCCCCATAGTGGGTGGCAGGCCCAGCCTGACCCTAGATCACCCTGTGAACCCCTGTGAACCCTGTTGCCCTGTACAGGGCTGGGTGCACCTGTGGGTTCCTCCTCAGTTTATTGCTCATTCAAGTTCCATGACTGCTTTTACATACTTTTACAGTCCCTTCTTCTCCTCCCCTCTTTAAAATTCCACAGGAAATATACCAAGTACATTTTCCTGGTAGAGTTTTCTGATATACTGAAATGTACAGTATTCTAGAAATGCTTTCAATGAGAGGCAAGAATACTAGTCTCAACTTTCAGTCTTCTAGAGTCCAGAACAATCTGCAACTCAGGGATGGATAGGTACACTGATACGTGGATAAAGGAGAAAATACCCAAGGCCAAACCATAGCTCTAGCTGTCTAGGAAGAGAAGAAGAGAAGAAGCCTGATGAGCCAGTGGGAAACTGAGATCTGGCCTTGACTCCCTTCCCTTCTTTTCCCTTCCCTCCCCTCCACTCCCTTCCCCTCCTCTCCCCTCCTCCTCCTCCTCTTCTTTTTCCTCTTATTTCTTTGTGCTAGGCTTGAACTCAGGGCCTGGTCATTGTCCTTGAGCTTCCTTGCTCAAGGATAACACTCTATAACTTGAACCACAGTTCCACTTCCAGATTTTTTGTTGGTTAATTGGAGATAAGAGTCTCTGGGAAGCCAGGCGCTGGTGGCTCATGCCTGTAATCCTAGCTACTCAGGAGGCTGAAATCTGAGGATCACCGTTTAAAGCCAGACAGAGCAAGGAAAGTCTGAGAGACTCTTATCTCCAATTAACCACCAGAAAACTGGAAGTGGCACTGTGGCTCAAGTAGTAGAGTGCTTGCCTTGAGCTGAAGAGCTGAGGGACAGTCTTCAATCCCAGAGTTCAAGCCTCATGACTGACAAAAAAAAAAAAAAAAAGAATCTCATGGATTTTCCTGCCCTGACTGGCTTCCAATCAAGATCCTCAGATCTCAGCCTCCTAAATAGCAGAGACTACAGGCGTGAGCCATTAGTGCTTGGCTTTTTTTTTTTTTTCCTGAGACAAGATTTCAGTATATAGTCCAACTTGACCTTGGCTTTCTGAAAGGCAGCAAAGCAAGGGCTCTGTGAAAACCGAAACCTACAAAAACAGTTCTTAGCTAGGAAGGTAGCACCCCACCCTCTAGTCCACGTATAACTACATGGTGTGTGTGTGTTTGCACATTTGTGTGTGTGCATGGGTGTGCATGTGTATAGTGTAGCATATGCATGCATGTCCCTGCATGTGCAAACTTAAGGATTCACTTGCCTAATTCCATGTTCTTCTTTACTGCCAGCACCCCATGAGAACTTTGGGAGGCTACATGGAGAACATCACCTTCAAGGTGCCTTTCTGGCAGCTTCTCACCATCCCTGCCCTAGAAGCTCCCGGCATTCTTCCAGCTCTAGTTATCTTCCCAAAGGAGCTAACAAGACTTAGCTCAGGAAAGACAGTAGCAGATAACTTTTTCCATGAGGAACAGCATCTTTAGAGCCAAATTCCCCTCTACCTCTTTTCTCCCTGAGTTGAGTGAGACCTCATCCTCTCCAGATACAGACACTGGCTATGAATTTTAGTGAAAAGTGACTTGCAGGGCCCTGGTGATTCGTGCCTGGAAATTTAGCTACTTAGGAGACTGAGATCTTAGGATTGTGGTTCAAAAAGCCAAACAAGCAAAGAAATAAACCACCAAAAAGCCAGAAGTGGAACTGTGGTTCAGTAGTAGAGGGCCAGCATTGAGTGAAAAAGCTAAGGGACAGTTGCCTGAGTTCAAGCTCTAGTACACGGCTCATGCCTGTCATCCTAGCTACGCAAGAGACTGAGAGTGATCGTGTTAAGGTTTGAGCTCAATTCCGGTAAAAAGTTTAGAATACTCCAACTTAGACATATAGGAAGTATGAATAGGATGATGGACAAAAAGTGATGCCTTTCTGAAAAATAATGAAAATGATAAGGACTGGGGACATGGCTCAAGCAGTAAGGGAGTTTGCCTAGCAAGAGTAAGGCTTTGAATTCAAACCTCAGTCTTGCCTTAAAACAACAACAACAACAACAAAAAACCAACACCCAAACACTGCTTCTGTTACTGGAACAATGGGATAAAGGACAATCATACTCTTTAGTCAACACACAGATGGAGACCAGAGGGAGCTGGCCCACTTGATCCTGAAAATGAGACTTGAAGAAGGTCCTGCAGCAGCTGCAGGCAATCAAAGACTCCTGGGTCACTTGAGTCTTGGGTCCACAAGTGTCTCCTCATTTAATAGTAGGGGCCACTGAGGTTAAGAAACTTAGCAATAGGGCAGAAATGAAAGCTCTCAGGTCTGGAAGTCTTAGGGATCCAGAGGCTCTGCTTTTAACTTGCTTTCAACTTTGGAACTCAATGCAGTGAAGCCCCTGGGTAAATAGCCCCAGGCAGAGGCCCATGAGTACAGCTCAAGGCTGAGGGGGGTCCCAGCAGGTAGAGGAAGTAGCTGCAGTTGACCTTGGTTGTGGTCTCCCCATCTGATGACCCTCTTTACCCAAGGGGCAACAGCAGACTTGGGGTTGTGTAGGGGAGGGAGTGAACACCAAATCTATCCTGGCTAAAGCCTAGACTTGCCCCAATTGCCCAGAGAGAGACTGGTGAGCCTTTTCTGCCATCATGGAAATGAACGCCTTTCCCCTCGCCACCTCCATCACAGGCCCAATCTTTTCCTGAGAGACAGCAGACTATGAAAGCTCGTGGGATGTGTTAGAGCTCCCCAGATGTGGTCACCACAGACACATCTGTCTATTCCAGAACGTGGGCTGGGTGCCCCTCCCTTCTTCCTCTCCTTCCCCTGCGGTTCTTGAGGATTCGTCACCTGTTACCACAAATGCCCACAATTCTCTAAACCTACCCGAAGACCAGAAGTTTCTAATTCAGAGCAAACTCTCATTTCCTTTTTTTCCCCCAGGCATTTAAGCCTGAGGGGCTGCTCTTTCCTCCTACTGCAGTCTTGGCTGGCTCAGAACTCTTCCTGTGAAGCAAGCCTTCAGTGTCCCAGGTACCAAACAGAGCTAAGATGATGCCCTGAGTCCAATAGCATGGCCAGCAACACCCGCCAAAGCCTTAAGCAGTGTCCAGTGTCCAGTGGGGCCAAGCTCTTCCTGAGGCTCAGGAGAGGGTCCCAAGTCCCTTCTGAGACCCCATCTGTCATTCCTGAGACCCCCCCAGGAGGGGGCCCTCAGGGCACTTTACAGCCTCAACAGGTTTTTTCAGAAGGAGCTGCTGTTGACTTCTAGGTAAGCCTGGCAGCCTTCCCACTACAACTTTTTTTTTTTCTTCAGAAAAGAGATTTAGGAGCTTTACCACCTTTTCCACTTATTAAAAAATGCTTTCTCCTATTATTTGACATCTGAAGCCCAATTTCAGGCTTCCATATAAGAGAGGTTGCAGATATCCATTGGCTCAACTATATCTGGCAACAGGAATAGGTGGGTTTGGGGCTGGGAAGGTGGCTCAGTGGTAGAGCGCTTGCCGTGCAAGCATGAAGCTCTGGGCTCGATTCCTCAGCACCACATAAGCAAAAAGAAAAAAGCCGGAAGTGACGCTGTGGCTCAAGTGGTAGAGCACTAGCCTTGAGCTGAAGAGCTGAGGGACAGTGTCCAGGCCCAGAGTTCAGGCTCCACGACCGGACCCCCCCAAAAAAAATACTTGTGGCAACACACAAGTTATATACTTATAAACACAACATCAAATGAAACAGGATACACATACTAAAACCTAGAAATAAATTTCCTACAGGAATAGGTAGGTTTGGAGTCAGAATACAATAAAAAAAATTAAAAACATAGAGTTGAATTAAAAGTAAATACTTGAAGCTGGTACTGATGGCTTATGCCTGTAATCCTAGCTACTCAGGAGACTGAGATCTGAGGACTGAGGTTCAAAGCCAGGAAAGTTTGTGAGACTCTTTTATCTCCAACTGATACCAAAAAGCCATATGTAGAGGTGTTTCTCAAGTGGTAGAGTGCCACTTTGCACAAAAAGGTCAAGTAAGAGCAAATGGTCTTAAGTTCAAGCCCTAGGACCAGGACCAAACACCATTTTTTTTTTTTTTTTTTTTTTTTTTTTGCCAATCCTGGGGCTTGAACTCAGGGCATGGGCACTGTCCCAGAGCTTCTTTTTGCTCAAGGCTAGCACTCTATCACTTGAGCCACAGAACCACTTCTGGCCTTTTCTGTGGTACTGAGAAATGGAGCCCAGGGCCTCATGCAGGCTAGGCAAGCATTCTACCACTTAGCCACATTCCTAGCCCCAACACCAAAATTTGAAGGTAGAAATCCTAGTGTTCTTGCTTTCATTGTATGAGATTAGTATGAAGCTCCAGAGTATTGCAAAGGAGAAGAGATGATAGAAGCGGAGGAAACCAGAACAGAGACAGAAGAGAAAAAGGAGGAGGAAGAGAGTAAAGTCCTGAGCTCTTTCTGGAGCCAGGCACTGACTCTCACAGCACTACCACTTTAGCCATAGCGCCACTTCTGTTTTTGTTTTCTTATTTTTTTTTTGCTAGTTAATTGGAAATTAGCTATTCATAGACTTGGCTGCCCGGACTGACTTTGAACTATTAGCAAGGATTACCAGTATAAAGTACCAGCACCTGGCTTGGAGCTTTAAAATTATTATTTGAAAATACAAATAATCCACTCTTCCCAGGGCCTCTAAATACAGAATCAGAGGAAGGGGCTGGTGAGGGGGAGGGTGGAGACACCTGACACTCAGGGTAGTGGTAAGCAGTCAGGTTGAGCCCTCAGGAAGCTCATTTGCTCCAACAGCCAATGCCAGGGCCTTCCCAGAACCTGGACCTCAATCCCAGGGACTTCAGCCATGTCTGCTCCAATATGTTTCCTGGGCCACAGGTCTTCTTGACTTCAAGACCAATTTCCTCCACTCCCTCCCTCCTAAAAGCATTTCTACACATATGGCTATCATCTAGTCTCTGCCCACAAAGAGTCAAGGCAGCCAGGCCACCCAACCCTGGCTCTGTGCTTTATCTTGAAGACCTATACCCTACCCCACCTTCCTCCCAAAGCTAATTGCCTGTGAGCTGGTTTGGTGTTCTGAGAAACAAGAGCCTTGGAATTCTAAGGGAGCCCAATGTCTTTGCTGTTCTCTGAGCCTGAACCCTGTCATCCTCTGGATGGTTGGCAATTATACCCTAGCTCAGGAAAAGGGCCAGGGGTGGTGCAACCATGCTAAATATAGACACCATTTCTAGAAAGCCAGGGGTGAGAGAGGACATTTACTGATTCTCATGCCAGAGACCAATTCATCAAAATATGAAAGAGACAAGAAGTTCACAAAAGCATCAAGTGCCAGGGGCTAGGGGCTCAAGTCTGGGACAGTAAAGCTCTGGTCAAAAATGGGGACCTCTATGGGGCTGGGAAGGTGGCTCAGTGGTAAAGCACTTGCCTTGCATGCCTGAGGCCCTGGGTTCTATTCCTCAGCATCACATAAGAAAAAAGAAAAAAGCCGGAAGTGGCACTGTGGCTCAAGTGGTAGAGCGCTAGCCTTGAGCTGAAGAGCTGAGGGACAGCTCCCAGGCCCAGAGTTCAGGTCCACGACTGGATCCGCCCCCCACCCCAAATATTGCCCAATAAGTGAGGCACTGGCAGCTCACACCTGTAAACCTAGCTACTCATGAGGCTGAAATCTGAGGATCATGGTTTAAAGTGTGCTCAGGCAAGAAAGTCCACAAAAGTGTCTTCCCAAATAACCAGCAAAAAGCTGGGAGTGGAGCTGTTACTCAAGTACCAGAGTGCCGGCTTTGAGCCAAAAAGCTCAGAGACAGCTCCCAGGTTCTGAATTCAAGCCCCAGTAGTGGCGTCACAAAAAAAGAAAAATGAAAAAAAAAAAAAAAGGAGGAGAGGGGAGCAAAGAAAGGAAAGAATCCTCAGGGTACACTGAGAATGAATTTAAATAAAGGATCCAAGATTAGAGTGTTAAATCCTAAAGAAACAAGAACAATGACCAAAAGAAACATACTATCTTCATATCATTGCAGCTGCCCCCTGCCCCCCTACCCCCACTGTTTGTTTTTTGTCAATTGCGGGGCTTGAACTTTGGGCCTGGGTGCTGTCCCTGAGCATTTTTTTTTGGTCAAGGCGAGTGCTTTACCACTTTGAGCCACAGCGCCACTTCCAATTTTCTGGTGGTTAATTGGATATAAGAGTCTCATAGACTTTCTTGCCTGGGCTGGCTTTGAACCATGATCCTCAGATCTCAGCCTCCTAAGCAGCTAGGATTACAAGTTTCTCCACATTATTCTTGGGCCATCCATAGACAACCACACTTATGCTCTTTCATCCACATCCCAGGACATCTGTGGAGGGAGACCAGTTGACCTGGCCAAAGTTCTGTCCAGCAACAATGACTTCCTGGTGAGTCATTTACTTGTGGCCCTAGAGTGCCCTAGGTGGCTGCTCCTCCCATGATTTCTATTTACTCTAGTGAAGTTAATTGGCTGGACATTTGCCCCATTTTTCTGCTTCCCTTCACATCAGAATTCTTAGAAGAGCTACAAATATCAGCTGAGTGATCTTCCTGAAAGCCAGAACATTCCTCATGTTCCTGCATCCTCACTAGCCTGTGTTTTACTCCTTCTGTCCTTCGCAAGACCCATAATTAACAAACTCCCTGCAGACTGAGGGGCCAGCAAACAAAAACACTGACTCCACACTGTCCCTTTTATCTTAGAGCCTGCAGCACACAGATTCCCAATGTCTCCCCTCCTCTCTCTCCTCCCTTCTCCTCCCCTCTCCTCCCCTCCTTTATCCTCCTCCATTCCCTCTCCAGTCCTCTTCTCTGTTCTTCTTTCCTCTTTTTCAGTCCCCTCCCCTTGCCTCTTGTCCTCTCCTCTTGTTCTTTCCAATCCTCTACCCTCTCCTCCCTCTTCCTTTCTTCCTTCCTTTCTCTTCCTCCTTTTCTCTTCCTCCCCTCTCTACCTCCCTCCCTCCCTCCCTCCCTCCCTCCCTCCCTTCCTTCCTCCCTTCCTCCCCTTCCTTCCTTTCTTTTCTAGGGATGAACCTAAAGGACTTGACAAGCTAGGCAAATAGTCTACCACTGACTTACATATTCAGTGTTAACCAGTCATCTGTAAGACATCATCATTAGATTTGTTCTCTTTGCAAAAGGAGTCTCTCTGATACTCTTTTCTGTCATTTATACCTTTCCTTTTATATTGGACCTTATACAACATTATCCATGATGAGAGAAACACTAAGATACATAAATATGGGTCAGAGCATTCACTATGTCTAATACACATTACATAAATTTTACATATTACATATGAGCTAATATCTATATATTTATATATTAAATAATTGTTTTAATATATACAAATGGAAATATATGTATATAACTATACATATGTATGTATTATATACTTGTGCATTTATACATATATGTATATATGCTGTGTATACACATATATATCATATATATGATATATTTGTATATCTTTAGTTTGTAGTCAATCTAAATATTTTTCTCCTCTAGCCCTTACTTATTATGCTCTGATTGTTAACATATAGCCAAAAAGTTCTGACAACCTACACATCACTTGTGCAGACTTTTATTTCACACTGGAAATACCATCTTTCTCAGATGATATCCATATACAGAACAGCAGAAGCAGATGCAACATGAACTTGCTTTTGGGAATTGACCCACAGTGGTCTCTAATTCCTGGCTGTAGATCAATAGAACTGTGGTCCAACCTTTGTCACCCTTCAATTTCATTTCTGGTCACCCTTTGGTTTGAGTCTTGGACTTGCTCAGATGACCATAACTAGCCCCCAGAGAAGTTTAGTTTTATCTCAGGAGCCAAACAGAATACTCATGGTCAGACAGGATGACCTGTCCCCAGGGTTTGTAAAAGAGTCCATGAAATATCACTATAACAAAACTCTGAAAACTGCTGTGACAGAGTTGAGGGTGCTTCTTGAGAGCCAGGACTTGGCAAAAACATTTCTGGTCTCCAGAGGAAATTACTTCCTGGGATCAAAATTGCACAAACAAACAGATGTAAGTAGCTAAGTGCCAGTAGCTGACACCTGTAATCCTAGCTACTTACGAGTCTGGTATCTGAGGATCAGCGTACTCAGGAGGCTAAGATCTGAGGATCAAGGATCCAGACTGGGCAGGAAAGTCCATGAGACTCCAGTTAACCAGCAAAAAGCCAGAAGGAGAGCTGTGGCTCAGGTGGTAGAGCACCAGCTTTGAACTAAAATGCTGAGGGACAGTGCCCAGACCTTGAGTTTAAGCCCTGGTACTTGCACACACAAATATAATCATACACACTCCAAAAACAAAAACAAGAGAACAAACAAAAAACAGGTAAAAGGGGCAAGAATCTTCAAGTAATTATCAATACCAGACTAAAATGAAAAATAAATAAATAAAATTTGGATGAAGAAAAGGAGAAGACAGCAGAGGAAAGAAGAGGAGAACTGATATAGATAATAGATTCTTATTCACAGTAGTTATAATCTATATAAATCACTGTGAACATTGGATTTACAAATACTGGACCTTTGCTCTTGAGGGAAATAAAGTTTATGCTCCTAAGGAACTGAGGTCAAGGAAGAAAAAACATTTGAGTCCTTATCTTGGGATTCATTTCACCTAACATCAACTTATCTGACCGTTTCTGCTTGACTCAGACATATACTAGTTATTGCAAATAAGGGAAACCATAGGACCTATGTTTCTTTGGGCCTGGCTTACTTCACTTAATATAATTTTTTTCCAAGTCTTTCCATTTCCTAACAAATGGGGCAATGTCATTCTTTCTGATGGAGCCATATAATTCCAAATAGGGATACAGGTGGACCCTTTGCAACAACGAGATGTATAAGACGTTATGTCGAAACATGAACTTTACAACTTTGGCGCAGGGGGAGGGGGAGTGGACTGGGGGGGGAGGGAAGATGGGAAGAGATGGTAAGGGGAAACAAAGGAGGAGGCAACAATGCTTGATAAGAAATGTACTCATTACCTTGCCCATGTAATTGTAACCCCTCTGTATGGTATTTTCACAATAAACAAAAAAAGAAAGTGAGGTCATAACATTTCTTTTGCAGGGGTGGGTTGGTTGTGAGTTTGAACTCAGGGCATGGTCACTCAAGACTAGCACTCTGCCACTTTGAGCCACAGCATCACTTCTGGTTTTGTGGTGGTTAATTGGAGAAAAGAGTTTCATGGAGTTTCAGCTCTCAGCCTCCTGAGTAGTTAGGATTACAGGTATGAGCCTACTGATGCCTAACGAGCCACCAGCACCAGCAGTCACAACATTTTTATCCACTGACAAATCCATAACACTGATTTATATATTTTTCTATCTAAAGACACTATATTTCATATGTATTGTTGATTTAGTTATCATTTGTTTTAATTTTTATTTTTGGCACCCCTGGATGGGCACAAAATATTGTTGATTTATTATTATTGAACTATTGAACAGTGAAGAGCACTAACATCTTGTGTCTGAATGAGCACTATAGCTCATATAAGACATACCATGGCTTTCTTTGCTTAAAAATACTAGAGTGAGCTGAACACCAGTGACTCACACCTGTAATCCTAGCTACTCAGCATGCTGATATCTGAGGATCATCGTTCAAAGCCAGCCTGGGCAGGGAAGTTCGTGAGACTTTTATTTCCAATTAACCAGCATAAAAACAGAACTATTATCTGTGACTCATATGATAGAGGGCCAGACTTAAACAAGGAAGAGTTTAAGACCCTGAGTTTAAGCCCCAGTACTAGCAAATAATAATAATAATAATAATAATAACAACAACAACAACAACAACAATAATAATAATAATAGATTGTGGCTCGATGCCTCACACCTTTAATCCTAGCTGGCTATTTAGGTGGTTGATCTGAGGATCAAGGTTCAAAGGCAAGCTGGGCAGACAAATTAATCAGCAAAAAGTTAGAAGTGATGGTGTGGATCAGTAGAGAACTAGCTGTGAGCAAAAAAGCCAAAGATAGTTTGGGACCCTGAGTTTCAGCTCCAGTACACACACACACACACACACACACACACACACACACACACACACACACACACACACACACACACACACACACACACACACACACACACACACACACACACACACACACACACACACACACACACACACACACACACACACACACACACACACACACACACACACACACACACCAGAATATTAGATAGTACTATGCTAAGCTCGGGAACCATTTAAGGAGTAAAATCACCAGCAACAATCTCAAAATTATCAGCACCCAAACAACAACAAACTACTGAGAAATTGATCTGTAGAATACAACCTGACAAGAAGCCACCTGAGGGCTCCATTCACAGAGCTGTACCCCAGGGGAAGAGGGAGCTGATTTGGGATAGGAACTTTATGAATGAACCAAACAGCCCCCAAAGCTATGGAAGATGTTTTGGCTGGTGCCGGGTGACATATAGACTTCTGGAGAGAATCTCCATTTTGGCAGCTCTTGATCTCATGTTCCTTGAGATCTGGCGAGGGAGGGACCGAAAGAAGCAGGCTGGGAGAGATTGAAGTGGTGGCCACAGAGATCTGTGTAAGACATTCATGTGATCAGTTAACTGAACACAGGAAGTCCAGGATGTCCAATTAATAAATGTACAGCTGCCACTCCATCCCACATACTTATTATGGGTTGTATGATGGGAAGCAAACCCTGATGTGTATGCCCAGACTCCTCTATTATCTCTCCAAAGGTAGTTTCCCCATTCCCAGGTCCTGGCAGGAAAGGGCCCAGAATTATCTGGCATCCAGGGCTCCAGCTCTGGAGCTCACACCCTATGCGAAGTGTGGGTTTCAGTCAGCCCTGAAGACCGACAGATGTGGCACCAGTACCTAGTGCCAGGAAGGCTGCTGGTCTGGTTCTCCAAGCTGGGAAGCAGCCTACCCAAAAGTCAAGGGCCCAGTTTGCTTGCACCAGGCCAAATAGGCAATTAGCACCCACAGAACCTTTGCTGTCCAGTGATTGCTCAAGCTATGAAACTTCAAGCTTACTAGTTCCTGGGTAGAGAGCAAGTAAGTTGGGAGCCCCTGAGATAGAGGAGAATCCCATACAATGGCCTGTACTCAGAGTCACCTTGATGCCCAGTTCAGACAGGAGCCAGAAAACTTTAGCATCCTCATTTTGGACTTGATTTTTGCTGTCTGTCTCTCTGTCTATCTCTCTTCTTTCCCCTTCCCTCCATCTCCTTTGTCTTTCTACTTCCCTCTCCCTCTCCTTCTCTCTCTGCTTGAGAGGCTTGAACTCAGGGGCTGGGTTCCATCCCCTAGCTTTTTTGATTCAAAGCTGGCACTCTACCACTTAAGCCACAGCTCTACTTCCAGCTTTCTGGTGGTTAATTGGAGGTAAGAGTCTCTTGGACTTTCCTGCCCAGGCTTGTTTTTGAACTATGATCCTCAGATCTCAGCCACGTTGAGTAGCTAGGATTACAGGCCTAAGTCACCAGCATTGGCTATTCTTGCTTCCCTTGATTTTTAGAGCCCTGTCCTCCTCTTTGCCACTGACAGTCTAGATTGGCACAAACTCTTTCTTGGATACTCTTTTCTCTTCCTCCAATATATGCCAAATGCTAATTTCTCATGGTTCCCAGTTCCATCCCATAATCCATCCCTTCTCTACCTTCTCTCCCTGGCTTGTGATGGGAAGGAAGAGAGGCTTGGGCCTCTCTAGTGCTCTCCCCACACTGTTAGCTCTTAAGATCCCAAGTTCACGTGAGAAGAAAAGAGGCTGGAGACACCAGCCCTGACTGACTAAACAGGAATTCTGGTAATTCCTGGCATGGCTTGGGCCATCTTTGGTTGCTGTTCAGACCTAGGGTAAGTAAGCCATGGGTGAAGTGCTGGGCCCAGAGTAGGCATAGTGACCCAGTCAGGAATGCACTCTCCCCTGCTCCAAGGCACAGTTTGGATTGGACAGGAACTCAAGCATTAAAGCCAAGTCCTGGGGCTTCCCCAAAGACCTATCTGACTGATAAGGACGCTTCCAGCATCTGTGGGGGAGGAAAATTGCTTGGAAGTATAGACACATGGGTTGGGCAAGGAATAAAGGACTAATTTTCTTTCTTTCTTTCTTTCTCTTTCTTTATTTCCTCCCTCTCTTCCTCCCTCCCTCTCTTCTTTCTTTCTTTCTTCCTTTCTTTCTCTCTTTCTTCCTTTTTTTCCCCTGTGTGTGTTGGTACTAAGGCTTGAACTCAGGGCCTGGATGCTGTCCTTTAGCTTTTTCACTCAAGGCTGGTGCTCTACCACTTGAGCCACAGCTCTACTTATAGCTTTTTCCTGGTTATTAGAGGTAAGAGTCTCATGGTCTTTTCTGCTTGGGCTGGTTCCAAACCATGATCCTCAGATCTCTGCCTTCTGCGTAGCTAAGATTACAGGTGTGAGCCACTGGCATCCCTCATGCCAAGGACTAGTGAGAAGAAACACAATCACCCCAGGAAAGCAGCTCCCAAGGGGGTCAGGGGAGCCATCTTCAGCTGAGAGGAGATGAAGAAGGCACTCCTGCCCAGGTGTTATTGCTCCTATTGGCTGTGAGGGTCACATGATCAACAGAAGCCCAGGAGTTCCCAAGGGAAAACTTTGTTTCTTCTTTCCTTGTTCCTCTTGGGGTGGAGCCTAGGAGGACTTACCGGAAGAAGCCTTTGCAGCCTTCACAGGTCATAGCATTGAAGTGAAAGCCTGTGGCTCGGTCTCCGCACACGCCACAGATCCGAGGTACATTCCGGTCAAAGTCACTGGGGTCAGGCAGGGAAGTGCTGGCTGCCATTGCCTCCATCCCTGCAAAGATAAAAGGTAGGCCACATCCAGGACCAAAGTCAATGGCAGGGCCACCTGGCATCTTCTGTATTACCCCTCTGCCACAGCCCCTGACAGCTTAGCCAAGCCTGGGGTTTAGGCTGTAGCCTGAGTTTACACCAGTGGCTGTGAATCATGCCTGTAATCCTAGCTACTCAGGAAGCTGAGATATGAGAATCACAGTTCAAAGCCAGCTTGTGCAGGGAAGTTCATGAGATACTTAACTTCAATTAACCACCAAAAAGCCAGAAATAAAGGTATGACTCAAATGGTAGAGCACTTGCCTTGAATGGAAAAGCCAAGGGACAGTGCCCAGGCCCAGAACCAACACAAAATATATGCATGCAATTATGCATACATACATACATACATACATAGATACCTTGTAGTTCATTGGTGATTCTAATATGCACATGAACCTCACTAGCTCTGCTCCATCTCAGGAGCAGATCTGACAGGCCAGAGCCTCTATCTTGTCCTGTATGTCATCCAAGAGGAAAATGGGAGCCTTCTAATGCCCAAACCTGAATCCTTTCTATTCCATGCCCTGTTCCTCACAGCCAGACAAGTCATAACTAAGGACTCTTGTCCCTGGTGTCCTGGCATCAAGGTAATGAAAATCTTTTCCTTCATTTTTTTGTGTTCAATTCAGTTTTTTAAAGTCTTTCTGAATAATGTGGATCATATATGTTTAATTATACATAATCATGTACAATTAATTGTCAGAGACAGGTTTGTTTGTTGTTGTTGTTTGTCAGTCATGGGGCTTGAACTCAGGACCTGGGCACTGTCCTTGGTCAGCCATCCTACCCAAGATAACTCCTACAAGTTTTCAGAACATAGAAGCATCTGAGACATGGGCAGGAATCCCACTGCCCATTAGCATTATAGGGTAATAGGTCAGTGGCTTAACCCAGGGTCAGCTCAGATGTTACGTCCCCAAGTCATCAGGATGTTGTACAGCATCTGGGTCATCCAAACTCCCCAACAGCCAGTGGATTTGGTGAAAAAAAAGAGAACTCAGAGCCTGGCACTGGTGGCTCATGTTTGTAATCCTAGCTACTCCAAAGGCTAAGATCTGAGGATCACGATTTAAAGCCCACTTGGGCAACAAAGTCATCCATAAGGCTCTTATCTCCTATTAATCAGCAAAAGTCTGGAAATGGAGCTGAGGCTCAAGTGGTAAAGTACCAGCCTTGAGTGAAGAAGCTAAGTCTTGAGTTCAAGTCCCAGTACTGGCATGGGAGATAGATAGATAGATAGATAGATAGATAGATAGATAGATAGATAGATAGATAGATAGATAGACAGACAGACAGACAGACACAGAAACAGAGAGATAGAGACAGGAGAGAATCAAAGAAATGGGAACGCCTCATTTCTCAACTCAATCCAACAAGCTCAGCCTCATTGGTCATGACATGACACAAGGGAGTTAGGACAATACAATACTATCACATGGCACAGTGTAATCCTTAACTTCAGGAAGTGGCCTGGCCTGAAGGGGAGAGCTCAAGCACTGGGGTAGGCTGGTCAGAAAGACTGGATCCCTATCCAGAGGCCCACAAGGGAAGCGGACCATTGTAAGGGGTCGGAGAGAGGATCCAGCCAAGCACTCAGGAGCAGAATCCAGATATGGAGAAGGGACCTAGGATTCTCAATATCTGAGAGCTGAAAGCTGCATGAGATACAAGCAAAGACTAAGGAGGGCAGGAGAAGGAGAAGGTGGGAGCTAGGAAACTTTGAACCTATAAGACAGCCCCATCGGATCCCAGCTCAAAGCCAGCAAAGTCCCTCTCTGAACTCTTATCCTAGCCTTCGTGCCTGTGGACCTCAGCTGTAGATTCTGGTGACACAGATCCTACACATGCAAGGACTCGGGTAGGACTCCCTGCCTTCCCCTCCTCTGTCCCATGACTTTCCCCCGTCCCTGGAAAGTAAGCCAGGAAAGGTGTGGTTGACAAGGACGGTGCACTTACCTGAAAGAGTAGGGGGCAGGTGAGTGGAACTCAAGGGTGCTCTACTGTGCTCTACCACAGATGTGTCCAAACAGAAGGATTCTGAAAGGTAGAAGATGAGACATTTTATCTAAAGCATCATTCCTCTATGGAGCCCAGCAAAACATAGGACACTCTTGCTAGGGACATCAGGTCCTAGATCAAGGACTCAACACTTGACAGAAGTTACTTCTTAGGTGTGTGTGTGTAGAACTGCCATGTCATTGCTGGCAGGAGTGTCTGGACAGGTGCCAAGCTTGGCTGTCCTTTGAGGTAGAAAGCAGCATGAAGTATGTGAGATGTGAGGGTGATAATCAGAACTGCAGATGCCAAGACCTTCGTCCTGCTCTTACAACCAGGATGTTGAGGGACTGGAGGAGTGTGTGTGTGTGTGTGTGTGTGTGTGTGTGTGTGTGTGTGTGTGTGTGTGTGTGTGTGTGTATGTGTGTGTGTGTGCTGGTCCTAGGGCTTGAACTCAGAGCCTAGATGCTTCCTTGAACTATTTTGCTCAAGGCTAGTGCTCTACCACTTGAGCCGCAGCTCCCCTTCCAGCTTTTTAGTGGTTCATTGGAGATAAGAGTCTCACAGACCATTCTGCCCAGGCTGGCTTTAAACTCCAGTCCTCAAACCTCAGCCTTCTGAGTAGCTAGGATTATAGACAGGAGCCACTGGTGCACAGATTGTAGAACAATTTTTCCCTTTAAAAATATTTTTATTGTTATTATAAAGGTGATATACAGAGAGATTACAATTACACAAGTCAGGTAAGAAGTACATTTCTTTTTGTCACTCTTCCCTCCCATTCTCCCAGTTTTTCCCTCCATTCCCACCCACAAGTTGTATAGTTCATTTTCAACATAGTATCTAGTAAGTACCACGGCTGCATTTGTTCCGCCTTTGTCCCGACATTTCTGAGCTCCTCCCTTGCTCTCCCAAAGACAGATAAATGAACAAACAAGACAAAAAGAAAAGAAAACAAAAACAGCAAGGAAGAAAAAAACAACCCTCTTGTTTCTATTTCCTGGAGTTCATGTGGGTAAGTACTATTTTATATGATGCACCTAGGCATTGTAGCTTTGTGGGAGAATCTCTTTCCAAAGAGGCCTGCTGTGCTCCCTGACCTGCCCTCAGATAGTAGGTACACTCTGGGAAGCAGAGGCATGGGCCACCCTGGCACATTGCTGAGACTGGGGAGGAGATGGCTGCCTCAGGCAGGATTGCACTGGAGCCTTGCAGGAGCTGGGTGCAGTGGGGTGCTGACTGGGACAGCAGTACAGGTCCCTGGCCTGTGTCTTTTTGAGGTGTCTTCGAAGGCAAGTGTCTGGGATCTCCTGTTTGTGTGTAGACACGGGGGAGGGAGGTGGAGCAGGTGCTGCAGGGTTACACACAGCAATGTATGGCTTTCTAACAAGATGTTTTCCTGCCGATTTTAGCTCTTTCCCAGACATGTTTAACGCCCCAGGCCTCAGCTAAGGCTGGGGAAGGGTTGATTTCCCAATCCAGCATGACAGCTCATCAGGTGGGACTGGCAAAATGTACCCACAAGACAGACAGACAGACAGACTTGCACACACACACACACAGGCACACACACACACACACACACACACACACACAGGCACACACACACACACACACACACTTCTCCCCTTCCCTGATGTCAATACAAGATGAGATGGGACATTATATATACATTTTTTTTTTCAGCTACCTGACCCTGAAACTTAGCAGAGGCCTTTAAGCCAAACCCAGGTAGGGAGGTCCAATCCTCCAGCTGTTGTTTCTCTTTAAAGACTCCTCTGTCTCTCTCTCTCAATCCCCCCTCACTCTGTCTCTCTGTCTCTCTGTCTCTGTTTCTATCTCTTTCTCCCTTTCGCTCTCTCTTTCGCTCTCTCTTTCGCTCTCTCTTTCGCTCTCTCTCTCTCTCTCTCTCTCTCTCTCTCTCTCTCTCTCTCTCTCTCTCTCTCTCTCTCTCTCTCTCTCTCTCTCTCTCTCTCTCCCCCCCCTCTAGTGCCCTCCTGATTAGGCAGGGAAAAGGAGAATTTAAGGGGTTGTCAAGATCTGAACTCATTGTACTCAGAGGTGGCGGTCCCCAGGGGACCCTTGAGGAACGGCCAAGCAGCTGAAGCTCTGAGGTAATCTAAACTCTCATGGCTATGGGTGGAAGAGAGCTGTGCCTGCTGGGAACGGACAGGCTACTACCCCCAAGCCATGCTCTCCCTCATGTCCCTTGCTTTCCACAGCTCATGTTCCCCAGCTCTTCTGAATTCTATCTTATAGATTTTCCAGAGTCCCTAATCGATCCTCAGGAAGGCTGAGGTGAAGGGAAAATACACACAGAAAGGATCATTACCCTCCTGTTATCATCCCTTAGAGTTTTCAGAGGTCAGAGGGGTCATCCAGGTAGACTGTCACCCTTGAACTTAAAACAACTGTTTGGTTGAGCATCAGTGGCTCACATCTGTAAGTAATCTTAGCTACTCAAGAAGCTGAGATCTGAGGACTGCAGATTGAAGCCAGCCTGGGCAAGAAACTCCATGAGACTCTTATCTCCAATTAGCCACCCCAAAAAACAGAAGTAGAGATGTGGCTCAAGTGGTAGAACACTGGCCTTGAGTACAAAAGCTCAGGGACCAACGAGCCCAAGCCCTGAGTTCAAGCCCCAGCATCTGTACAAAACTCCATAGTTTGGGAAAAAAAAATCTACTATCTGCTAAGCCCTGCAGTCTGGAAGGTAGGAAGCCATTTTATTTTATCAATGGTAAAACCAAAGTTCAGAGTACTCTGAGTGACTTGCCAGGTCTGGGGCCAGGCAAGTAGTGGCACCCGGTACGGCCAAATGAGGGCAGGTAGATGGTCACACCCAAGAACATCTCTGCCTCCTGCTCACTCCTCCCATTGCCAGTGATAGCCATCAGAGAAGATACCTATTGCTTTACACTGGGACCTGCTCCAAGGTCCTCATGCTTTGGATTTAACCTTCACCACACCCTTGTTGGGTGAGCTCTGTTATTATCCCTATCTTTTTTTTTTTTTTAATTGTGCCAGTACGAAAGCTTGAACTCAGGGCCTGACTCTCACTCTTGACTTTTTCTGATGAACGCTGGTGCTCTACCATTTGAGCCACACCTCCATTTCTAGCTTTATGCAGTTCATTAGAGATAAGAGTTTATCTACCGGAGCTGCCTTTGAACTATGTTGATCAGGTCTCAGCCTCCCCAGTAGCTGGGATTACAGGAGTGAGCCACTAGCGCCTACCTTTATCTTTGTTTGATAGAAGAACTGAAGCACAGGAACATAGCTTTACTTTGGAGCTGAGGTTTGAAACTAGGCAGCTTACCCCTTGAGTCTCTACTCTTCTACATTTTCTTTCTTTATTATTTTTTAATCAGCACTTTTAAAAAGAATTGTTATTATAAAGGTAATATACAGAGGCATTACAGTTACAGAAGTCAAGTAATGACTACATTTCTTTTTTGGACAATGTCACCCCATTCCCCTTTCTTCCCAGTTTGGGAGGGGGGTCCGGTTGTGGGCCTGAACTCTGGGCCTGGGCGCTGTCCCTCAGCTCTTCAGCTCAAGGCTAGCACTCTACCACTTGAGCCACAAGTGCCACTTCCGGCTTTTTTCTTTTTGCTTATGTGGTGCTGAGGAATCGAACCCAGGGTCTCAGGCAAGGCAAGCGCTCTACCACTGAGCCACCTTCCCAGCCCGTACAGTTCATTTTCAACATAGGGTCTAGTGAATATTTGTTTACCCTTTATCCCTCCATTTCTGTGCTTCACCTTGCCCTCCCAAAGACAGATAAGTGAACAAACAAGACAAAAAGAATAGACACAAAAATAACAACCAAGGAAAATAACGTCATTTCTATTTCCTGAAGTTCATGTTGATAAATACCATTTTATATATTTATACTTCTGAATTTTCTAAGGGAAATATATCATCCATGTTTCCAATCCTAGACCCTGGACATCATTCACACCTACTAATTCAGAGAACAAGATGCTGGTGGTTCATGCCTACAATCCTAGCTACTCTGGAGGCTGCTGTCTAAGGATCGTGATTGGAAGCCTAGGCAATTACGTTTGTGAGACTCTTATCTCCATGCAAGCACAAAAAAGTGGAAGTGGAGCTGTAACACTCTACCACTTGAGTGGTAGAGTGTTAGCCTAAAGAAAACAAAACAAAACAAAACAAAATTCAGGGACAGAGCCCAGGCCCTGAGTTCAAGCCTCAGGACACACACACACACACACACACACACACACACACACACACACACACACACACACACACAGATCCTGAGGTCAGAATATTTCACCTCCAAGGATCCTTAGGCTCAAATATCAAAAGCCTCAATCAGGGTCCGTTTTCTACTCACAAGCTGAGAACCCCATTTCAAGCAACAGTTCTCTCTTCCCCTTCAACTTTTCACTATTGGTAGGTCTTTTTAAGAGAGATTAGCCAGGATTAACCTCTGGGTCCAAGTGCCAGTTAATGGGAAAGTAGGGCAAAAAAACATGGGAAGAAAAGAGGACAGGTGAAAAAAAAAAATAACCCCATCTCACTTTCCACATCATACATCCCCCCTCCCCACCTCACCCCACCAACCAGAAGTCATGTTCTGAGTATAGAACATTCCACTGCTTTGGCTGGGGCTTTCCCCAGAGCAACACCTTCCTGACCCTGACCCCAGACTTGACCTTGTTTTTGGCAAGAAATGAGATCACACAGTTCCTGACAGTCACCAAAGCCACAACCACTGCCTCCCTTATACCTCTACCTTCCAGCACACTCCATGAGCACCCACTTTCTCAAAGAGTCTGTGAAATGGTCATTTCCTGGGGTAGAGTCCCAGGAAAGCAAGGATCAAAGTTCTGAGCCCCCCGGGTTCAGTTTAACTCTACCACATTGACGGGACCCCCTTCAGATTTTTGAAGATGGTAGAGCCCTATGAGGAGAGTCTAGGAATGGACAAGAGGCTGACCACTAAAATCCTTTTCAAGCTGGGTGCTGGTGACTCACATCTAGAATCCTAGCTATTCAGAAGGTTGAGATCTGAGGATTGTGGTTCAAAGCTAGCCAGGGCAGAAAAGTCCACAGGACTTATCTCCAATTAAACGACAGAAAGCCGGAAGTACAGGCATGTTTAAAGTCGTAAGGACAGCCTTGAGCCAAAAAGCTAAGCCAAAGCATGAGGCTCTGAGTTCAAGCTCCACTATTGGCACCTAAAATAAATAATAAAGTTTCCAGCAACTACAAGATCAGATCTCCCATCATAATGAGTTCAGGGAATACATTTTATGAAATGTATTCCCCGATCCTTTAGGGGAGCCCCAACATACATGCCTGAGCATGAGACCCACGCGGCCTTAGATTCAGCCTTAAGACAGGAAAGGCATGAAGATGAGTGGCCCATGTACCCCAGTGGGGAATGGGTACCCATCCCATTTGGAGCTGGAGTGATCAAAACTGAGCTTTTAAAATTGTTGAAGGAAGAAACCAAATCTGATTCCTTCCACTTTTGCTAGATACCAATGGCTCATACCTGTAATCCTAGCTGCTCAGGATGCTGAGATCTGAGGATCATGGCTCCAAACCAGCCCAGGCAGGAAAGTTTATGAGACTCTTCATTCCAATTAACCACTAGAAAAGCTGGAAATGAATCTGTGGCTCAAGTGGCAGAGCACTCAGCTCAAGCAAAAGAGCCCAGGGACAGTACAAAGGTCCAGGACTGGCACACACACTCAAAATTATTGACATTCAAAGATCTCACTCCTTCTAGAAATAAATGAAAAAACTAAGTCATTTCTGTGCAGAGAAAAAAATTTTCCCTAAAATTTGCACCTCTAATGTGAGCTATCTATTGGACTCTGGAGTAGATGGGTCTAGTAGATGGGTCTATGTATCCACAGCCTTAACTGCACATGGACTGTGTGCACATGGTCTTTGCTTGCTACTTTTTAATTTTTTTGGTCATTCTTTGCCTCTGCACATGGAGTGGTGAGCACTTATGGCCCTCCTAACCTTTTATTTGTCATCTCTTTATGCTAACACATCACTGAGGCATGCCAAAGTGACAGCTAAAGTGACATTGAACCCAGAACAACTTCTTTGTTACTTCTCAGGAGAAGAGAGGAATAATGAAGGAAGGGCAAGTGTGTTACATAAATAGGCTTTATCCAAGCTACTGTGTGTGTATATGTGTGTGTGTGTGTGTGTGTGTGTGTGTCCCTGTACTGGGACTTGAACTCAAGACCATACAGTCTCACCTAGCTTTTTTGCTCAGGGCTTGTTCCCTACCACTTGAGCCACACTTCCGCTTCCTGCTTTTTGTTGATTAATTGGAGATAAGAATTTCAATGATTTGTCTTCCTGGGCTGAATTTGAACCGAGATCCTCAGATCTCAGCCTCCTAAGATTACAGGCATGAGCTACCAGCACCCAGCACAAGCTACTTCTTTCCCTATAGCCTCTGTATCTTCTCCATACACCCATACTTTAAATGTGAACAAGAATGGTTGACATTAGAAAGGTCCAAAGTAAAACCCAGTATAGACCAGTCACCCCAGAAAATTTCAAGATTGGAAGATAAATTGGCATCATTCATCTAATCTGTTTTAAATCCCTTCTAGAATATTCTAGCAAAATAATCTTATTCTTAGCTCATATCAATATTTTTCTTGATAGAGAATTTGTCTCCCACGCGTTTTGGATGCTTTATGGATGGCTCTATGCTCAGAAAGCTCATCCTACGCACAGATAAAATAGCCCTTGTAGTTGGTCACCGCCTGTCCTAAACCAGCTCTTTGCAGCTCTAAAAGATGACTCTCTAGAACATTCTCCATAGACCTTATTAAGAGAGGTTTGGAGTGGCCACCACAAGGGGACTTCTTACCCAAGATACTTTACGGTTAGCAGTCATCAATCAAATTGTCATAACAATCTATGGTGCTTAAGTTGTACATCAGTTAGCTGGGGAGAAGGGAAGGGAAGAAGTCAGCCTGGGTGACATTTGAGTTAATTTTAGACCCCATAAGTTTCTGAAGTATAGGCCTGATTCTTGTAAAAGCAGGAAGTGAGTCAGAAGTGATTCATGCCTGTAATCCTAGCTACTCAGGAGGATGAGATCTAAGGGTCGAGGTTCAAAGCCAGCCTGGGCAGGAAAGTCCATGAGACTCTTATCTCCAATTAATCCTAGAAAAAGCCTGAAGTGAGACTGGCTGTGGCTCAAGTGGTAAAGCACTAGCCTTGAGCAAAATAAAAAGGAGCTCAGGGACAGCATCCAGGTCAAGAGTCTAAGCACCAAGATCAGCAGAAAAAAAAGAAAGAAAAAAGAGCAGGAAGTGATGGGGTAAGCATAGACCATGTCTGCGTCACTTCCATGACTGAAACTGGATAGGACAATTCCACAAGGGAAGGGCCCTGTGGAATCCTGGGGGGGGGGGTGCAGGCAACTTGTTCCTCTATAAGGATCCCACTGCCTCTGTCTGCAGCCCATTGGTTGGTCTCCTGGGGGGATCGGGGGAGGGAAGAGCTGGGTCCCAACATCACAACTCAGCACATTTATTAGACTTACCACATATTTAACCACTGACTCAACTAGGGGAAATTCAGTGGCTGATGGCCCAGCAATGGCTAGAAGTTTAACCCTGGACATGGCTCTTAATCAACTATTTGGGGAATATCCATCTTTGAGAAGCTGATAAAAGTCATGGACTGGGCTGGGTAGCATGGTCCCTGCCTATAATCCTAACTACTTATGGAGGCTGAGCTTTGAGGATCACAATTTAAAGCCATTCCTCTGTGTGTGTGTGTGTGTGTGTGTGTGTGTGTGTGTGTGTGTGTGTGTGTGTGTGTGTAGAATATCATAAGACTCTTATCTCCTATTAACCAGCAAAAAGCTAGAAGTAGAGGTGTGGCTCAAATGATAGAGCAGCAAGCCTTGAGAGAAAAAGCCAAATGAGAGTTTGAGGACCAGAGTTCAAGCTCCAGTGCCACCACCACTACCACCCCCCCCCCCACACACAAAACAAACCATGAATTGACATCCATACAGTATTAGGGTATACAGGGTCATCTGATAGATGCTACAAACTCCCATTCACTGAGACTCTCTCTTGGTGACTGTCTGTCACTCTTAGCAGCATCTTAGGCCCGAGGCCCCAGGTCGTGGAGTGGAGCCACTGCTTACTTTAGATCAATTTCCACTTTTTATCGGCAACAATTATTTCTGCAAGCTGCTTTTTTCCAGTGGAAACTCTGCCCTTAGCTTTGTCAACAAGATTTCTAGGCTGATTACTGCTCGGCAGGTAACAGGCAGGTAGGCTCCATCACTGCTAGTAAGTGTGGGAAGCTACAGTGGTCAGTCAAGCATAGGGCGCTGTTCTCATTATAAGTCATAAAACCAAGCTCTCTGGTTTTACAGCTCAGGAAAGTGAGGCCATCTGAGGGAACTTGACTTGTCCAAGGCCACATAATGAGGGAGAATACTTTCCTACTTCCACCCTGGCTAAGTCCTGAGAAATCCAATTGTTGACCTGAGCAGCTTTCCAGGGTAGTGCAGTAAGGGGTAGGGGTGTATTTCATTCTTTGGAAAGATACTGTAAGAGTCTCTAATGCAGACTGCCGTGGGACTACTTCACAATGGCAGATTCTTATCAGAAAGGTGGGTGAGAATCACTCACTTCTTCCTGCCTGGCCAAATCCAGCTTTTGGCTTCAGCCTTCATGGTTAAAGACACAAGGCAAGAGCCAGGCGCTGGTGGCTCACACTTGTAATCCTGCTTACTCAGGAGTCTGAGGTCTAAGGACAGATCAAAGCCATCTGGGGCAGAAAACTCTAAGAGACTCTTATCTCCAATGAACTACTCAGAAAAAGCCAGAAGAGGCGTTCTGCTTCAAGTGGTAGAGTGCTAGCTAGCCTTGAGTACAAAGAGGCTCAGAGGCAGCACCCAGACCCTGAGTTCAAGCCCCAGGACAGGCAAGGAAAAAAAAAATATATATATATATATATGAGGCAAGGCCTCAGGATGGTCAGGAAATATTTAGAGGAAAGTGAGATGGGCCTGCTGGATCTTTCTCTATTCTGTATGTTTTTCCTGGGATACTTAGATGGGGCACTTGGCTAAGATATTTGATCCAGGCAAAAATGGCAGAACAAGGAAGCTATTTGCCTGATGACAGTGGAGACTAAGTGATAGAAACTGAGGCAGTCATAGAGAGTAAGCACCAACAATACAGAGAATGTAGGTCCAGACTCCTTTGGGAATCCAAGCACTGCTATTGCCCATGTAGCTCATAGCTAAATGAGACTTTTTTTTTTCTGATTTCCTTCCTTCTTTCCTTCCTTCCTTGCTTTCTTTCTTCCTTACTTCTTTCCTTCCTTCCTTCCTTCTTTCCTTCCTTCCTTCCCTCCCTCTTTTCTCCCTCCCTCCCCCATTTCTCTCTCTGTTTTTCTCTCTCTCTCTCTCTCTCTTGCTTGCTTTCTGACTCAAGGACAACTGAACTACTTTTTCTTCTAAGACATCCCCAAGCTGAGCTCTAGGGGTCCTGTGTGCCTCTCTCCAGGATAAGTGTGTCAGTGCTGGAACCCTCAACCCGAGTCCTCATAGGCCCAAGTCCGTGTTCCCTCAGCCAGACCACTTTGAGGCCCAGCCCTCCTTGTCCCAAGCTACCCATGGCCCGGCTGCATTTCTTTATTTTCCTTCCTGACTGATGTGATCATGGAATCATGGAGTTTCCTTGTAGGTCCAAGATACTGATGGTTCCCAGCATCGGATTCCCAGCTAATATCCAGCCATCTTGAGCATCTGGGCCCTCCTGGCTCCCTAAATAGTGTCCAGCTTCCCCCAGAATCCGTTCCTGGTTTCTCATCTGTAAAGAGAGCCATGGTGATACCTTCCTTAGTCTCAGAGCTATTGTGAGGACTGAATAAGTGGATCTCAGGAGTACTCAGAAAGGGTGCAATGCAAGATCATAAAAGTTAGCTATCAGGGTTGGGGGCATGGCTCACGTGGTAGAGCACCAGCTAATAAGCAAAGGTGTCAGATACCAAGTTCCAGTCTCAGTCTCAGACAAAAAATAACAATTAGCTACTGTTGTTAGAACAGTCCTTGGAAACTCTAGGAAAATGGGAAGAACTGTAGGATCCCAAGAAGGGTGTGTGTGTGTGTGTGTGTGTGTGCTCAAGTGGGGTTAAGCGGAAACTAGGTCTTAGTCTTTAAAGCCCAAACAAACATTGGCCAGAAAGCTACATTTTTTCACTCCTCCACTCTCTGTGGCTTCCATAATTCTGGCTACTTGCTGTAGGGGGAGATGGATCATTCTATTTATTTATTTATCCATTCATTCATTCAATCAATCAATCATTTATTTATTTGGTTATTTATTTATTTACTTATTTATTGTTGGTTATGGGGCTTGAACTCAGGGCCTGGGCACTGTCGCTGAGCTCTTCAGCTCAAGGTTAGTATTCTACCACTTTGAGCCACAGTGGAACTTCTAGGGGTTTTTGACTGGTTAATTGGAGATAAGAATCTCACAAGGGTTTTTCTGCCCCGCTGGCTTCAAGCCGAGATCTTCAGACCTTGCCTACTGAGTAGCTAGGATTATAGGCATGAGCCACCAGTACCTAGCTGCAGTTTAGTTTTGGATAATGACCTTCTGTCTCATTTTGAGCACTGACTACACAGCAAGACCTATACTAGAAGTTTGGGACATGATAGGGAGAAAACATACCCTAACTTCTTGAAGCTTATACTTTACAGAGCCATTCAATTGAGTATGTTGACCAATACTACTGGACTGGTAAGCACAAGGAAAGACAGGAACATGTAGGAGAGCCCTTAGCCTTGGCGAGAAGAAAGAAAAGTAGGTTCTTTGGAGATGGTCCTTTTCCCATTTGCCAACAGAGAAGTAGAAGAGTTCAATATAGTGATGGTAAAAGGGATAGCCAGGCTGTAGGCATGGGATGCTATCTACCCAAAGGCTGGGAGGAACAAGGGAAGAGAATATTTGAGGTGGACATGCCAGTCCAATATGTTTAGAGTGAGTGGGAAGGAACTATGAAGAGATAAGACAACTGATCATATTTATGTTAAAAACCTCCAGGAATTATATCCCATTATTTTCTCTACTGTGTACTTCCAGTAAACCCATTGAGTGCCAGGTTTTGTCAGTGTGTGTGTGTCCCCAGTCCTGGGGCTTGAACTCAAGGTCTGGGCTCTGTTCTTAAGTTTTTGTGCTCAAGGCTACTGCTTTACCCCCTTGAGCCACAGCTCCACTTCTAGCCTTTTGGTAAGTAATTGGAGACAAGAATCTCACAGCCTTCTTGCCCAGATTGGCTTTCAACTGTGATTCTCAGATCTCAGCCTCCTGAGTAGTTAGGATTACAGGCGTGAGCAATGAGTGCCCAGCTGAATACCAGGCTTTTAAGATTTTGTTGGTTCACTGAGAAAGTTTTCCAAGGATCAGCCAAGTAGAAAGTCTATTCTGCAGCCAGCTGAGGGTCCTGTGTTGTAGACCCAGAGCTGTGGGATGAGTCTTAAACACTGGGAATCAGACTATTCGTTATTGAGCTGGAAGGGAAAGATAGAAGAAAGACTTCTGGGAAAATCAGCCCCATTTAGTATGCAAAAGATGTTTTCCAGGAGAGAAAAATTGAAGGAACAAATAGTTTAACAAGGAGAAAAGGAAGCTGAATAACTCACCAGTCAATTATTCCTTCATTCATCAAGCTTTTTTTTGGGGGGGGGGAATGTCAGATATGGTTGCTTAGCACAGTAAGAGCTGATGCTACACAGCTTTTGGATTTCCAAGCCTGCCTTCAGGCTATTCAGCTTTCAGCAGTCCTGGTCAACAAGGTCACTTGATTGTTGCCAGGAATCACTCTACAGAAGGGCATCAGGCACAAATACACACACATGCTTACCACTTGTACCATGGGCCTGAAAGAAAAGTCCTATCTATATATAGGCACATGCCAACCCATAATTTGTGACCAGATGTTCAAATTCTTACCTGGATAATAACATGTGCCTCATCTTACCCTCAAAACTATGATGGAAGATAATCTCACTATTTTAATATATGAGTCCAGCCAGATACCAGTGGGTCATATCTGAAAGACTCAGAAGTCAGATCTCAAGATCACAGTTTGAAGCCAGGCCAGTCAAGAAAGTATGTGGGACTCTTATCCAACAATTAACCACTTAAAAGCTGAAAGTGAAGCTGTGGCTCAAGTGGTAGAGCACTAGCCTTCAGCAAAAAGCTCAGGGACAGTATCCAGGTCTTGAGTGCAAGTCCTAGGACCAGCACAAAAAGATAAAATAATGAATAATCTGTCTGGAGGACTCTTTTATGACCATACACTGCTAGAAAAGAGCTGTCCTAATGCATGAACCCTCTCTAACTACAACCTGCCTTTCCTAACCGTGTCCCATAAGCCATCTCCATCTTCCTTGTATTTCTTTGGTACAGGGATGAGGATGAAACAGATTTAATTCCCTTTCAGTGACTGCTCTCTCAGGACAGAGGTTAAGCTAAACCCGGGTTCTCCAGGAAAATAACCTTCTTCTTTCCTAGCAGTTCCAGGCCTCTCTGCCAGGCAATTGTTCCCCATAGAGCCATCCATTCTGGAGAAGGAATTGGATGGGGTCGCTCAGAGCTCAGCTCAGGTAAAGGGCTAGTGGCGGGGGGGGGGGGGGGGGAGCCAATTCCTGCTGCTTGGCTAGGCTGTACTGTATCAGCTAGAGTGGCTGCCAGTTGGGCAGCTGATGAACAGAATTTCAGTGACTATGGCCTTTTCCTGCCCAAACCAGGGGTGAGGGTGGGGAAAGAGGAGAAGCAGCAGCTCCTCCACCTACTGCTTCCCCTTCTTTTCCCAGAACTCCCCCGGACCTGAAAAATAGCTTTGCAGCCAGACTCTTCAGGAGCCTTGGATTGAAGTTTAACAGAGACAAAAATAATTCCCTTGAGTGAGCTATTTTCTGCCCAGCTTTCAGGATGATAGCTCAGGATGATGGATGGTGGGGGTGGGCTTAGGGAAGAAGTTGGCCATGAGCCACCATCCACTGAGGGCCCTTTCCATGCCCACACCTTACTCCTCTGGCAGCCAGGCTTCTCAGAGAAGGGGGAACCATAACCACAGGGGTTCACGTACTGATGTGAGTATCATCTTCAACTACATGGAGAGCAGGGTGGAGAGTGAGCTGTGTGGGCTAGGGGCATGCATCCTTCCATGTTTCCTGCCATCTCCAAGAATGGAAGGAAGAGGAAGGAAAACATTGCTACTTTACCAGGCCTCAAAAAAAGGGAATACTACACCTGACTTCCAATTGTATGTTTGTTGTATCCATTGAGATAAAGTATTGATTTATTTCTTTATTTTTGTGCCAGTCCTGGGGCTTGAACTTAGGGCCTGGGCACCGTCCCTGAACTTGTTTGGCTCAAGGTTAGCACTCTACCACTTGAGTCACAGTTCAACTTCTGGTTTTTTTGATGCTTACGTGGAGGTGAGTTTCATAGACTTTCCTGCCCAGGCTGCCTTTGAACCATGATCCTTGGATTTTAGCCTCCTAAGTAGCTAGAATTACAGACATGAGCTACTGGTGCCAGGCCTAAGACAAAATATTGTTATAAAAAATGTGTTATAAAGCTGGGTGCTGGGGGCTCACACTTGTAATCCTAGCTACTCAGGAGGCTGAGATCTGTGGATCACGATTTGAAGCCAGCTAAGGCAGAAAAGTCCCCATGAGATTCTCATCTCTATTTAACATCCAAAAAACTGTAAGTGGAGCTGTGGCTAAAAGCAGTAGAGCGCTAGCCTTAAGCGAAAGAGCTCAGGGATAGTACCCAGGCTCTGAGTTCAAGTCCCACCACCAGTGAAAACTGTTAAAACATCAGCTATTATTTCACTATTATTCTTCCAACTATTTAAGAGTAAAAGGAAGAATAAATTCAGATATAAAGGAGAAGCTATGAAGAGACAAATTTATAGAGTGAAGTATCCCTCTGTTAGTCTGGGAGAGCAACAAGTACAGTGGATGTGGGGGACTTCAGAGGAGGGCTCAGTGGTAGAGCACTTGCCTAACAGACATGAGGCCCTGGGTTCCATCCTTCCCACCCTCAGCACCGCTATGAAGTACAGAGGACTCATAAAGTGTCCCCATCCAGCCTAAGCTCATCTCTGAACTTTCCAATGGTTATTTTCTTTTTGCCTAGAGACTCTTTAACTATAAGTTTTTAAATTTTTTTTCATATATGACTTTGCTTCTAATATCTACAGGAAAAAAAATCTCTGCTTAGACTGAGTGTGAGAAGGTGAAAGAGAAGAAGGGAGGAAGGGGGAATTCATGCAGGGTTATCATTCCTTTCTTTCTTTCTTTCTTTCTTTCTTTCTTTCTTTCTTTCTTTCTTTCTTTCTTTCTTTCTTTCTTTCTTTCTTTTTGCAGTCCTGGGGCTTGAACTCATGGCCTGGGCTCTATGCCTGAGGTTCTTTTGTTTAAAGCTATCACTTGAGCCACAGCCTTTTCTGTTTAGGTGGTACTAAGGAATGGAACCCAGAGCTTCATGCATGTTAGGCAAGCACTCTACCACTAAGCCACATTCCCAGCCCTCCTTCTTAAAGATTTGTTGTTAACTCACCAAAGAGTGGTCATTGATTCTTTAGTAAGGGGCTTTTTCTAAAATGGTTCCTATTTATACATGTATACTTATTCTCTGTAACTGCCCTCTGTTCAAAGATAGAAACACATAGGATTTGCCAGTGCTGGTAGCCCAGTCCTAGCTTCTTAGGATACCAATATCTGAAAAATCAACGTTTGAAGCCAACCCTGGGCAAATAAATCTGTGAGACTCTTACCTGCAATTAACCAGCAAAAAACCAACCAGAAGTAGAGGTGTGGCTCATGTGGTACAGCACCAACCTTGAAGGAAAAAGTCAAATGAGAGCATGAGGCCTTGAGTTCAAGCCCCAGTGTTGGCACAAATAGGAAGGAAGGAAGGAAGGAAGGAAGGAAGGAAGGAAGGAAGGAAGGAAGGAAGGAAGGAAGAAATGAAGGAAGGAAGGAAGGAAGGAAGGAAGGAAGGAAGGAAGAAATGAAGGAAGGAAGGAAGGAAGGAAGGAAGGAAAAGGGAAAGAGTGAGGGAGGAAAAAAGAGAGAGAGGAGGGAGAGGAGGGGGTGAAAGAGAGAAGGAAAGAAAGAAAGAGAGAGAGAAAAAAAAAGAAAGAAAAAGCCAGGCCAAACCTGGCTGAAATACGATCTGTTTCCCACCCTTCACAATGGTGATGGCAAATTTTAAAACTCCATTTTCAAGGCTTTAAAATGGAGGAATTGTACTCTTGGAAAAAAATCTAATTGCCTAGATTCCTCCCTTCCTCCCACCCCACCCCCATTTTTTTTTTTTTTTTACAAATTAGCTCTTGTGGCCACATTGTGTTGTACTTCTAGTAGATGTTTTGGTCTAAGGTAAGCTACCAGTCTAGACCCAGCTGGGGCCCTGTGGTCCACCACATTAAGATCTGTCTACCTCCACCTCTTCACTGCCCCTCTCCTGGTCCCTGTGTTGTACCAGCCCACAGTGAGCCTACAGTGACAGCATCACTCTGATCAGAAGCTGCAGTTCAAAAAACTACCGCTGTGGGGCCAGAACTAATTACTTAGGTTGAGTGCCTGTTTCCTCACCTATGCAATGATAAAAACAATAGTGCATTCCTCCTAGGGTTGAAGGATTCAAGCCATGCATGCTAGAGTATCCAGCACAAAGCACATGCCAGTAATATTAGTTCTTGTAACTGTGTATACCTGATATACTGAAGCATACCTGAGCTGAGTGAGCCCAGCTTGGTTTTGTTGGTGTGGGAGAGGGGGTAGTACTGGGGCTAACCCTTAGCTTTTTTGCTCAAGGCTAGTACTCTACCACTTGAGCCACAGCTCTATATCTGGATGTTTGCTGGTTAATTGGAGAGGAGTCTCACAGACTTTCCTGCCTGGGCTGGCTTCGAATTGCTATGCCTCCTGAATAAGTAGGATTATAGGCATGAGCCACAGGTGCTCAGCTTTGAGTCCAGTTTGTTAAGATGATTTAACCATATCACACAACTGCCCTTTCCAGCTCAGGGAAAACATCTCAACATGTTTCCATCCAATGAAGAACTTCCGAGTGAATCTGTGATACATTAAGTACTGGATTAAGCTGAGACACTTCAGTGCTGAGACTCCACCTGTCTGTTCTTGGGGCTCGAGTAATGTGTGCATAGAGGACAATTGAACGGTCAATCACAACACTGTCAGTGAAGTTATGCACAAAACTCTCCCCACCCAGCCCTGCCCAGAACAGCTCAGGCACTTGAAGGAGGACTCGGGGTGAATTTCTTTCTTTCTTTCTCCTTCTAGACTCCTAAACTTTGAAGACCCTACTAAGAGACACCCAAATTCAAACTGGCTCTTCTTTATTTCCAGTTTCTCAGGCTGCACATAGAATTTCAACAAAACCAATCAGATCTCAAATGGAGTTCATTCTAATGGAATTTTACCCGAGGCACCCCATCCTCCACTTCTGAACATCATGGCACCCAAGATATGAGTGTGCTTGCCAAATAGGCTGGGCAGAGGTAACTTCCCACCCCTGGCAGAAATCCGGAAATTCAGAGCCGTGTGGAACAAAGAACTCTGCCCTGAAGGTGTTTTCCAGAACCTTCCTGGCCAGCTTGGAACTGCCCCATTCACTTGGGCATGTACCACCTGCCAGCCTCTTTTCTAGCCTTCTATGGACAGGAAGGGGAGGGAGAGACTTAGTTGGGCAACCAGGACACTGCAGGAAAAAAAAAAAGGCAGGGGCAAGTGACAAAGGGGACATGCCTGTTTCACTTAGAATGACCTAAATTCAAATTCTGGCTCTTTGGGCAAAATATTTAGCCTCTGAATCTCTTAGAACCTCAGTTACCTCTTCCTATCGTAGGGACACTGTTACCCATTTCTTAGGATTCTTGAAAGGCATAGGTGAGAAAGTGCATGGAAAGAAAAAAATAAACATTTAACCTAATGCCTGGAATGTAGCAAGTCATACAAATCCCAGATTAAAATGATTTTCAGCTATTAGATAATATGGTAACCTCTTAAGGTTAACCTCTTAAGGGTCAAAGGTTGGGGTAGAGAGAGAAGCACTGGGTGGAGTTGGGAGGTGTCAGGGTGGGGGTTGGGGAGAGACAGAAGCAGAGAGCCCTGCTGTGGAGCATAGCTTCAGTCTGGCAGGCAAAGTGAAGCCCAGGGCAGAAGCACTTGCCTGCCCCTGGAACTGACAGGCATAGACTGGCTGAGTAATTACAGAGTTGAGGGCTGGGGTGGCCCAGGCTAGTGCCCAGCCAGCCACATTCTTTAGTTGTGTGGGTGGCTGGGTGGGTGGGCAGCTGGCTGTTTATGTGGCTACCAGGATGCTGGGGGCATCTAACAGCTCAGCTCCTCAGCACTGCCAGGCAGGCTGTTAAGCCTTGGCCGGGAAAAGGATTCTTGGCAAGTATTCTGTTCCTTTTCCCCTGATAACCTTCTGTCCCCTTCCTTCAACCCTCATACCACTCCCTGCTTCTCCAATGGGACAAGCCCAAAAGCCCCAGCCCAAGTTCAGACTCCAAACAATTGGCCAATTAGAGGCTATTAAACACCAGTCCATCTTAACCTGAAGCTCTTAAATAATCATGAAGCCCTGAACATATGTGTGTCCCAGCCCTACGTACCGATTAGCTAGTTCACACATGGTTCTGATACTTTATATCCTTTCCTCAAAATGAATGCCAAAGAAACACACACACACACACACACACACACACACACACACACACACACTTCCCAATCCACAACCAATATGCAGCTTGGTGGGTGGGTAGGTACTTGGGGCTGACCTCAGGCTCTTGACTGATCTGAAGAAACCACCAAGTTTTGAGCAGAATGTAGAGCCACAGGACCCTCTTGTCCAGTACTGGTGGAAGGGCTTTAACTGTACTTAGAGGCCCAGCTCCTAGAGTCAGGCTCCAACCTCTATGGGATCAGCTATGTACAATGCAGCAGACAAATACACACATCAGCCAGAAACCAGATCCTTTGGTCATGAGCAATACCATCTTAACTTAAAAGGGCCTGTAGAAATGCATTTAATATGCCTTTTTTTCAATTTAAAAATAAAGTCTATATCAGGTGTTGAAAAGAATGGAGACCAGGCATGGTGGTGCACAGCTGTAACCCTGGTTATATAGGAGGTATGAAGAAGAAGGATGACAATCCCAGGCCAGTCTGAGCAAAACATTAGGAAGATCCTATCTCAACCAACAAGTTGGACAATGGTGGTCTACATCTGTCATTCCAGCTGCATAAGAGATGTAGGTAAGAGGCTGAGATCAGAAGGATTAAGGCCAGTCTGCTCAAAGGGTTCATGAGATCCTAGCTCGACCAATAAAAACTGGATGTGATAGTGTACACCTGCCATCAGCTCAGCTACATAGCATGCATAAATGTCTAGGTTAGCCCAGGCAAAAAGTGAAACCCTGTTGAAAAAGTAGTGAAAAGCAAAAGGGCTGGAGATGTGTCTCAAGTGGTAGAGCACTTGCCTAGCAAGGGTCAAGGCCTTGAGTTTAAAACTTCAGTACTATCTAAGGGGAAAAAGGTGATATTGAAAGAAGCACACCAATAGAGGATGCATGGATGTAAACTTCAAGGCCAGGTGAAACAAAACAATATATTGTTTTCTAAAACACACATGGATGATCATTTATAAAGCAAAGCAAAGAAATAATTAACCAAAATCCACCTTAGAGTGAGTGTGTGTATGTGTGTGTGCATGTGTTCTAGGGCTTGAACTTGGGGCCTGAACTTTTTGCTCAAGGTTGGCACTCTACCACTTGAGCCACAGCTCCATTGTCCATGGTTTTTGGTAATTAATTGGAGATAAGAATCTTATGGATTTTCTTGCCTGGGCTGACTTTGAACCTCAATCCTCAGATCTCAGCCTCCTGAGTAGCTAGGATTACATATGTGAGTCACTGGTACCCAGTGCAATAGGACTTTTATTGCCATGGGGCTTGAACTCAGGGCCTGAAAACTGTAAACCCCAAGCTCACAGATGACACTGAAATTTGGGGAGATTAGGAAATTTGCCCAGGGTTGCTAGCCAGAAAGTGGTGAAGGCAGGATTTGAACCCATGTATAACTCAGACTCTTCTGTTCTGTCCAGCCATTTTGAACTAAATCATTTAAATAATCAGAAGACTGAGATCTGAGGATTGTGATTTGAAGCCAGCCCAGGCAGAAAGATCCAAGAGAGTCTTGAGCAAAAAAGTTGAGTGGAGTGCCATGGGTTCAAGCCCCAATACAGGCACAAAACAACAACAACAGAAACCCTTCCAAACTTACAACATTCCTTCCATCAGCAGTCTAGAATCATAGTACTTATTCCAAAGCTAGGCTGTTGATATTAAGGAGCTAATGGGTTCAGAGGCCCTTAAGGGACAGCCAGGGGCTGGGGGAAAGGGGGAGAACAGGTAGGCAGGGTATGACTAGTTTCCCATTTGCCAACAGGACATGTTTTGTTTTTAATCTTGTACTTAGCATAGAGCAGATTATGGATAAAATGGAGAGTATTTTTTATTTGCCTTCCAGGTCATTCAAGTCTTGCTGATTTCATGCTAGCTGTTTGTACAATGCTTCCAGATTCTTTTAAGCTGCTTTTAACTTGAGCAGGTAACGATGACTGCCAGAGGCTCCTCAGTCTAAAGGTGTTGGCAGAAGTGCCACCGTCCCTAGAGTAACCTTTGGGCAAACCGAGCCTGCTCTCAGGTCAACTTGTTCAAACTAGTTAGTAATTCTAACCCTAATACTCACATGCATTTATCCCAGGCCTCCAAAAGTGCTAGGCATGACACAGAGTGCTGTAGCTGTCCCGTGAAAGTAAAGGTGGCAGAGTTTCTGAAGGCTACAAGCTTTGGCATCCTGCAGATCTGAACGTGAGTGAGTCTTGAACTGCCCTTCACAAACTGGCTGATCTCAGCACATGGCTTCATTTCACCAAACCTCAGTTTCTTGATTTGTCAGGTAATTGGAGCAGTGGTTCATGAGTCACAAGGTAAAGCGCTAAGACTAGGAGGTGGTACTTGTCATATAAGTAGCTCAGTGCCAGGTACTAAGGGAGTAAGCTACTGTTCCTGGAGCTCTAACTCCAGTGCCAGCAGATGTCTCTCTAGCAAAGCCCAGAACCTCCTGGGTCTCTAATAGAGCCTGTGTCTCACCTGACTACACACCTAATGCTTCAATTTGTCATCAGAAGGCCAGCGAGAGGCAGCAGCTTCCCAGGAACAAGGCTCCTGGGTCCTGCCCAAACTCTACTTTCCTGCTGGCAGAACTGCCCACACCCCGGGCAGGGACCAGGACTCAGAATGAGGACTTTGTGTGGCATCTGGTTCTGGGAACACTGCTTAGTCTATTCCTTTGGCACGGGACCTGCAGGGCAGGTTTGCAAACGCATGACACACACTGAGACTCACAGAGCTGCCTACTGCTTTTACCATGTATCCACCAGTCACCCCTGCCCTGCCTGCCCTAACGAACCAATGGGTCTCATCACCTCCTTCTTCACCCCTACCCCGAGTTGTTTCAAAGGTGGAATTTCCTAAGAACCTTTCACTTTTGTCCTTTCATGGATCATGATGAGAACAAATTTCTTTCTACCACTCAATCATGAAAAAGGCCCCACTTCCCCCTGTCCTCCATGCCTTAATCACTCAAATGCCATTGAATCACTGGAGACACTCCCCAGGGATCTTTCTCTGAGCATCTGGACCCTGAGACCCAAGAACTCATAAGGAAGGGCACATGTCACCACCACAGGATGTTGATGCTGCCACCAACGCCTATAGCTTGGGTTGAGCAAGAACTGTCTGTCCCCACCCTGAACCATTTCCCCAACAGTCAGACCAGATGGAAGAGGCAAATTCTAGAAGTTGGAGGGAATGGACTTCCATCTCCTGCTGAGCATCTGCTCTCTTCTCTCACCTTTACCTTGGGTGCCATTTCCTGGGATCATGATTGCAAGTGACCTGTGTCGTCTATCTACCTGGACAAGGTTTAGCCACCCTTCCCTTCCTGGTGGTTGATTCGCTTTCTGAACTGGATTTTGCTATGCAATGGAATGGTTGGTTTCCCCAGAAGTTTAGCAAGCTGTAAGGACAAAACGAATGGGCTGGAGATGAAGCGAAGAGGGAAGAGGAAGCACGGGACCTGGCTCTATTATAAATCCCAGTTCCCCCTGGGGAGCCAAAGAGGAGTTGGCAGGCCTTTCTGTTCCTGTCTAAGGTAGGGGTGGGGCAGAAAAAAACCAAAGGTGAGGCCAGTCACAAGTCAAGGGTGAAAGGAAGTCACACTAGTGGTGGGCTGGGTCCTACCACAGGGTGGCAGGGAGCAGCGCTACCCTCAGGGAAGAGACTAGAATTAACTGATAATCCCAGGGAGCAGGCTGGGTGTTGGGGCTGCTTCCAGAATTAAGCGATTCTTTCCTTTCCTCTCCTCTCCCGTCCTTCTTGATTCCTTTCCTTCCTTTCTCTCTCTCTCTCTCTCTTCCTTTTTCTTTCTCTCTCTCTTTCTTTTTCTTTCTCTCTCCCTTCCTTCCTTCCTTCCTTCCTTCTTTCCTTTCTTCTTTCTTTCTTTTCTTTCTTTCTTCTTTCTTTCTCTCTTCCTTCCTCCCTCTCCCTTTCTTTTTTCTTCCTTCTTTTGTTCTTTCTTTCCTTTCATATGTGTGTGTGTGTGTGTGTGTGTGTGTGTGTTTGTGTGTGTCCTGGGGCTTGGATATTTGGATGCTGTCCCTGAGCTTTTGTGTTCAAGATTAGTGTTCTCCATTTGAGCCACAGCTCTACTTCCAGCATTTTGTTGTTTTGTTTTGTAGTTAAATGTAGATAAGGATCTCATAGTTCCCTGACTGGATTGGCTTTAAACTGTGATTCTCAGATCTCAGCCTCCTGAGTAGCTGGGATTATAGGTGTGGGCCACACATGCCAGCTACCTATCCTTATTTCCCCCCCTCAAATATTGAGCTCCCTCTGCCCCATGGTCCATCATTATTGTGTGTGACCTTGGCTGTTCACTAGGATGACCAAATGTTCCAGTTTGCC
The DNA here is from genome assembly GCF_024711535.1 of Dipodomys merriami. Lineage (NCBI taxonomy): Eukaryota > Metazoa > Chordata > Mammalia > Rodentia > Heteromyidae > Dipodomys > Dipodomys merriami. The sequence goes on from NW_027202271.1 coordinate 12,136,355, forward strand.
CTGGACAGTTTTGCTTTATTTCAGTGGTGTTGGCTAACCCACCAGAATCTCTCTTTTACTCTCAACAGTATCCCAGTTTGGATGATACATTATACAGCCTCTCTGTCTTAAACATCCAGCAAGGTGGGAAAGGTTAAGGAGCAACCAGACAGAAGCATTAATTCAAAGCAAGGCTTTGGTAGTTCAGAGCAACAGTTAGGCTGGCATCAGCCCAGTCAGATCTAGACCATCTTAGGGAAAGAGTCTGAGAGTTGTTCCTCCTCCTGGGGTCCTAATCATAAAGTTGGTCCTCAAGGATCTGCTTCCTGACACCCCTCACTAGGATGGCACTAAACTGGGGCACAAAGTAGACTCTTCTTTTTTGTGTGCCAGTCCTGAGGCTTGAATTCAGGGCCTGTGCTCTTGCTTGGTTTTCTTGATCAAGGCTGGTGCTCTACCACTTGAACCACACCTCCACTTCTGGACTTTTGCTGGTTAATTAGAGATAAAGATCTCATGGATTTGTCTGCCCAGAATGGTGTAGAGCCTCAATCTTCATATCATATCCTGAGTAGCGAGGATTACAGGTATGAGCCACTGGCTTAAGGCTCTTAATGCAATCTGGTCATTTCCTCGCTTCCCTTTGTCTGCATCCCAAACAGACTTACAGCAGTGACCAAAGGAAGCAAGAGCCCTCTGTCTCTGTGCAGACATAAACCCAAGTGTTGTCCAGACACTCCTGGCCCTTGCTCCCTGGCTGCGAGAACTCCACTAATGCATAAGTGATAGTGGATTTCTAGCAAAGGTCCCAGAGACTGGCCTTAGCCGGATAGTCCCAGCACCCTTAGGATGTGAGGTAAAGAATTCAATGGCCAAAACTTTCTCTCTCATCTTGAATAAGCACTTGGTTCAGTCTCCCAGGTTTTCCTTTGCTGAATGGCTTTGGACACTTGCTATCTGTGCTGGATGAGATGGGGACAGAGGGTAAGGGTCTAGGAATTTCTCTTGGACCTCTGGGACTCAGTCCCAAAAGGAGACCAATTCTGAGGCAGAATAAAAAAAAAAAAAGAAGAATGAGAGTGAGCATAACTACATATAATCAGAGTACATTAAACAACATAACCTCCTCCTCCAATATACAAGTGTGATGGATGGGTGAGGATGAAGAGACTTCCTAACTCTCTTCTTTTGTGTTCTTCATTTTTCTCTCATCCTCTCCCTGCTCCTTAAAAAAATCTTGGTAAGGGACAAAGTCATTCCTGATCACTACCAGCCAAATCTAAAGCCACGGGACTCAGCCAGAGCATAGACTGTAAATTCCCACAGTTGGCTCCACAGCCTGGTTTACCTCCTTGGATTTGGATTTTTTTCTCAAATAGGTCTATAGAGGCTACTGAATAAGAGGTCATATGGGGCTCTGGGCATTTGTTTTCTGTTCAAGGGCCTCTACTATCCAAAAGATAACCCAGAGAAAAAGTGTCCTTCTTGCTGACCTCCACTCTGGCTGTATGCCAGTCACCAAACTATGTCAGAAATACCTAGAGTTCCTCCAGCCCTTGTTTGAGAGGAAGATCCCCCAACCACCACTTCTTAGTTCATAGAATTAAGGTTCCTAGGACCAGACCATCTACGTCAGCAAACCACCCCTACTCCCTAGCCTAAGTCAAAGTATTCCCTACAAGTTTCTGGTTCCAGAACCGTCTCAATTTCTTCTCTGGGCCCATCTCCTAGCTAACAAGGTGGGAGAAATGGAATAAAGGGCTGGAGAAGTCTGCAGTATTAGGATACACCTCCTGATCCCAGAGAAGGATAAGAGATGTAGATTCACCACAAATGCCACCATCCCTTCACAGTCATCCCCTTCCGGAATCATCTCATGGCCATCCAAACAACCACTTCTGGGTTGGGTATGTGAGCCCCTCCCCCTTGCTAAGCTCGAGAAGAAGACGGTCTTCCACAGAACTGAACTCTGCCCAGGGGAACTCCTGCAATGCTCAGAAAATGCCTGCCCAACTGCTTGCCTGGGCTCTGGCCCCTCTGGCTGCAACTGAGCCCAGACAGGAGGCTGACTCACTCACCACAAGGAGGAGGAGGAAGAGGAGGAGGAGCAAGAAGGGCCTAGGCTCAGAGATCCCTGGCTGTGCCAGCCTAGGCAGAGTGACTCTCAACCCCTGATCCCTGGAAGGGGGGCGGGGAGGGGGGGGCAGCTAACATACTTGGAGACCAAAGCAATTCCCTACAAAGTTCTTTTTTTGTCTGAATCCTCACCCTCTGCCCACATATTCAGTTCCCCTGATTCCCAGACAGAAACTACTTCCTTAGATCCTCTCCTCCATTACCCTGTGTGTCCCCAAGTCCCTCTGGATATCTCCTGGGGGGTGGGGGGGGTTGGGGGGAGAGTGAAATCGAGTGTTTTAGAGCCAATTAGGTCTCAAATCACTGGGTTACAAAAAAAAATCAAGAAGAGAAAACTACCCAACTACTATCCCAGAAGCGCACACATGGATGGCACACGATTCTGAATGAATCTCAACTCTCAGAAGACCCCATTAGCAGCTTCCACGCACGAGACGTCGCTTCCTTTCCCATTCCTCCACCGCAGGCCAAGGCGCCTCACAGAGGAGGGAAACAATGTTTCTTGTTGCCCCGCAGGGTGGTGGGCACTATCCTAAGCTACAGTTTCTGCTGTTGAGCCTCCTGCACACCAAGGCACAGAACTCAGTGCCGGCTCCGCGTTCTAACCTCATGGCTCAGTCCAGTCTCCAAGTTTGCGCTTCTGACTCAAGACTAGTGCTTACATCAGAGACCTCAGATCTCGAGATTTCTTCCCTTCTTAAACCCTGGGCTTATATCCTACCCTAGGACCCCACGCCCACCCCATCCCCATCCCCGCTTCTCCCCGGTCCGCACCTGGTCCGGCGGGTGCACGCGCTGCTCTGCGCTCCCTCCCGGCGTTTCGGGCTCGGGCTGCTGCCTTTTGACAAGCAGGGACAGCCCAGCACCTGGTCCCGCCCCGCCAGAGGCCACGCCCCTCGCCCCGCCCCGCCACCGGGCCACGCCCACAGGTCCTGTCTTCTCCTGCCCCGCACGGTACAGGCATTGTTAACCATCTTAACTTGGGATCAACCACAGCACCGTCGCCTTGGAGACTCTGCTTGGTGAAACCTCACACGACTGCGTGTAGGGCAAGGCCTGTTTCTGCCCCCAATGGAGCAGAGTTTTGGGTGGATTTGTACAGAGCACAGGCACGAGTCTGCCTGTGATAATGGGTGGTGGATCTTGCCACCGCCTCCCCCCCTCACCCCGTCTGCCTTGGTTCTGCCCAGCCTGCTGAGAACACCTCAGCCAGGTGCGTCACCTCCACCTGAGCTGACCTGGCCAGGTCCTCATTGCTCACCAAGGAGGTGGAGAGCGCTTGCCCATTCAGGGCTCCTTTCTCTCTGCACTGACGGTAAATCCTGGGGAGTTCACTGCTGCCGATCACCGAGAAGCTCAACTAAACTCCAAAAGTTAGGATGAAAGGGCACTGAGCAGCAGAGCCCGGAGGCACATCATCCCTCCCACCTGACACCTCCAGATGTTGAGAATCTCAACCAAGCTCGGTTTAAACTTAGCTTCCCCAGCCCCTACTCTCCGTTCTCTCCTCCCCTCTGAGACTTATTAGGGAGGAAGAAAGGGTGGGAGAGAGGGAGGGAAGGAGGGAAGAAGGAAGGGAGGGAAGGAGGGAAGAAGGAAGGGAGGGAGGGAAAAGAAGGAAGGAAGGAAGAAGAATGGAGGGAGGGAGGAAAGAAGGAAGGAAGGGAGAGAAGGAATGAAGGAAGGAGGGAAGGAGGGAAGGAGGAAAAGAGGGAAGGAAGAAAGAAGGAATTGAAAAAGGAGGGAAAGAGGGAAGAAAGAGAAAGGGAGGAAAGGAAGGGAAGAAGGGAGGGAGGGAAGAAGTAAAGGAGGAAGAAAGGAGAAAGGAAGGAAGGAAGAAAACTAAAGTACAATATGAGACCTGAGATTGTGGGTGACTGCCAAAAATTGACTATAGAAAATTTGGGCTAAAAATTGGTCCCTACTGGCTGAGATATGAGATTGCTGTTCAAAGCTATCAGGGAAGGAAAGTCCACGAGACTTTCAATTAACCAGCCAAAAGCCAGAAGTAAAGCTGTGGTTCAAGTGGTAGAGCACCAGCCTTGAGTTAAAAAAGCCAAGGGACAGTGCCCAGGCCCTGAGTTCAAGCTCCAGAACTCAAACTCTTTCTGTCTCTCTCTCTCTCTTCTTGTACATACACATACACAGAGTATATGAATACTAAACATGCCATAGTTATGGCCTGTGTGACTATTTTTTATAGCTCTTGGCTGTAGCAGTGAATCTGATACGTCACATACATAAAATATCTAAAAATACAAAAATACTTTTAAAATACCTTATTTACTCTTCATTCCAAACTTTTGTGACCACAAAGTAGAAAATACTCTCCCCAGAGTGAGGGAAGGGACAACATTGTCCAAAAAGAAATGTACTCTTTACCTGACTTATGTAACTATAACCCCTCTGCACATCATTTTTATAATAACAATAAAAATTTAAAACTATCCCTATTGTACAACGGATGTGTAGAATTGTTGCTATTTTTGAAGCTGAGACATGACAAAATCACTTGAACCCAGGATTTCTCTCTAAATATGCTCCCCTCTCCTCTTGTCACCCCCCATCCCTTTCTCTCTCTCTCTCTTATCTCTCCCCAGCCCCCCCCCCATATATCAGTACTAGGACTTGAACTCCGGACCTGGGAACTGTCTCTCAGCTTTTTCAATCAAGGCTGGTGCTCTACTGTTCGAGCCACACTTCCACTTCCAGCATTTTGCTGGTTAATTGGAGATAAGACTCTCATACACTTTCCTAGTATGCCCCCCCCTTCCTTGTTCCATTATAATGGTTACCTCTTGCCCCTGCTTCTTCTGCAAGGATGTCGCGTTCCCATACCCCTTCTCTCCAAGCCTTGATGTCAGGCACTATTCCTGCACTACACGTTGAACAGCTTTAAATTCCTTTATCTAGACTACTGCGTGAACCATGCCCTGGGTCCTCTACAGAAAACACACTTTCCTTTCCTTTCCCTAAAGGTAGCCTTTCTTGCCTTGGCTCTGGTAGAGATGGTTGGTGGTGTTTGTCTGAGGGACACTCCATGTGCATCTCCGCTCAAGTGCATCATGGCCTATCTATAAGCACTTGGGACATTCAAGACACCATACGATCGGCCATCGATGTAGCCATCTATACAGAAAATGAACCTTGCAGGTGCATGCCAGGCTGAAGCTAGCCTTGGGCATCTCATTCCACAAGGCAGAGGCTGGTCTCTGTGATGGCAGGTAGGCGGAGAAGATGCGGCTGCAGTCAGGACACAGGGCTATAGTTTATTCTCAGTGTGTGGATCTCCCATTTCCACAACTTGGAAACTGTCCTCAAGTCTGGCTGACATCTTGGCTCTTTGAGGTTCCCACAGATTCTGTTTTGTAGACAGAAGGTTTAAGTGTCCAGAGGTTGCTTTCCAGGTAAAAGTGTGTCCTTTGAACTTGCAATGGGACACTCCCATCTGACTGTTTGCTTTCTCTTGTTTTAGGGCCCTTTTTTCCCCCCTTAAATATTTTATGGTTATGGTTATAGGAAAGTAGAAGGGAAACCTCTCACTCAGAAAACCCCAAAGAATTTTATTTTTCTGGTGGTATTAAGGTTTGAATTCAGGGTTTCATACTTGCTAAACAGGCTCTCTACCACTGGAGCCTCACTCCCTCCTCAAACCCTTTTGTGCTTTAATAATTTTGGGGGGGGGTGTCCAGTCGTGGGGCCTGAACTCTGGGCCTGGGCACTGTCCCTCAGTTCTTCAGCTCAAGGCTAGCACTCTACCACTTGAGCCACAGCACCACTTCTGGCTTTTTCTTTTTGCTTATGTGGTGCTGAGGAATCGAACCCAGGGCCTCATGCATGCAAGGCAAGCACTCTACCCCTGAGCCACCTTCCCAGCCCTGCGCTTTTATAATTTTTCAGATAGGGTTTTGTGCTTTTCCTCAGCCCAGCCTCAGATTGTGATCATCCTACTTCTGCCTCCCATGTAACTGGACTTACAGGTGTGCCTGACCATGCTGCCCTCCCTACCTCAAGAACATTTGCAGAGACGTGAAGTCACTGAGTGTCAGAGGCAAAAGATGACCAGGCTGTCTTGTCACTGAGCTCTCTTATTTTGGATATTGGGAAAAAATGAGATCACAAAAGGTGAACTCATTTGTTTTTTTAAAGACAAAGTGAATCTAGGACTGAACTCCTTGCTGATGTTCCAGATGGTGAGAATGGAATGAATAAATAGAAGAAGCTGTAGGCAGCAAAAACAAACCAAACAAAAGGGTCTTCTGGGGACAGTGTTTTGCAAACTTTTAACTGAACTCTGTAGTAAAAAATGAATTTTTAGCACGACCTAGTGTCTTACGCATATAGATAAGTTGTATGAAACAAAAGCTACCCTGCCAAGTTCTCTATTTTCTCAATATTCCTTCCTCCCTCCCTCCCTCCCTTCCTTCCTTCTTTCCTTCCTTCCTTCCTTCCTTCCTTCCTTCCTTCCTTCCTTCCTTCCTTCCTACCTTCCTTCCTTCTTTCCTTCCTTCCTTCCTTCCTTCTTTCCTTCCTTCCTTCCTTCCTTCCTTCCTTCCCTCTTCCCTCCTACAGAAAGAGGCGGATACTTCCAAATCTTAACTCCAAATCTACCTGGCTCCAGGGCTCCATTCCCAGTAGCCCAGCTCATGTCTCCATCCCGGGGGCTTTTGGCACTCATCTTTCTGAATTGCTCCCACCCCTTCAAGTCCAGGTTGCCAACCTGCTGGCCCTCGCATGGCAAGTGTGCTGCTATGGTAACACACAGCCTGGGGCCTGCCAGAGGAAGGTGAAACCTCCCACCTGCACCTCCAAGCAGAGAGACCGCTCAGAGCTCTTCTCCCAAGCCTCCCATGCATTTTCTGGGCTGCTGTCCAAACCCTAGCAGACAGTGATGATTCTTTGTCCAAGTCCCAACCCCAATCATTGGAACCAGGAGAATAACTTAGAAGCTTGGAGTCCTTTCTAGTTTCTAGTAGTCTATAGCTGAGACCATGGTAAGTCTTGCATGAGTTGAAGACTACCTCATCCCTAGTGCTTTCAGGTGTAGGAGAGAATTCTTACTTTGTGCCTTTAAGGAAGGAGTCTCCTGGGAAATCCTGAGGCTGGGGATAAATGGAGAGGCTTTGGGGCTAGGTTGCATTGGACTTCCAATTATGTGGGTGCTGAAGAGGTTAACTGGGAAAGATTGACAACTTTCAAAACTCCCCCCTTCTACAGAAGAAAGTCTCTAGGGAAGACCATTGGGCAATAAAGTCCTCTCCTTCCTAGCAATGAGCAAAAGTCCTGTGTACAATTCATCCTGGGCATACCTACTATAAGAAGGATGTTCCACAAGCTGCCCAGGAATGTGTTAAACATCTCTACCCTGTGGGCTCAACTCCAGCCATATGTGGCTGTTGACAGCTCTTCTTCTTTGCCTTTGGCCTATTTTTTTAGCCTGGGCCAAGTGCACTTCAGCCCCTTGTGCTGCATTTGCCTTGTTGTTCTTCTAAGTGGCAGAGGTCACCATTGTTAAAGTGTGGGCATCTGGCATGCACAGTCACTTCCAGAAGGAGCTACTCTTGGCCAAATCACAGTGATCTTATATGTTGCTCTGTGTATGTGGGGTGGGGTAGAAAGGGGGGTGCTGGTACTGGGGATTGCACTCAAGACCTTCAACCTCTTGCTTGACTTTTTGCTCAAAGCTAATGCTCTACCATTTGATCCACACCTCCACCTCTGGCATTTTTCCCCCCATGGTTAATTGGAGATAAGAATCTCATAGGCTTTTCTGCCTGAGCTAGTTTTGAATCTTGTTCCTCAGATCTCAGCCTCCTAAGTAGCTAGGATTATGAATGTGATTTACTAGCACCTGGCTCAAAGTGCTTTTGATTGTAAAAGTTGATTGGCAGAAAAAGAAAACTGTCACACACACACACACACACAGGAAGAATTTTTGAAAGTATTATCATTAGCTAATATCTACACACACACTCTGGATGAGGTTAATCATAAATGGTAGTAAATATACTTTTATACTTCAAATAGTATTCTTTTTGTATGTGGGAGGGGTGGTACTGAACATGAATTCTGAACCTCATGCTGTAACTTGGCTTTTTCTGCTCAAGCCTGGTACTCTACTATTGGAGTCACAACTCTAGTTCCAGTTTTTTGGGTTTTTTTTTTATTTTTTTCTTTTTCTTTTGGTTAATTGGAGTTAAGAACCTCATGGACTTTTTTGCCCAGGCTGGCTTTGATCCTTGATCCTCAGATCTCAGACTTCGTAGTAGCTAGGATTATAAGGCATGAGCCATCAGTACCCAGCTCAAATGATATCCTTGATACCTTTTTTTTAACCCAATGAACTATTTATTCTTTTGTTATTTACTTTTTTAACTATCTTTAAGTAATTTTACAAAGGGTTTTCAATTTAACAAATCAGTTTGCAAGTATAGTATCTCGATCAATAGCCCCCCGCCCACTGGTCTCCCCTGTCTCTCCCAACTCCACCCATACTCTCACGTTATGTACATTCAATATGATGACTTCATCCAATGTACCTTTCCTCTCTCCATTTTTTTTGTCCTCTGCCCCTTAAAGCCCCTACATACAATAAAACATGTTTCAGCTTCCTGGCATTTATTTTGTTCAACTGTCAGTTGTTCAAAGGAGTTAGACCATTGGAAATTTCTCCTGAGTATATCATACTTCAGTGAATTCGGTTGTATATACATGCATTTAACCCTGTATATGTTTTCATATATGTTTTTTTTTTTTTTTTTTTTTTTTGGTCGATCGTGGGGCTTGAACGCTGGGCCTGGGAACTGTCTCTCATCTCTTCAGCTTAAGGCTAGTGCACTACCACTTGAGTCACAGCGCCACTTTCAGTTTTCTGGTGGTATATTGGAGATAAGAGTCTCACAGAATTTCCTGCTGGGGCTGGCTTTGAACCACAATCCTCAGATCTCAGCCTCCTGTGTAGCTAGGATTACAGGTGTGAGCCACCAGCACCCGACTATGTTTCTCATTTAGATCTAACTTCCACAAATGACAGAAAACACGCACCTTTTGTCTCTCAAAGCCTGACTTACTTCACTGGGCATCATTTTCTGCAGATCCAGCCATTTCCCTGCAAAAGAGACTGACTCTCTCCAATATTCTGTAGTATTGTCATTTCCCGGATGAGGAAAGTGATGTTCATAGTGAGTTCCCAGAGGAGTGCAAGGATCTGGGTAGGCTCCTGCAATGACAACCAGGGAGTCACGGATGGCATGTGGGGAATGGGAACAGAAGCTCCTTGTGGGAAGGCACTGTGTCTTTGCATGCTCCAGTGTCAGGGGACGATGTGTATACATAGCTGTGTGTACTGTGTGTATACATGACGCAGCAGTCAAGAGTGTCTTTTTTTTTTTTTTGTCGGTCGTGGGGCTTGAACTCTGGGCCTGGGCGCTGTCCCTCAGCTCTTCAGCTCAAGGCGAGCGCTCTACCACTTGAGCTACAGCGCCACTTCCGGTTTTCTGGTGGTTTATTGGAGATAGGAGTCTCACGGTCTCTCCTGCCCGGGCTGGCTTTGAACTGTGATCCTCAGATCTCAGCCTCCTGAGTAGCTAGGATTACAGGCGTGGGCCACTGGCGCCCGACTAAGAGTGTCTTGACATCTGGAAGAACTGACATTTGAGTTACTACATCTTTGGACCCACTTGTCTTCTTTGAGAAGAAGCTACGGAAGATCCAGGTAGAAATGAACGGTGGTCAGCACCTAGTACTACAGCTATCAATAGTCTGCTATCCACCCACCTCTTCCCAGATTAAACAGGGACAGGCTCCCAGCAAAAGGGGTGGTGGCCACTTGGCCATTGTCAGTACAGGGCAGCAGTCTTTCTAATCTTGGTTAGCTTTTGCCAAGAAAGGGCCTCCTTCTGCTCATACCCTCAAGGACAGTTCAATGATCTCTGAATGGCACTTAGACTAGAAAGAATGGAATGAAGATCCAAATCATTAGAGTTTGCAACCTTTCTTCCATTGAACCTGTCTCATTGAACTTCTTTTTAAATTTTATTATAGAAGTGATGTACGGAGGGGTTACAGTTACATGAGTCAGGTAAAGAATGCATTTCATTTTAGTCAATATCGCCCCTTCCCTCATTCTCTCTCCAGTTTTTCCCTCCCATCTCCACCCACAAGTTGTATAATTTTCAATATAGTGCCCAGGAAGTATCATTGTTGCATTTGCTCACCCTTTGTTCCTCCATTTCTGTACCTTCCTTTATACTCCCAAAGACAGACAAACAAACAAACAGAACATAAGGAAAAGAAAACAAAGCCAGACGCTGGTAGCTCTTGTCTGTAATTCTAACTACTCAAAAGACTGAGATCTGAGGATTATGATTTGAAGCCAGGCCAGGCAGGAAAGTCTTACTGTAAGACTCTTGTGTCCAATTAACCAACAGAAAACCAGAAGTGGCACTGTGGTTCAAAGTGGTAGAGCACTAGCTTTGAACGAAAAAACTCAGGGACAGTGCCCAGGCCCTGAGTTCAAGCCCCACAACTGATGGAGGAAAAGAAGAAAAGAAAAACAGCAAAAAAGAAAAATAAAAAAAAACTTGCTTCCATTTTCTGGAATTCATTTCCATAAATATTATTTTGTATGATCAGATGCACATAAGTATTGTGCCTTGTTGCTTCTCTCTTAAGAGTATCCTCCTTTGGTCTCACTGTGTGAACTGCACGTGTGTGTGTGTGTGTGTGTGTGTGTGTGTGTGTGTGTGTGTGTGTGTGTGTGTGTCCCTAAGGGTGCTATACTTTAGTTTTTTCTACTCAAAGCTGGTGCTCTACCACTTGAGCCTCATCTCTACTTGCAGCTTTTTGGTGGTTAATTGGAGATAAGAGTCTTATAGACTTTTCTACTCCAGCTAGCTTTGAACTGTGATCCTCAGATCTTAGCCTCCTGAGTAGTTAGGATTATAGGCATGAGCCACAAGTCCCTGCCTTGATTGGACTTTTGATCTTTAAACTCTCCTTCTCACCACACTTCTATTCAGACTCTCCAAGTACACCATCACACTTTCTCTCCTGCCCTCCCTCTACTCATCATGAACCTCTGCTCCTTATCTTCTGTCAGGTCATTAAGTAGCTTGAGGTCCATGCAAGCAAGCTGATGGTCCATGAGTGTAAGACTTAGAACTGCCCAGAGAGGAGAATAATATCCTAGATGCCAAGACTATTATGATACCATTCTTCCTTTTCTTGTCATCAACCCGGAAAGAGAGGTGACAAAGAACATTTAAGCCAGCTATCTGTTTCTCATAAATAAAAATATTGGTTCTTAGTTCCCCATAGGGAAGGCCTAGAGATTTTGAGCATAATGCTGGATAAAGAACAATGAGCTGCAATAATGAATCTTTTATGTGTGTGTGTCTATGTGTGTGCAAGAGCTAGGGCTTGAACGCAGGGCCTGAATGCTGCCCCTGAGCTTTTTTTCCTCAAGGCTGGAGCCACAGCTCCATTTCTGGCTTTTTGTTATTAATGGGAGATAAGAGTCTCATAGACTGGCTGCTTGGGCTGGCTTCAATTGTAATCCTCAGATCTCACCCTCCTGAGTAGCTAAGAATACAAGTGTGAGCCACTGGTACTTAGGCTTGGATCTTTTTTCTACATATTTGACCAAAAAAGCCTAGTATTCTAGTTTCTTTTCCCAGGAGTCTTGTGCTTACTCTTCACAGAAATTAGAAGTAAAACTCAGAGGCAAATAAAACCTCTGCTTTAGCTAGAGACACTGAAGTGAGTCAATGGTTTCCATCATGTTGGAAGCTTAAAGTCTGGCCTTGTGTGTCTCTATATCCACACCATCTTCTCTTAGTTCCTGGAGCATTAGGTTATTTCAGTGCACTCTGGCCAAATGGAAAGGCTCTTTTTGTACTTATCTTGTTTAGTGACTTTTCAGAGCTTCATGGTTAATAATATTTGAATCACTTGTTATCGTGTTTCATTAGATGATAAATTGACATTTGATCATTAGCAATTAGCCATTTATTGCTGTTATTTCTTTATCCCAAAGAACCTTACACCCTGGAAGCAGAGGGCAATTGGGAGGAAGTGGTGTTAGACCAGAGAAACTGACAAAAAATTATATGTATCAACATTGCACATATAGAGAGTTCATTCCTAACAGTAATATAGTACATTTCCTGAAGGATCTGGTACTAAAGAAAGAGATCTGTAGAACTCAAGATGAATGAATCTGTAATTCCAGCTGCTCAGGAGGCTAAGGCAGGAAAATCCCAAGATTGATACCAACCATGGTTATACAGTGAGACTGTCTCAAAATGAATGAATGAACAAATACATAAATAATAGCTATCGAGGAGGCTGAGACCTGAGGATTATAGTTCAAAGTCTGCCCAGGCAGATAAAATTGAGAGATTATTCTCTCCAATAAACTACTAAGAAGCTGAAAGTGAACCTGGGCACTGGTGGCTCACATCTGTAATCCTAGGTACTCAGGAAGTTCAGATGTGAGGACTGTGGTTCAAAGCCAGCCTGGGCAGAAAAGAACTCATGAAACTCTTATCTCCAATTAACCACCAGAAAACTAGAAGTGGTGTGGCTTAAGTGGTAGAGCACTGGCCTTGAGCAAAAGAGCTCAGGGACAGCACCCAAGTCCTGAGTTTAAGCCCCACAACCAATTTAAAAAAAGGCGGAAAGACTATACTTTCAGGGATCATTTCTATAGTTCGTTACTAAAAAAAAAAAAAAAGGCTGAAAGTAGAAGTGTGTCTCAAGTGGTTAAGTACCAGCCTTGAGTAGAAAAAGGAAAGCGAGGGCTTGAGTTCCAGCACCACTGGCAATCACACAAAATAACAAATAGGTCTGTGGGTGTAGCTTCATGGTAGAGTACCTACCTAGCATGTGTGAGGTCTTGAGTTCAATTCTCAGAACAATTAAGAAAAAGAAAATAGAAAAAAAAAAAAAAAAGAACAGGGGTTAAGAATCCAGGAGACCAAGGTTCGCCTCCACCCTGAACATTTCCCTAGAGCTCTGGGAATTGTGAACTTTCACTTCAGTAACTTCCCAGGGACAGGACATAAAAGACCAGGACATAAAGTCAATTCTGCATACAAGCCGGACCTCAATGTGTGCATGGCTGGACTCTCCAGGTAAGGAGAAAGAGAAATAAACCTCCTCATCCAGGGGCAAAACTAGCCTGGGTCATTTTTGACGGTAAGAAACATAATATCTCTGTAGACTTCAGAGCCAAACATCAGTACTTCTCTGAGTATACGGTCCAAATAAACAAACAACAAAATCTTAAGCATAGAACTATAGTAGCACTGAAGGCCAGTGGCTTATACCTGTAATTCTAACTACTCAGAAAGGCTGAGATCTGGAGAATTATAGTTTGAAGCCAGCCTGGGCAGAAACATCCTTGAGAGACCACACACACACACACACACAGACACCTTATTTAAAGTGATCCACCAGAAAACCAGAAGTGGCTGTGGCTCAAGTAGTAGAACACTAGCCTTGAGCTGAAGAGCTGAGGGACAGTGCCCAGGCCCAGAGTTCAAGCCCCACAGCTGACAAAAAAAGAAAAGAAGAAGAAGAAGAAGAATTACTCACAGTCAAAGTCAGAAATCACCCACAAAAAAATAACATTGATTGGGAGTCATCAGAAAGAGACCCATAAAGGTTTCAGATGTTAAAAAAAAATCTCATACATAATGTACAATAAGCTTAATAGGTTCAAAGAAAGAATAGAGAAGTAAAAATAAAAACAGACTAAGAAGAGAAATTTGGGAAATAACCACAAAGAATTTCTAGAAATAAAAATAATGTATTGAATCTTGCCAGGTGCTGGGGCTCACACCTGTAATTCTAGCTATTCAGAAAGGCTGAGATCAGGAAGACTATAGTTTGAAGCCCACCTGGGCAGAAACATCCTTGGGAGACTATTACCAAAATTACCAACAAAAAGTTGAACTGTCTTAAGTTTTGTGTTCAAACCTGTATACCCCCCCCCAAAAAAAAAAGTGAAGATAGAGAAGACATGATACAATTAGAGAATAAATCTTTTTGGTACCATAACATAACATGGTTATGAATATTAGTTACATGTTAGGCCCAGAGCTATTTCCAAGAGCTTTAAAGAACTGCTTTCATATTAATTGCATTCTCTGACCACAAGTGAACTAAAAAGAAGCAATAGCAAACAGGTAATGCTGTGGGAACAACATCAAAGCTTAATGTGTAGCTTGACAAGACAAACGTTTGTTTTCTTGCCCAAGGTGAGATAATGTTCTCTCTATAAGCTCAGAGATCTGGTGCATCTCAGCCTGACTACACCTTGTCTCAATAGCAAGGGACAGAGCATGAAGAAGTATATGCTACCTTCTCTCTCTTCCTCTCTCTCTCTCTCCCTCTCTCTCTCTTTGTCTCTCTCTCTGTCTTTCTCTGTCTTTCTCTGTCTCTGTCTCTCTGTTTCTCTGTCTCTGTCTCTGTCTCTGTCTCTGTCTCTGTCTCTGTCTCTGTCTCTCTCTCTCTCTCTCTCTCTCTCTCTCTCTCTCTCTCGCTCTCTCTCTTGCTCTCGCTCTCTCTTTTGGTCAGTCATGGGGCTTGAACTCAGGGCTTGGGAGCTGTCCTTGAGCTTTTTTGCTCAAGGTTAGAACTCTACCACTTTGAACCATAGCACCATTTCTGGTTTTCTGGTGATTAACTGGAGATAAGAGTCTCACAGGCTTTCCTGAACTGCAATCCTCAATTCTCAGCTTCCTGAGTATCTAAGATTACAGGCTTGAGCCAAGAGAGGCTGGCTATGCTACCTTCTTAAATGTTTCCACTGCATTTCATGGACCAAAGCAAGTCACATGACTACGTTTAACTTCAGGAGTCAGTGAAGGCCAATCCACCACAGGCCCAGAGAAAGAGAATTAAAAATATTGATGAACACCACAACAGTCATCAACAAAGAGTTGCAAGAAAAACCTTTTGCAGGAAGATCATTTTTCTGGTGATACTGGGGTTTCAACTCAGGGCTTTACACTTGATCAGCTTGCATGTTCAAGTGGCAGTCTACCACTTGAACTATGTCTTCATCCCAGGCTTCTTGCTGGTTATTTTGGAAATGGAGTCTCACAGACTTTCCTGTCTGGTCTGGCTTTGAATCATGATCCTCCAGATCTCAGCCTTCTGAATAGCTAGGATTATAGGTATGAGCTATTGGTATCTTGCTGCAAACAGACATTTTAAGCCAGGCACTGGTGGCTGATTCCTATAATCCTAGCTACTTAGCTGAAATCTGAGGATCACAGTTCGAAGCCAGCCCAGGTGAGAAAGTTCATGAGACTGTTATCTTCAGTTAGCCTCCGAAAACTGGAAGTGGAGCTGTGGTTCAAAGTGGTAGACCACTAGAGCAAAGAACTCAAGGACTGTGCTCAGGCCCTGAGTTCAAGACTCATGACTGACAAAAAAAAAAAGTAATGTATGGGTCTGAAAAATTCACTATGATGTAAAAGAGAAAATACTTAGAACTTAATAATATATTGAAGCTTAGGGATGTAGATAAAATAATATTTACATTAAAATGTATGATACTATTATTGCTTAGGGTGTTACTAGGGGCAAACATTATGTTACGTACTGTACATATAAATGAGTAAAATAGTCATTTATAATTTTCATAGCAGCCTTTGAGTAGGTATAAATGAACTAGCTGAAGCTCAAAGAGGCCAACTGAAATCACACAGCTTATAATAGTTGAGCTAGGCATCAACTATTAGACTTAGGCATCTGGCTTTAGAATTCTTACAGTATAGTTGCAAAAGGTTGTATCAAAATATTTCTTAACAATGCAATGGAGTTTAGATCATTGAGAAAATATTATAAACAACTTTGCTCCAAAAAGCTTAAAGTCTGAGAAGTGGATACATTTCTAGGAAAATGCAATTTGTAGCTGAGTGCCTGTGGCTCACTCCTGTAATCCTAGCTATGCAGGAGGCTGACATCTGAGGATAGCAGTTCAAAGCCAGCTCAAGCAGAAAAGTCCATGAGGCTCATCTCTGATAAACTACTCATAAAAAGCCAAAAGTGGTGTTGTGGCTCAAGTGGTAGAGTGCTAGCCTTCAGCAAAAGAATCTCAGTACAGCACCCAGGCCCTGAGTTCAAGTCCCAGGATGGGCATAAAAAAGAGATGGGGGGAAAAAGTAAAGGAAAGAAAATGCAATTTGTCAAAACTGACTAAAGAAGAAATAGAAATCTGGATGGTCCAATAAGCATTAGAAGGCAAAGAATTGATGATTAAAAATGTCCTCTCATCACAAACAGACCAATTAACTTTGTAAACAGAGATTCTTCATTGTAATAAAGTCAAGTTTGTTAGCCATTTCCTTTGAATTGACTGGAACTCTATTGTCCTTTTCTCCCAGGTACAAGATCTCCAGGGAATGAACCCTTCTCACCCAGGAACATCTCAGCTTTGTATTGTTTTGCCCTCTGTGGTGTTATCATCTCAAAACAAGAAAAAGAAAAAATAAAAGAAGACAGTTCCCAAGTGTGTGTTAAAATGTAGAGTACAAATACTTCCTGTTCCCCACATTATCTTTAACAAGATCCTTTGAAAAAAATCTCCCTCGCCATTTTGATTGTGTAGCGTAATGATCAAGTACTATGGTTCTGGATTCAAACTGACCCAAGTCTGAATCTTAGGCCTATCATTTAATGACTGCATGACCTTGAGCTTGTCATTTTAGCCAACCAACCCCCAGGTTCTTCAAGAGACAATGTTTTCCCACCTCACAAGAACATCTGAAGAGTAAAGCAAATGAACACATTTGGGAGGCTGAAGCAGGAGGATTGTGATTCAAGTAGAGCCTTAGTTAGCCCCCCAAAAAAGAGGGGGATGACTGGATACTGGTGGCTCATGCCTGTAATTCTACCTACTCAGAAGGCTGAGATCTGAGGATCATGATTCAAAGCCAGCCTGGGCAGGAAAGTCTATGAGACTCATACCCAATTAACCAGCAAAAAGCCAGAAGTGGAATTTTGACTCAAGTGCTCAAGAGTCCTAGCCTAGAGCACAAAAGCTCCAGGACAGTACCCAGGCCCTAAGTTCAAGCCCCAGGACTGGTACACATAAAGAAAAAAAAAAGCGATGAGCCAGTGGCTCATGCCTGTAAGCCTAGCTACTCAGGAGGCTGAGTGAGATCTGAGGATCATGGTTCGAAGCCAGCCCCGGTAGGAAAGTCCATGCTCTTATCCCTAATAAACTACTCAGAAAAAGCTGGAAGTGGCACTGTGGCTTAAGTGGTAGAACACCTGCCCTGAGTACAAAGTGGCTCAGACACTGCGTCCAGGCCGAGTTCAAGTCCCCAAAAATACACCTAAAAATAATGATGAATAAATAACACACAGAAAGCACTAAGCAGTTGTCTGCAATGTAGGAAATAATATCAGGGTGTTTGATATTTTGTTGTACTTTGTTTTTTTGGTGGGAGGGGGATGTATTTTCTTGTTAGGCAGGTTCTTTAGCCCTAATTAGTTATTATTACTTTGTTTTTTCTTTTGTTTGTTTATTGTGCTGATCCTGGGGCTTGAACTCAGAGTTTGGGCACTGTCAGTGAGCTTCATTTTGCTAGCCACAGCGCCACTTTTTTTGGTGGTTAATTGGAGCTATGAGTCTCATGGACTTTGTTGCCCAGGCTGGCTTTGAACCATGATTCTCAGATCTCAGCCTCTTGAGTAGCTAGGATTATAGGTGTGGGCTTCCAGTGCCCAGCTCTTATTTTATCTTAATTATGGCTGATTAGCTTGGCAGTTGAGTTCACTATCACAGCGACAATATTTCTTGTTAAATTTCCTACACTGTGAAATGATCCATTTATCTCATTTCTTACTCTCCTGCTGTTCTCGTCTATGGCCTGGAATCAAAATGAGATTCTAGGAAGTGAGCTTAACATTTCCCACTACCCATGAGTAGTCAGTCATCTTACACACAGAACATTTGACACCAATTCTCAGTAACTCCTCACAGTCCCAAATTCTTCTGCTAGTCTTGAGGTTCTTCCTAATTTCTAATTTCAATTCCTTTTTATGAAGCTTGTAACATTCATTTAAATCTATCTGTAGAGATAAGGTCTTTATTTGATTTTTTTATTTGTTTGTTTGTTATTTGTGTGTGTGTATGCGTGTGTGCACATGCTTTCTCTGCTCAAGGCTGAGCAAAGTCTATGAGACTCTTATCTCTAATTAATCAGCAAAAATCTAGAAATGGAGCTATGGCTCAAGTAGTAAAGTGCCAGCCTAGAGCAAAAAGCTAAGAGACAATGCTCTGCCATTTGAACCACAGCTTTACCTCCTGCTTTTTGCGGGCTTATTGGAAATAAGAATCTTACTGAGTTGTCTGCCAAGCTGACCTCAAACTCAGATCCTTAGATCTCCCAAGTAGCAACGATTTCAGGAGTGAGCCACAATGCCCAACAATGACCTTAATTTTTTTTTCTTTTTGCTTATGTGGTCCTGAGGAATTGAATCCAGGGCCTCAGGCATGCAAGGCAAGTGCTCTACCATTGAGCCACCTTCCCAGCCCTGACCTTAAAAATTTTAACTCTTTGATGGTGAGTAGAGCCCTTAGCACCCTTACTTCCCTATCCACACACAGGGATCTTAATTTCTTTGGCTTTCCTTCCTTCTTGTCATTCAATCCTACTGATTTCGAAACTTAGCATGTAATAATAAAGCCAACAGTCAAGAAGCAAATAGGCAATAAAATATTTGAAACTTACAAAAACAGTAATTGACATGAATAACCTTTGTAAACTGGGAAAATAGCTTTTGCCTGCCAGGGCATGTTTTATGATTCAAATGAAAATCAAACAAGGAAAGAAAAGTACTCTGCCATCTGCGAGCTGAGATCTGAGGTTTTATACTAGGGCTTTAGTCTCAAAGTGGTGAGCCTTACCTGGGCTTTGCGAATTGTGATCCACTGCAAAAGGGTTCTTTGGGATGCTGATTGTGTGTGTGTGTGTGTGTGTGTGTGTGTGTGTGTGTGTGTGTGTGTGTGTGTGTGTGTGTGTGTGTGTGTGTGTGTGTGTGTGTGTGTGTATACTGTTCTTGGGGCTTGAACTCGGGGCCTGGGTGCTGTCACTTAGCTTTTTTTGCTCAAGACTGGCACTCTACCACTTGAGCTCCTTTCTAGATTTTTGCTGGTTCATTGGAGATAAAAGTCTTACAGACTTTCCTCTTTGGGCTGGTGTCAAACCATAATGCTCAGATCTCAACCTCCAGAGTAGCTAGGATTTCAAGAATGAACCACCAGTGCCCAGCTTTCTAATAAACATTTTAATACTGGGGGAAACAAAAGTTCTGTGACCAACTAAGTTTGGGAAATGCTGGTCGATAAAATAAATGTAATGCTTTAGCTGACAGGATCTTGGATGATCTGGCCCTTTGCTACTTTTTTTTTTTTTTAATGGTAGTACTGGGATTTGAGCCCAGGATTTCATGCTTGCTAGGCAAATACTCTACCACTTGAGGCATGGCATGCCCTGAGCCCTTTTTGCTTTAGTTCTGTTTTTAGAAAGAGTCTTTTTCTTTTTGGCCAGGACCAGCCTCAGACAGTGATCCTTCTACCTATACCTCTAGAGTGAGTAACTGGGATTAAAGGCATGTATCACCATGCCTGATACTCTTTATTATGTCTGAGTTCTCACCAAACATCAAAAATTCACTCTCATCTGAGTCCCTTGGTGTGGGATTCTCTCCCAGGTCTGAAATGATATCTATCTGAAGTAGCTACTGCCAGCACATTATTCTTTATACTCATCTTTAATTCCATCTGAAATTGCAAGGTTTATTTGACTATGATCTGCTCTTTACTAAAAATTAAAACCTTTTATCTAGCCTATTCATTGTTACAGCTTTGATACTTAGAATTACACCTGTTACCGAGTAGGCACCGAAATGTATTTGAATAAATGATCAACATTAATTAATTAATTAATTAATTAATTCAATTCAGAACTTCTCAGGGTTTTTCATGTATGAAACTGTATTGGAACCCTTTAAGCAAGAAACGTGGTATGCATGTTTCCCCAAATCTATCAGAAGCACCCCCTGAAGCATCCGGTACAAATTTTCATGTTGCTTATACATTTGGAGATTCTGCTTTAGATTTGATATCTAAATCAATTTTAGGTTCTGTCTGAGAGCCAGTATAATGAATTATAGAGTCAGGAATGTCCCTGGCTATACACTGAAGATGGATGGATAATAAAAGAAGGATGGAAATGACTCTTAAAGTAATAAATAGGTCAGGATCTTGGCCCAGACAGATTTGTCTCCAAACTTATGTGATATTTCTTTAAGGTCTTTCTCAGGTCACTTGTTCCTAACATTAGACTCATTTATTTCTGTGGAGGCTTTATTGTATTTTTTTGATGTTACTGCTGCTGCTTGTTTTTCTTTCTTTCTTTCTTTCTTTCTTTCTTTCTTTCTTTCTTTCTTTCTTTCTTTCTTTCTTTCTTTCTTTCTTTCTTTGTTTTGATGGTACTAGAATTTGAACTCTGGATTTTGAGCCTTATTGTTATTTTTGTGTTACTGTTGCTTGTTTTGTTTTTGTTTTGGGGGGCACTGGAATTTGAACTCAGGATCTTTGTGCTTGGTACATACGTACTGTATTGCTGAGCTATATCTCCAGTCCCTCCCCTCAATCCTCTGGGTATGTGTTGAGAAGAAAGCTAGTGTTTCTGCCCAGGTTGGCCTCAAACTACCATCCTCTTTAATTCAGCCTCCCAAATAGCAGAGCACCAGCTCTGCTGAGACCTTATGAACAGAAAGCCCATAGATGCACACACACATACACACATTCAACAAATGCTCTACATTGCATCCTAACAAGTGGATCTGAACACAGTAGCCAGAATGTTCTTTTATGCCTATGACATTTTCACTGCTTCCTATGCAAATGGCTTGGTAATTTCCTTTTGATGCATTCTTTCAGGACTGAAGGCAGGGCCAGGGGAGAATGTTCTAAGAAATTATTTTGTCCACTCATCGGTCTGGAGAAAATATTGTTACCTCTTCTTACCTGCTTTTATCTGGGCAGAAGAGAATCGAGCAGAGAAATGAGAAGGTCCTAGTGCTGGAGAGGAGAGGTGGTTGTTGTCTGGGGGAACTAAAAGTATAATTCCTCTTCATCTTGGATGAACTGCAAATAAGTTCAAGACTTTCATTTACTTGAAGCATAATTTTGTGAAATCTTCTAAATTGGCTTAATAGTTCGGAGGAAGTAAGAATGATCTTTACAAAAATAAGGCCCCAATTAAACTGTGAACTCATTGTAGAAGTATTATAGTTCTGCTCAAATGTTTAAAAGGCAGGCACCATAAAAATTGTTTTCTGGAAAGAGGGGTAAGAAACTGTCAACAGGGAGAGAAGCCATAGAAAATTGGGTTGGAAGAGGGAGGTTTGGAGGAAGACTTGGGGGATGGGGAGGACTTGGAGGTAAGGGCCAGTGTTGGGGCTTGAACTCAGGATCTTGGCACTATCTAGTAACATTTTTGCCTAAGGCTGGTGCTCTACTATTTCAGCAACACCTCCACTTCATTTTTTGGTGTTAATTGGAGATAAGAGTCTCATGGGCTTTCCTGCTCAGGCTGGCTTTGAACCTGGATCCTCAGATTTCAGCTTCCTCAAAAACTAGGATTACAAGTACCAGCTATTAGTGCCCAGCTTGAACTGATTCTTTTGATGCCTAGATCATATACCTTGCTAGAAAGCAAAAATATAATAAACAAGTGTTAAGTATGAAAAATGTCCAAATAAACTTTGGAGAGTAAAATGACAAAGGACAAAGAGAAGGAAAAAGAAACTTTAAACAATGACCTGAGTACCCCTAATAGCTTTATATAAATGGGATCCTTCAAATAAGGTAGCTTTCCCTTGTTAGTCATGAAGATTTATAACCTCTTCCTTTCTTTTTCCTTCCTTCCTTCCTTCCTTCCTTCCTTCCTTCCTTCCTTCCTTCCTTCTTTCCTTCCTTCCTTCCTTCCTTTCTTCCTTCCTTCTTTCCTTCCTTCCTTCTTTCCCTCCTTCCTTCCTTCCTTCTTTCCTTCCCTCTTTTCTTCCCACCTTTCAAAAAATGTTTATTGCACACCTACTTAGTGAAAGGCACTCATGAGACTAGAGGTACACAAGTGAATAAACACAATTCCAGTCCTCAATGAGCTCACTAATACAGCATCATAAGAAGTCTAATGAGATGTCAGGGGGTGGTGACTCACACCTATAATCCTAGCTACTCAGGAGGTTGTGATTTGAGGATCACGGTTCAAACCCAGTCCTGGTAGACAAATCTCAGAGAATCTGATTTCCAGTTAACTAGCAAAAAAAAGCCAAAGTGGAGCTGTGATTCAAGTAGTAGAACACCAACCTTGAGCAAAATAGCCAAACAAGAGTTTGAGGCTCTGAATTCCAGCCCCAGTACTGGCAAGGAAGTCTAATCAAGTGTCAGCAAAGTGCCAGAAGAATGGATGGTTGTCAGTGAAGAGAGTAAGAAGGTTTTTACAGCAGTGGTAATGTCAGCATAGAGGAGAAACCACATGGTAAGCAGGATTTGTAAATGTTCCCCTTAACTCTCGCCCAGTTCCATGTCACCATCCTGATTATAGGGTGGAAGGGAGATTATCTGGTTGAGCCTTATCTAATCATGAGCCCTACAGAAGCAGAGCAGTTCACCTGGCTGATGACGACAGAAGAGTAGGTCTGAGGAGGATTCGTGTGTCATTTCTGACTTGTAGGTGGAAGGAGCCACATTTATCTATTATTTATTTGTTATTAAAGAGAAAAGCTGATGGCTGGCAAGGAGATTCTTTCCTGAGCCTTCAGATAAAAGCCCACCTGGCCTCCGCATTGATTTTGGTTTTGTCAGCTGCCCAGCAGAGCCTGTGTGGACTTCTGACCTACAAAACATGGAGATAACACACGGGTGTTGTTCAAAGCTATTTCTGTGGCCTAAAACAACAGAGGGTTTTCTATTCAGAGCATGAACACAGTGATAGAGAGTGCTCAGAGACCTTTGAAGAGAGCAAGAAGCTGTCTAGAACTTGGGGTGTATGAGTGCCAAGGGAATGGCATGCAAAGCTTACAATGTTGAGTCTGAGCCACACTGGGAAGCCATGGTTGGTCTGCAAATGGAAGAGTTTGGCTTTTATTCCTGAATACCTCTCTACCTCTCTTCCACCCACCATGGTAAAGATCGTCTTATTTCACTATAATCGGGGATGTCCATATTTTCTCTTCCCTCTCCCCCCCCCCACTTTTCTTTCCTGTCTATTTCATGTTGTTCCTGCTTTGTCAGTCTTAGAACTGTTCTCCTTCCTGGATGAGAATGTGCAGGAGCCCTGGTCATGTAGCAGGACATTAACTGTGGAGGGAAGACACAGCTGAGTGACTGTGACCTTGACAAGGTCCTCATGCTCAAGCTCACCAACACCCCCACCACTAGGCCCTTCAGAAAAAGCTAGCCAATGATGAAAAGAAAGGGAATGTCCTCTTCCAATGGGAGAGCAGAGTGGACCACAGCCTGGGTGGCTCATTAGGCAGTGATGGTAAAGAGGCTTTGAGCTACAATCTAAGGCTCCTATTGGTCATAGGAGAGCCCCTGATGGTTCCCACCTGTAATCCTAGCTACTCAGGAGGCTGAGATCTAAGGATTGCAGCTTAAAGCCACACCAGGTTCTCTTGGCTGGTCTTGAGGCTTGGGCACTGTCCCTGAACCTCTTTGACCTCTAGGATAGTACTCTTACCACTTGAGCCCTCAGTGCCACTTCCCAATGGTGAGCAAATGCAGCAGTGGTACTCACTAGATGCCATGTTGAAAATGAACTATACAACTTGTGAGAGAGGGTGGCCAGGAGGGAAAAACTGGGAGAAAAATGAGGGAAGAGGTGACAATGTTCAACAAGAAATGTACTTATTTTCTGACTTATTCAACTGTAACCCCTCTGCACATAAACTTTACAATTAAAACAAACAAAGGGAAGCCAGCCCAGGCAGGAAAGTTCCTGACACCTTTCTCTCCAATCAACCACCAAAAAGCAGAAGTGGATCTGTGGCTCAAGGGGTAGAGTGCTAGCCTTGAGCACAGAAGTACAGGAAAAGCATCTAGTTCCTGAGTGCAAGCCCCAGTTCAGTTCAAAAGCTGCCTGGGAAACAAAGGAAGTGAAATGCGTCTATCAGGGGCTTAGAAGAAACTCTAGTTCATCTCAGTGTTCAAATGAAGACACTTTGCTGAAAGAAGATATGTGATCTCTGTCTCTATATCTGTGTGTCTGTCTGACTCTCTTTGTCCCTCTCTCTTTGTCTCTGTCTCTCCCACATACCCTTCCACCTTTAGATCCTGGGAAATGCAGGTCCTCTTCTGGGCCCAATCAGCAAGAGAGCCCAGGAAGACACATCCAGGGGAGACAGCCTCTTTCTTGCAGTAGAAAACAGAGTGCAGAAAGATGAAGTGGATCTAGGGGAAATAGGAGTGAAGAGCAGAGAATAACCTGCATATAAGATAGCCAGGCTGGGCACCAGGGGCTCATGCCTGTAATCCTAGCTATTTGGGAGGCTGAGATCTGGGGATTGAAGTTCAAAGCCAGCCCAGGCAGGAAAGTCTGTGACTCTTGTCTCCAATCAGCTACCAAAAAAAAAAAAGTGGGAAATGAAACTGTGGCTCAAGTGATAAGGCATTAGGCTTAAACAAGTAAGCTCAGGAACAGCACACAAGCCCTGAGTTGAAGCCCCAGGATTCACACAAAAAAATGAAAAAAAGAAAAAGGAAAAAGCCAAGAGGCTCATTGCTTTGCCATAATGTGACCTTTGCCAAGACCCAGACCATGTGTGGACTCATCAGGACCATGCTTAACCATAGGACCTTTGTCAGAACTATCCCCTTGCCTGTCGAGACCAAAAGGGCAAGAGGAAAGGGAAAGGTTCCCATGGCCACAAAAGCTCACATCCTTACCCTCCTACTCAAAGGACCTTTTATGAATATAGTCACCTCCCACAACAGGAGAGGGTTTGGGGAATGAACTTGGGGATATCTAATGTCATTGTAGCAGCATCTAGGCCAGGGGCCTTAAAGGCTTCCCAGAGATGGGAGCTGGAACTAGTTAGGGTCCACATTCTCTGAGTAGTGGGAAACCAGGACTGGAATTGTGGGCTGACTGACCGCGTCTTCCCGGGCCGTGAGGCTGGGGACGCAGGGAGAGGGGCAGGAAAGAGATTGCACAGGGGAAGGATGTGGTTGAGTTCTTCTTTAAGAACCCAGCGTGTTATCTTTGGGGTCAAGAAAATTATAGGGGATTGATAAATTTACTAGAACAGCAAGAATCATACTGGTTTTGTTTCTTTTTTTCAGATTTAAATAAGGACATTCTTTTCCCCAAAAGATGCTCCTTAGGAAGATATCAAGTATTTATTTCTATTTATTTATTTGACAGTAGTAGGGCTGGAACTCAGGCCTTGGAAGGTGTCTCTTAGCTTTTTTTGCCCAAGGCTAGCACTCTACCACTTGACCCACCCCTCCACTTTTGGTGTTTTGCTGGTTAATTGGAGATGAGTCTCACAGACTTTCCTCCCCAGGCTGGTTTCAAACGGTGATGCTCAGATCTCGTCCTCCTGTGCAGCAGCTAAGATTACAGGTGTGTGCCACGGATGCTTGACAAGATTCTAGGAATGCTTCAGAGCAACCAGACACTTTGAAGTTAATACAGGGCAAGAACTATAGATTTGGACCCATCAGGACACGTGGAGCCCTTGAGTAACCACACTCACCACATACCCCATGAGGCTCTGTCGTCCAGTTTGGACAATGCTTTGCCTCCTCTCCACCATTTGGCTGAAAAAGCTGACCCAGCCCCTGGCTCACAAGGGCAAGGCCTCTCTTACAGTGGGATTTTCAGCATCAGGCCAACAATTGGGAGAAAAGATAAGGCAGACTATAATCCCCAAAGGGCCCCTCAGTCCCCCCTCTTTCCAGAAGATTCATGTGGCCTGGCACAGGACACTGACCCTTCATTTCTTTACTCTGCCCATGGCCCATATTTAGCTCAGGAAAAAAGAAAGAAAGAAAGAAAGAAAGAAAGAGAGAGAGAGTGAGGGGGAGGGAGGGAGGGAGGGAGGGAAAGAGGGAAAGAGGGAAAGAGAAAGAAGGGAAGAAAGAAGGGAAGGAGGGAGGGAAGGAAGAAAGAAAGAAAGAAAGAAAGAAAGAAAGAAAGAAAGAAAGAAAGAAAGAAAGAAAGAAAGAAAGAAAGAAAGAAAGAAAACCCCACAATAAGAGATTTGGCTTGAAATTTGCACCATCAGGCTTTCTTTCTTTTTCTTTTTCTTTTTTTCTTCTTTCTTTCCCTTCCTTCCTTCCTTCCTTCCTTCCTTTCTTTCTTTCTTCCTTTCTTTCTTTCTTTCTTTCCTTTCTTTCTTTCTTTCTTTCTTTCTTTCTTTCTTTCTTTCTTTCTTTCTTTCTTCCTTTCTTTCTTTCTTTCTTTCTTTCTTTCTTCCTTTCTTTCTTTCTTTCTCTGATCCCCAGACATAGTGAGACCCCACCAAGAAGGAGTGAGAAGGCCAGGTCAATGTGGCCAGCTGTGGGGGCAGGGAGCTGAACCCACAGCTCTGATGCCCCATGGTCTCTGCAGCCTTCTGAACCCACAGACAAGATGCACACAGTGGTATTATGGTCTAGGCCATCCAGTTCCTTCATGGCTCCCCAGGGAGTGTTGCAGCCCACCAGCCTGGCATGGAGCCCTCAAAAAGATCTGTGCCTTTCCACAGGTAGATGAGTAGCTAGGACCCAAATGAGGATGGGTAGCCATCACCAGGTCTTCCCTGATTGAATGTCCAAAGACTAGTGTTTCACTTAGGCTTTACTAGTATATTACTATCAGCAAGCGAAACACCCTCCCACCCCGATAAGCAAATGACCAAAAGTTGGGGCCAGTGGCTCATGCCTGTAATTCTAGCTACTCAGGAGACTGAGATTAGAGAGTCCCAGTTTAAAGCCAGTCCAGGCAGGAAAATCTGTGAAACTCTTATCTCCAAATAACTGCTCCCCAAAAGCCAGAAGTGGAGCTGTGACTCAAATGGTAGAGCCCTGGCCTTCAGTACAAAAGCTCAGGGCAGCACCTTAAGCCCTGAGTTCAAGCTCCAGGACCAGCACACAAGAAGATGAGATTCTCTGGCACACAGACCCTCCATCTTTGACCTAGCCCCCAAACCCCAGGCCGCAAGGTATCCCAGGAGCAGATTCTGCCTCCCCAAAGCACCAGCTATAGGAAGGTTCCCTGACAATAAGACTGGCTTTGGATTTTTTTTTTAACTCACTCCAGTAGGTTCAGGTCTCGCACCCCGCCCCCTTCCCTGTACACCCCAAGCACAATTGCACAGCTCACCTGCCATGGTAGTAATCAGTAATCGGCCAATTACTCTAACTGCTGGCTGCCGGGGAGCAAGGGACGCACCCACACAGCACTGCCGGAGACTTTCTTCCCGAGCTGTTTGCTTACTTTGAGTGACACTGCTGCCTGGGTGCTCTCTGAGAACTGGGTGCCCTTAGTGCTCCCAACTCCCCTCCTTACCCCCACATGAAGAGAAAGGGCCAGGGCAAGCCAAGAGGGAGGTTAGAGACACCTCCACATTTCCAAATGCCTACCACCTTGGGTCTGTTCTCAGCCAGGCAAGGAGAAACAAGGGTGATACAGATGCGGAGTCCGTGGGAAGATCTGGTCTGTGTGCTGAGCTACCTGGAGAAAAGCTGAGAATTTACAGGTTAAGAGGATTCTAGAAACCTGGCATTGATGGCTCAGGCCTGTAATCCTAGCTATTCAGGAGGCTGAGATCTGAGGATTGTGGTTCAAAGGCAACCTTGGCAAGAAAGTCCATGAGACTCTTAGCTCCAATTCACTATGAAAAAAGCTGGAAGTAGAGCTATGGCTCAAGTGGTAAAGTGCTAGCCTTGAGCAAAAAGAGAGTTCAGAGATAGAACCCAGACCTTGAATTCAAGTACCAAGACTGGCACATACACATTAGGATCTTAGAATCCAGGCACATACTTCCTATGCTATGAATGTTGGCCCCTGCCCAAGGTTCTATCCTGTCCTGTTTCCAGTGCTGACCGTGCTGAAAATACTGAGCTCTGTCCATCCAGGCCAGTGTTGACTTGTTGATGCTGCGTAGCTTGCTTGGGATAAACCGGAAGTAAGGGAGGAAGTCACCAAGCAAAGATGTGCTCAGTTCCTCTTTCAGATTTGAGGGCTAAAGAGCCTCCACTCTGGTTATAAGCTTTTATCTCTTAGCTTAAGCAGTAGAAGGTGTCTTAAGCTGGGCCCATGGATTCCTGCCATTACCTTGTCCCTAAGTATTGAAAACTAAGATGCTTCTTTACAGAGCATTGTGTAGAAATGGATTTAATGTTTCATGTTTGGTTAGTGAATGTTGATATATGTTGATGTATACACAAATGCTTTTATATATGTGTCTATACATGTATACATGTACACATGAATATAGGTAGATATATGTCCAGGCATGTGTATAGACATATATATGTATGTATGTATATAGCTGGTCCTAGGGCCTCATGCTCTCATTTAAGTTTTTCTGTTCAAGGCTGGAGCTCTACCAATTGAGTCATACCTCCACTTCCAGCTTTTTTGCTGGTTAATGGGAGATAAGAGTCTTACAGAGTTTTCTGCCTAAGCTGGCTTTGAACTGCAATCCTCAAACTGCAAGCCTTCAGAGAAACTAGGATTTCAGGCATGAGCCACCAGTGCCTGGCAATGGACATGTATTTTTAATGGGGTTGTTTGGTTTCTGAGTATAGGTTATAGTTTCTGAGAATCCTCTTTTACTAAGAAGATATGGTATTTTCTGCCATTTCTCACAAGCAAGAAGGCTTTCAAGCCATTCCTGCCCCCAGAGGAGGGTCTCTGATGAGTTGGTCAGTTTGATGAAAGTAGGGTGGTAGCAATGGTCCCCATGATATTCTCAAAGTCCCAGGCTCTCATTGCCTGGCATATGATTGGGCCCCTGGAGAGTCCCCTGTGGCTGGGTCAGAAAGAAAAGCACACTGAGAACATGTATGCCCTCCTTTGTTTGCAAGGCCTCCTGGGACTGCCCTGGACATACACACATTGCACTCCCTGCCAACTCCTGATGAGTGAGTGAATGTAGAGGCCCGGCATCTACTTTTCAGGGTATTGTTCCCAGATCATGGACACTTTACCTCTAGTTTCCAACTCCAATTCGCTAAGCTGAGAATTTCAGAAATGGTATCATCTCCCCAGTCAAGTTCAGCTCATCATGTGTATGGGGAGGGGGGGGGCTGAGTGCTGTCCCTGATCTCTTTATTGATGGCATTCTATCACTAGAGTCACAGCTCCACTTTTGAAATTTTGCTGGTTAATTGGAGTGGAGTCTCACAGACTTTCTTGCCTGGGCTGACTTTGAACTGAGATCCTCAGATCTCAGCTTCTTGAGTAGCTAAGATTATAGAAGGGAACTACTGGCACCTGGCTGAATATTTACAATGTGCTAGGCTACCAACTTTGGAAGATGCAAAGATAAATAAGAGGTAGGTGAAGTTTGGGGACCCAGGGAACTTGAGTGACACAGCCAGGGGATGGGAGTGATCTTGAGGACTGTGATGATGGGGACTTTGCAAGTATCATTGGGGTCACTGCCACCATGGTTGAACTGGCAAACTCAAAAGACCAACTCACCTGTAATCTTAGCTACTCAGGACGCTGATAGCGGAGGACCACCATTCAAAGCCAGCCCAGGCAGAAAGTCTGTGAGACTCTTCTCTCCAATTAACCAGCAAAATCCAGAAGTAGAGATGTGTCTTAAGTAGTAGAGCACTAGCCTTGAGCAAAGAAAGCTCAAAGACAGAGCCCAGGTCCTGAGTTCAAGCCTCCAGTATCCCCACACACACACACAGATGGTCAATGGGTTTGTTGTATAAAACTAAATACCCTTATTTATTTTTATTGGCTTATATCCCTTACACAGAGGAAGATTTCACTGTTACATCTCCACACATGTTTACACTGAATTCCAATCAGCTTCACCTCCTCTAACACACTCTCTGAATCCTTTCCCCTTAAAAAAAAATAAAAATAAATAGCATCCTCCAAATCTCCATCTTGAGCAGGCAGTTCATGGCCCTAATAATGGAGCAAACAGTTTACAGTTAGAAATCTTCAAGTAACTTTATATACTCATAGTTATTACTGATGTTAAACAAATCAATACAATTTAGATACACACACCTAAAAAGAACAATGAGACCAAATCAAGATTAGCCCTATGATAATGCTTCTCTTGTTTATTCAGATAAGATTTGTTCACACTTATCATCATAGGTACTCAAGAGGCTGAGATCTGAGCATTGCAGTTCAAAGTCAAACCAGACACAAAAGTCCATGAGAGTCTTATCTCTAATTAACCAGAAAATCAAAACCTAAAGATAATGACATGGCCCTGAGTCCAAGCCCCTAGTATTAGCATGAGGGGGGGGGCAAGGGGGAGGGAGGGAAGAGGAGGAAGAAGGAGAGGGGTAGAGGGAGGGAGGGGAGAGGGAGAGGGAGAGAGGGACTGGGAGTGGGAGGGAGTGAGCAAGAGGGAGAGGGAGAGACAGACTAAGGTTAGAGTTCTAGCTGTCAAGGTAGCAGGTGTACATTGCCAAGGGCACATGGAGGACATTGTATCCCACACATGAACATTGCTGTCATGATTGTTGAGGGCAGGAAGCAGGTTGAGATCCACTGGTTGGTCATGATGGTAATTTGTGTGCATACTTTTACATAAGGACCCCTAAAGCCAGGCCCATCTGGTTTTCACCCCAGCCTGTGAAATCATATGTATTGTTCTCAGCCTCTGTGAACACCCTGAAGCAGATTAGGAGCAAGATCAGGAGCAACCCCAGGTTTTCACATAGCAGCCTAGAATCAGACACTAGCACACCAGACTTTCCTCCAAATGCAGCCTTTCAGGCACTGAGTTCCTTGTGGTTCTGATTCCCATCTTGACCTGACCAACCACTGCTAACTCAACATGAATCCCCCCCCACCAAATGGACTCTCTGGTGGGGTAGGCTGAATAGGCTGTGGGTAGTTGGGCATGGGGACATAAAGATGCTGATTGCCCATGGGGGAGGGGAACTGCCCAGTACAGAGTTCGAGCCAGGGCCAGCCCTGAGCCTGTGGTGAATGAACTAGAGGGGGAGCTCATAGGCTGGCCAAGGGAGAAATGTGTCCCCATACTCAGGCACAGCTGGGAGCCATGTGGCCCGCCTGGGTCAGGGCCAGGAGCACAGGCAGACTAGCAATCAGAGGCCAGAGGAGGGGACATGAAACATCTGGCTATACAAATAACAGCTTCCAGGGAGACTGCTTCATGTTCCACAGAATGAGCACAAGGATGTGAATCGCTATCAACCCATCAGTCCTACCAGCTAAGTCAGCAAAGCAAAGCCCAGCAACCCCAAAACAATGTTAACAAACACGTTTGAGATACTGTATTGTGTCAAATACATGGTCTCCTAGGGGCTTCATGACAGCCTCTGGGAATGTGGGTATTTAAGACTATTATTATTTTGCAAAAGAAGAAACTGAGTTTCAGCAAAGATAAGAAACTATGGACACATGTCAGTCTTGGAACGCCAGGCCCAGTGTATTTTCTGTCTTTGCCTGTATGGTTCACGAACCAGCAATATCAACCTATCTGGGATCTTCTTGGAAATTCAGAACCTCAAACCTGAACCTAGTGAACCAGAATTTGCATTTTAACAAGATCTCTGACAGTTCTTGTTTGGTGTACACATAAAAGTTTGCCAGATGCTTTCCCCCCATATCAGATTCGCACTTGATGATCTACTTGAGTGATAAACTCAGGGGATATTTCAGTATTTTCTTCCCTTCCCTTCTCCTTCTCCCTTTCCTTCCACTCCTCTTCTTTCCTTTTCTCTCTGCTGAGAGATTGGACTCAGGGCCAATCTCTTGGGCAGAGGATAATACTCAATATTCAAAACCTTCCACTTTCTACATAAGCACTTTACCAGTCCCAGACCTTTTGCTTCTTGGATTTTGTTTGTTTGTTTGTTCATTCATTTTGTTTGTTTATTTTTTGAGTATTTTTTTCCAGGTAGGGTTTCACACTGACTGCCTGAGCTGGCCTCAGACTCTGATCTACTTATCTCTGCCTCCCAAGAACTGTGCATCATCACCCCTAACCTGACATCTCAATATTTTAGAGCTGGAAGACTAATGTTTAAAGCAAGCCCCAAGCAGATATAAGGGGGGAAAAGCTTTCTTTTGACACAAAAGACTCCAATTATACATGCCCTTTTGCCATTTATTTGCTTTTATTGTTCATATTTGGGGTTCTTTCCTTGGCACTGCAATTTAGACTAATGGCAAACATATCTCATTTTTGGAGCACTTGTTAACAGAGAATGCAAAAAAAAAATACCAGCAGAGGCAATTTCTAGCACACTGTCTTTCAGTTTTTTCATGCTCAGGCAGTGGCAGAAAATCAGCTGGTATGAAAGATGATCCCAGATAATCTGAGACCATCTCCAAGTCAGTTGCAAATACATATTAGATGTAATAACATGTGGAGAGATATACTTAATAATAAGGTATAGGGAGATATCTTTGTATCTGCAAAAATACAGGCCACCCTAAAGTGTCCCAAGTTCAAGACTTGGGACAATTTTCAGATTAATTTGCTAAGTATAAGTGGCCAAACCAGATTTTTTAGGCACGTAGTTAGTAGATCTTTTAAAAATTATTATTTAAGTATTATATATTTTCCAGGTTTTTAAAATCAGGTTAATGTTTGTTTCTAATCAAATGTTAGCATGCTTTTTTAAAAATTCAGTATCAGTTTATGAGTACAATGTTTTTCATTCGTGAGGGGGGAGTGCGTGCACGCGCACGTGCGCGCGCACACACACACACACACACACACACACACACGCTCAAGCCTAGTGTTCTACCACTTCAACCACACCTCAGATTTTCCTCCCTTCAAATCCGGATCCTCAGAAATCAGCCTCCTGAGTAGCTAGGATTACAGGCATGAGCCACCTGCACCTGGTTGCGCCTTGTTCAATGCCACCCCTTCTATCATTCTCCCCCATCACCCCTAGCCCCACCCACACCCTGAAGTTACGCAGTTCAATTTCCACATATGTACATTCAATATCCTCTCTTCATTTGTGTCCCCTTCCCTTTTTGGCCAGCCCCCTCTCCTTGGTAAAACATGTTTCAGCATCCTGCTTTTCATTTTGTTAAACTGTCAGTTAATTGTTCAAAATAGTTACACCACTATAATCCTCCTGGCATGTACCATACTTCAATTTGTGTATCTACGTATATGACCCTGTATATGCTTTCATATCTGTTTTTAATTTCGATCTAACTTGCAAGGGTTCGATTTTTGCGTGTAAATATTCTACTTTGGTGGTCTTCACTTATAAAGTGCACATGACTTGCCATATCTCTGCTTGTGCCGTGCTTTAGGAAAGGGAAAGAAATGCGTGTGTGAATGCGATCACACACACGTGTTTCCTGTGTGCTTTTGGAGTGTAATGTGAACTTACACATTCCTCTTATTTCCTCCTAACATCTCTATGAATGCCTTGGGTGGGAGTGGGGTTGCATTTCCATTTTTTTTTCCCAGTCACCTCTGCTGAGTTTCTGCTTCTTGGAATTTTCTCTCTGTTATAGTGTCTTGTGTCTTATAGGAATTGCCTCTCTCTACTTACATTTATTCAAGCATGCAATTCATATTCCTTGGTAATTTCTCTAAAACATCACTCACCAAGGTGAGTGAAAGTCCATTGTGTGTAGACTCTTGCTAAATCTGGAAGCATCTGAAAGTGTAGTTCATAGTAGAAGAGTTCAGAATGTCAACTTGCAGAGTCTTGCTCCTTAAAAGTCTTGAGAACTACTCAGCTGGACACTGGTGGATCATACCTGTAATCCTAGCTACTCAGGAGGCTGTGATCCAAAAAGTATCATGATTCTAAGTCAGCCTGGGCAAAAAAAAAAGTCCATGAAACTCTTATCTCCAATTAGCCATGGAAAAGCTAGAAGCAGAGATATGGCTCAAGTGATAGAGCATCAGTCTTGGTTTAAAAAAAAAAAAAAGCTAAGATATAGCACCCAGGCCCTGAGTTTTGAAGAAAAAAGTCTTTAGACCATTCTTTCTCTTCATATTCCAACAATGTTCCTCTATTTGAGCTTAATTTTTCTTCCTCATCCAATCTACTGCTAAGCTAACCAGCAATTCTTAGTTTGATATATATATATATAATATCCTATATAAATATATAATAACTACAAATATAATATTATATATAAACCATTGTAACACATGTATGTGGGGGGGTGTGCATGTGTGTGTGTGTGTTGCTGGTCCTGGGGCTTGAACTCAGGGCCTAGGTACTGTCCTTGAGAATTTTTTGCTCAAGCCTATCACTCT
This sequence comes from Dipodomys merriami, assembly GCF_024711535.1. Taxonomy (NCBI): domain Eukaryota; kingdom Metazoa; phylum Chordata; class Mammalia; order Rodentia; family Heteromyidae; genus Dipodomys; species Dipodomys merriami. The sequence continues at coordinate 12,170,969 of NW_027202271.1, forward strand.
ACCACTTTAGTCACAGCTCTACTCCCAGCTTTTTGGTGGTTAATTGGAAATAAGAGTCTCATGGACTTTCCTGCCTGGGCTGGCTTTGAATTGTGATCCTCAGATCTCAGCCTCCGGAGGAGCTAGGCTTGCAGGTGTGAAACATTGGTGCCTGACCCAGAGAATATCTTTAATGTCAAATGTATGTTGTCAGATGTTGGCTTGCACTACTGCACATCCAGGAAGCTTGTCCAGGAGTGTTTTGGAAAGTCCTTCTTCCATTCACCTCCTCCAACCCCACCAGACAACTCTGACACTTTGATCCTCCAGATGGATCTACTTCTCCAAGGAATCGGGAAAATAGTCTGCATCCCAGCTCCATGGCTTACTTCCTATGTAATCTTTGCTACATGACTGGCCATCCTACACATCTGTTTCCTTTTTTGAGAAGCGACCATTGTAATGTCTACCCTGATGGTTAAATGACATGAGTCTAGGGAAGCACAGAGCTTTGTATCTTGGGGGGGGGTACTGTGAATGGGTGATGACTTTCCCCACCCCCAACATCATGGTGTTTCAGAGCTCAGGCACTCAGCACCTGAGGGCAGGTGCTTAGTACCTATAGCTCCTGGCAGAGTGCTCAGCATGCCCTAGGGCATCCAATACACTTACACTGACAGGAGCTACATTTGACAAGTCAAAAGAGAAGGAAGCATCCAGTGCTGGTGGCTCATGACTGTAATTCTAGCTAATCGGGAGGCTGAGATCTGAGAATCCCAGTTCAAAGCCAGCTCCAGGAGGGAAAGTTCATGAGATTCTTAATTAATCACCAAAAGGCAAGAAGTAGCATTATTGGCTCTAGTAGCAGAGTGTTACCTTTGAGCAAAAAAAAAAACAAGTTCAGGGACTATGCCCAGGCCCTGAGTTCAAGCCCCACAACTGGCACAGAAAATAATAAAGAAAAGAATAAAGACAGAGAAGGAAGCAACTGAAACTGTCTGCAACCTCAGGACAGGGGCTAAGTCTCCACCCCAACCCCAGGATCCAACTCCAAATTTCCCTACCTGAGTCTATGTCTCTCAGAGATTGCTCTTTACCTCCTTTCTCTCTGGCCTTCACTCTGGGAGGGCTGCCTATAGGAGCCAGGTTTTGACATGCTCTTCTTCCATCTGACCCACATACAACACAGCCTAGGCTAGGACCCTCTCCCACACCACCCCTCCGTCATCTGGTTGCTAATAAAATATAGGATGCCCGTTGACACTTTATTTCATACATATGAAAAAGTGATTTGTTATTTGTTGTTAATCAAGCATTCAGAGGCTCCTTTTTGGGCTAGATGGAAGGAAAGAGGCCTTGGGGTGAGGGAAGAATGCCTTTGCTCTGGAAATAGAAAACCAACCCTGGTAACTGAGTAACTCCTGGAGAAGGGGGACAAGGCACTGGTAAGATGTGAAGAAACAAAAATAACCTGTCCTGCTTGGGCAGCGAAGTGGATCGGATGTGAAAGGGCCTTGCAGGGCCCCTTATGGCCCTTTTCAGTTTCTCAGGGCCACAGCTAGGATCAATGGGTCTTGGTGGGAAGTGCATCTCCAAGGAAAGGCTCAGTGGCCAGGACAATAAGTTCTAGTTCTTTTCTTGTGGCCATTGTCTTCTTTAGATTATAAACTGAGCCCCCACACAAACAGATGGACAAAACAGGGCCCTACCAAACTCCATCCACATAGTAAGCTGGAGTACTGGAAATCTAGAGGTATCTCCCTTACTCTTCAAGTCTACTTTTCCTCTCCCTGCTGGATTACAATGGCTTAGCCAGTCACAGCTCACCTCTACCCTCAGGAAGCAGGGAATCCTGACTTCCCACCCCCAATCTCTCTAACTTCCCTCTCCTGGATATAGAAGGCTTAAAGCCATACCTGGCTTTATATATAACCTCTATAGGTACCAGATGATGTTTCTCCCAGAATAAGATGATTTCCTAACAGCATCTATGATATTACCAACCCATCCCGGGTGGTGGTTTTTAAAATTTTTTTATAGTTATTATAAAGATGATGTATAGTTACATAAGTCAGGTAAAGAGTACAATGCCACCCCTTCCCTCTCACTCTCTCCTAGATTTTCCCTCCCATCCCCACCCACAAGTTGTATAGTTCATTTGAGTATCATTGCTGTATTTGTTCATCCTTTCCTGGGTATTGTTGTTTGAGGGATGATCTCAGCCTTCCTACCATTTGTTTCTATATCTTTACCCTCCCTCACTTGGGGCTGGGACTTGTGTATGTCTGTATGTACCCATCTGGGGCTTGAACTCAAGACCTCACACTCAAGAGCCACAGCTCTACCTCCAGTCTTTTGGCAGTTAATTGGAGAAAAGAGTCTCAGGAGCTTTCCTGCAAGGGAGGGGGGGGGAGGGTGCTCGGGTGGCTTCAATCTGAAATCATCAGATCTCAGCCTCCAGTGTACCTAGGAGTACAGATGTGAGCCACTGGTGCCTGGGTGGGGCTGGAGCTCTTGTGACCCGGCCTGGCTTCCCCTTCCCATTCCCTGGCTCTCCTGTATGGTTACCGGGGTTCCCTCCCTGAGATGGAGGTAGGGGAGGGGGCTAGGAGGCCACAGCTCCAGGTTTAGCCCCAGGCCTACCCTCCCCTGAAGCTCCAGGACAGCAAGACTGTGAAAGAATGAAGGTGGCAGGCCAGGGAAGAGAAGTTGGCCTTGCTCTCCTGAGCAGGAAAGGAAGTTGAGAGTCACTGACCTGAGACATTTCTATGAACTGTGACCATGAAGGAGAAAAGGAGGTGGAAGGAGACCACAAGGAGAGGCCACCTTGGGGGAGAGGGGGTGGGGAGCTCCCCCACAGAGTTCCTTCCTTGCCACCAACTTTGCCTTCTTAATTCAATAGGTGTAGTTAGCCTCTAGGAAAGGATAAAGTTGGCTGGGAACTGCTCCCCATCGCCCATGGCACTAGAGGAATTGGAGGTGTCTAGAATGCAGGTCTTTGGCTCTGGTAACTTGGGGTTCAATCCAGGGCAGCTAGCCCTGGAAGGACAGTCAGGGTTGTATCCACACACACACCCATATCCCCTCCCTCCTTCCCTCCTCCCAGGGTCTCTTCTGTAGAAGTGCAGGCTGTTGATGGGTAAGTAAGTGTGTGAGAGAGAGAAGGCGGGAGGAGAGGAAAGGGGAGAGGTGGGGAGAGGTCATCTAGGTCCAAGGAAGTACCAAGTTCCTACCCCCAGCGGCTGACTCAGCCAACTCCCCTCCCCTCCATCAACACCTCCCAAGATGATGAGAACAAAGACACACCGAAAGATTCCAGTTATAAAAATGGGGGAGGAACCATCGGGAACAAAGATCAAGGCTTCAGATTTTCCATGACATTGGTAGTAGGGGCGGAGGCACCGAGCTCCAATCCCCACCCCCAATGCCCTCTGGGAAGAAAAGGACAGCTACCTGGGCGGGGCAATGCCTCCCCTTATTAGCATAGCTCCTCCCCCCTGGGTCACCCTGGGCAGAAGGCTGTGCGGGCAAAACCTTCTGACTCCAGGTCTTTCAAGCCTCCTGGATCTTTGAAATCAGCCCCAGAAGCCAGGGAACTTAACACAGCAGAATCCCCCACCCCAAGCTTGGCGTCATGAGTCAAAAGTCAAGGGTGAGGAGGGAGAAGGGCAGAGAACAGAAGATGAGAGGTCGAAGGGCAGCTGGAACTCCCTGGTCAAGGGGAGCTGACATCTTGGCCTTTGATTCTAATGGGGGGCTGCGGAGGGAGATGTGTCCAGCCCAGTTTATCTTTATAAGAGTGCCTCCAGCTGTTGAAAATGAAATGAGTACTGGCACAGGTGATTCACACCGGTAGTCAGGAGGTTGACATCTAAGGATCACACTTCAAAGCCAGCTGCAGTAGGAAAGTTCATGAAAGTTATTTCCAATTCACCACCAAAAAAAAAGCCAGAAGTAAAGCTGTGGCTCAAGTGAAAAAGCTAACGAAAGAAAAAAAAAAAAGGAAACAAAAAGTGAAATTAATCCATTCATTCTACTGGGACTGAGAACAAACATATTAAGTGGGCAAAAAAAAAAAAGTTGTAGATTTTTAGCTGGGCGCCAGTGACTCACACCTGTAATCCTGGCTACTCAGGAGGCTGAGATCTGAGGATCATGTTCAAAGCCAGCCTGGGCAGGAAAGTCAATGGTGTGGAGCTGTGGCTCAAGTGGTAGAGTGTTTGCCTTGAGTTGAAGAGCTCAAGGACAGCACCCAGGCCCAGAGTTCAAGCCCCACAACTGACAAAAAAAAAAAAAGTTGTAGATTTTAATATATTTTTGGTAAATCAATAAACTTAATATTACTACCTTTGGAGATATGTGCCTACATTATGGGCATAAAGACTTTTATGCATGAACTTCTAAACATAGCCTGTGGGTTTTATATTCATTCAAAAGAGGTATGGGGGAGATGGTTCAGAACAGTTTGAGCCTGTGGGTAGATCTGGGCACCCCCCCACACACACACACCTCAAGTATACCTGGTCTGCCAAGGATGGCACACCTGGTAGGGCTGGCACCACTTAGACAACACCTGGCTCAGGTGCGTACTCACAGTCCTCAGTTCCCTTGAATTGTACCAGTCTAGGCCCCAAGCTCTCTAGGCACCGATCCCATCCCAAATCAACCACAGCTTTTCTGGCTTCCCCACCTCCAATCTGTCGCCTGTCTCCTGCCAGGTTCTCACAAAGCAGGGCCCTCAAGAGTCAAAACAGCCAACAATTCCCTGTAGGAGTTACCAGCCTGGCCAGGGAGGTGACATCTCCCTTCTCTGGGACACTGGAGTACCTGTTCCCAATGCTGGGGTTGTCCCAGAGTTTCTTGTGGGTTTGGGTTTGACCAAGGAACTACCTTAGAATGATAGCCAATCCTAACTATGATTCTGCTTCTGGCCTTGGACTAGGTATTTTAACCATTCTGAGCCTCAGTTTTCTTATCTGTAATATGGGAATGATAAAGTTATTGTGAAATCCAAAGAGGATAAGAGCTAAGAAATTCTTAAGGCTTTGGAAGATAAACAAGGACATAATAAGGGCTGGGAAGGTGGCTCAGTGGTAGAGCGCTTGCCTTGCATGCCTGAGGCTCTGGGTTCGATTCCTCAGCACCACATAAGCAAAAAGAAAAAAGCTGGAAGTGGTGCTGTGGCTCAGGTGGTAGAGCACTAGCCTTGAGCTGAAGAGCTGAGGTACAGCACCCAGGCCCAGAGTTCAGGCCCCACGATTGGACCCCCCCCCCAAAAAAAAAAAGAGTGACAAGGACATGATAGTCACAGATGTCCAGACACCCTTTCTTTCAAGGGCAGAGAAGGACACAGGGACTTCTAGGGTGTGGGTAATATTCTGTCTTGACCTGGAGAGTGGAAACAGGTATTTGATTTGTGATTATTCAACTGTATGCATGCATGTATCCATGTAATGCACATGTATGTGCTGTTTCACAGTATAAAAAATATGATACATATGTGACATTTTCTTGCCTAGTATAAATATTTTTCAAAAAGTATCAGGAAGGCATAGAATCATTTGTGCTCCCTCTGAGAAGCCTCTAGCACTCCTGATTTTTACCTTCTTTCTCAGTGAAAATGGAGAGTAGAGGATGGATGGTGAGGATCTGTGAAATCCAGCTACCAGTTATAAATTCAGACTGTGTTGTTTTCCTTGCTGGAGGCTGCCTGGCAGAGGGGCCTGAGAGGTGTGGAGCACTTGAGGAAAGGCCTTGAGGAAGGCTGTCAATCAAAATACTTCAAAACAGCCTTGGCTTCCCCAGACTTCAGACTTCTGGGAAGATCAGGCCCATCTTTCACCCTGACTTCCTGTTTGAGGTCATCTTCCCCGCCTCCCAGCATCCTTGCACGGGCTCCCACTCCCCAGTAGTTTCCAACTGTATGGCCCCTTTCTCCTGTGAAATCCCCAGGCTCAGCACTCTTCGTGCTTCACGGGTATCCCCCTTGCTGGCCAGGGGATCTCCTTCACGCCCATATCACTGCAGGCTCCTCTAAACAGACACCAGCTATTCCTCAAGGTTCCCAGGGCCTAGCTTGCACCCAGAGCCTTCTCTCATCAAAGTGGAGCCCCCTGGAGAAATTAGGATTCAGAGGGCAGGCCCCCCCTGCTTCCAGGCCCAAGATCCCATGCTGGACCCCACACACTGGCACAAGACAGCCCTCAGGGCTGAGTCCACCCAGCCATCAGAGGCCACAGGAATGTCACCATGCTAATGACCTTCATTCCCTTGCCTTACATTCCTTCCTTTCTCCCTGTCTCTCTCTCTCTCTGACTCGGCTTCTGTTTGACTCTGTGATTTGGCTTCTCCCTTGTGCTGAATTTTCAGTGGGCTTCTGTGTCCAGTCTATTCCAGCTAGCATAGGGCAGCACTGACCTTCCCTCTAAGTATGTGGGGGGGGGGGGGGAAGAGGATAACTGGGCCTATATGGTCTATGTTCTCTGGAGGTCTCACTCAGGGGGGTGGCTAAAGGGAAGTCTCTCTGTGAGGGATGAAGAACAGAGCCAGGGTGAGAGGGACAAAGGAGCAGATAAACCCAGGGTTTATCTGAAGGAGGAGAAAGGGACTAGATGCTGGTAGGTGAATGAAGAATCACGAGGCTGGGTTCAGAGTTGTCTGAGGCCTTGAACAACTGGAATGGAGACGGAAGTTGAATTCTCTAGAAGAAGTCTGGATTTGTAAAAAAATAAATAAATAAAGGTGATTAGATGAATAGGTTCTGATAGCGTGAAGTTCTTTCCAGTGTTTAACCTCTCTCAAGCCTACCTCTCTCCTGTGGGTTTGTATCTTGCACGCTCAGAGTCCAAATAGAGCATCCTGTGAAAGCCAGCACTAGAGAGGTGTCTATGAGGGGCACAGTGTCTTCCTCCCAGGCCTGTGAAGCCACCCTCCCCGCCCACCTGGCAGAGCCCAGAGACCACACTGCGGGCGGTGGCAACTCAAAGCCATGTAGACAGTCTTCCTTTCACACGCTTATTTATTATTCTTTCCCCACCTCTCCACCCCTTTCCCCACCAGCTGCTTAAAATATGTTTTCAAACAGAAAAAAAATCCAACCACAGCTGGAAACCAACCCTAAAGTTAGTCCAGATCGTGGGAGCTGCCAGGGAAAATTGCTGGGGCTCAGGCTGGGCTGCGGGAGGAAGAGCCTTCGCGCTGGAGGCGGCCACTCGGAAGGGGCCTGCAGGGGGCGCACAGATCCCGCCCCCTTACCCCAGCAGTCAGTGGAGGTGCCACGCAGCAGGGCACCTTGGGGGAACACAAATGGACATTCCAGGAGAAGGTAAGACACAGGCACAAACACCCCCCAGTGACTCCAAAATGTGTTAGAAAATTTTTTTTTTATTTTATTCTTTTTGCTGGTCCTGGGGCTTGAACTCAGGGATTAGGCTCTGTCCCTGAACCTCTCTGTGCTCAAGGCTAGCACTCTACCAGCTCTACAGTGCCAGCTTCTTCTGGGTAGTTTATTGGAGATAGGAGTCTCACGGATTTTCCTGCCTGGGCTGGCTTTGAACCACGATCCTCAGATCTCAGCCTCCTGAGTAGCTAGGATTATAAGCCACTGGCACCCAACTGTTAGGAAAGATTTAGACCAAAGGAAGTTTGTTCTAAGCAGTGACTTGTTTGACATACAGTGACTTAAACTTCTTGCTAACCTTTCGAGTAGGGTGTGCTGTCTTCCTGGACCCTACCACAGCTGAAGAAGATGAATAAAGCTGGGTTATTATAGGTGCTATTATTTATTATCCCTCCCAGCTTTTAGAGGAGGAAACTGAGGCACACAGAAGGGAAAGAATCGTATACCATACACCACCCTACAACAGTAGTCAGGGGTTGGGTTACTGTGTTCTGGAAGGACTCCATGGACAGACTCCATACAAGCTGCTATGGTGTCCATGCCATCAGGTCAGGGAGGCAAAGATCCCACGAGAGAAATACAGGTGACCCTTGCTTCCCATGGGGGATTGTTTTTTTTTAACACTCCTCCTGCAAGGACACCTGAACCCAAGGGTGCTCGATCCTCTTATGGAAAATGGCCCAGTATTTATAAATAACCTTGAAACATCTCCCCATGGACTTTAAATAATCTTTAGAGTGTCTACACCGCTCAAAATGAACGCTATGTGAATAGGGGTTTTACTGTAAACATTTATGGAGTCATCACAAGAAAAAAGTCTGCACGTGTACAGTTTAAAATATATAATTCATGACAGTACTGGGGCTTGAACTCAAAGCCCTCACACTCTTGCTTGGCTTTTTTACTCTAAGTTGGTGCTCTATCACTTTAACTACATCTCCATTTCCAAAATGTGTATGTGTGTGTGTGTAGTTTTTGTTTTTTTATTCTGATCCTGGGGCTTGAACACAGGGCCTAGGCACTGTTTTCAGCTTTTTTTTGCTCAAGGTTACCACTCTACTACTTGAGCCATAGCTCCCCTTCTGGCTTTTTTGGTGGTTAATTAGAAATAAGAGTCTCACAGACATTCCTGCCAGGGTTGGCCTTGAACCATGATCCTCCAATCTCAGTTTCCTGAGTAGCTAGGATCACAGGCATGAGCCACGAGAAGCATCCTTACCCCACCCCAGAACTTTTCTCTACCTCTCCACTGCCCCCTCCCCAATTTTTTTTCTTTTGATCTGAGATTGGTTGAATCCTTAGAACTCACAGGGCTGAGGGCCAATTGTATTTGAATCAAAGGATTGTGTATTGAAAAAAAATCATGTCTAAGTTGAACATGTGCAGGCTTTGATTTTTGCCATCATTTCTTCAACAATACAGTATAGTAATGATGTAGCATTTACATGCATAGTCTCATGTCACTTGGAGGCGGCTGAAACCTGGGGAGGCACATGGCTTGTGGGCAATCACTGCCCCATTTTTACACAAGGGACCTGAGAATCCAACTTTAATATCTTATGGTGTCCTGAAACAATCTTTTTTTTTTTTTTTTTTTTTTTTTTGTCGGTCGTGGGGCTTGAACTCTGGGCCTGAGCGCTGTCCCTCAGCTCTTCAGCTCAAGGCGAGCACTCTACCACTTGAGCTACAGCGCCACTTCCTCCTGAAACAATCTTTATAAGCCCTACTGAGGGTAACCATGTAAAGAACAGGACAGTTCAGAGAGAGATGGTCCTGGGTAAATGGTCATCATCTCTGTGAAAGAATGTGTACATTGTAGAGCTCCACCTGGAAAGACAATAGGATTTTCTGTGTACTGGTACTGGGACTTGAACTCAGGGCCTAGGCACTGTCCCTTGGTGTTTTCGCTGATGACACTCTATCACTTGAACCACAGCTCCATTTCTGACTTTTTCTGGTTTTTAAAGAGTCTGATAGACTATTTTGCCCTGGCTGGCTTTAAAACCCAATCCTCAGATCTCAGCCTCCTGAGTAGCTAGGATTACTGATGTAAACCACCAGCGCCCAGCTGACAGCAGGACTTTTGAGTCTCTACCCAGAAACAAAGACAAAGGCAAGCCAGTAGAGTGAGCTGAAACAGGGCCCAAGAGGCCAGTTCCCAATATACAGTGCTTCCCCTTGAAGTGCTGTCCTCACAGCAACTTAGGCCCACAGGGGACAGTGGCTGGAAGAAAATGCCCAGCTAGGCACAGCCCAGTCACAGTGCAACAGCAATTCAGAGCCATTTTCCTCTATCTCCGGCACCCTGGCCTGCCTCACTTCTCCCAAACCCGGAAGAAGTCTGGCTTGACATGGTTGAATACAAGAAGAGAGAGTGCCAGGCTAGAAGGCTGGACTTTTCCCTCTGCTTCCTCACCTTGTATCTGTGGCCTTTCCCAGAACATTCAACACCTCTGAGCATCCCCCCCCTTTCCCTCCCTCCCTCCTTCTCTCTCTCTTTCTGTTGGCTATATTCCTTTTCTCTTTCTTAAGCTTCCTGTTGTCTGTGTCCTCCCTCCCTCCCCCCTCCCTGGCCCCTTTTAGAGGTCTGAAGCCACAAAAATTCAAGGTAACAATTGTTCTTCTCTGTAGCTGAAGACACAAACCACTGGATAAATCCCTGACTACCCTTCAAATGGTAGCAGAAGGGCCTGGCTGCTCTGCTGAGGGCCTTCAGATACAAGTTTCTTATGGATGGCTGTTTAAGGACAAATAGCATGCCAACTGTGGTTGACACTGAGTGAATGTCTATTTCTTGACAGGCATGGTTTCAATGAATGAACTTACTTCATGGTTTCAATGATGCTATTCATCAGGAAACTGAGGCACAGGAAGAGTTACCTGGCTTGTGAGCACTTACTCCCCAGACCCCAGAGCTTACATACTTGATCCTTGGCAGGTTCTGGTTGTTTCTGTCAGAGGGAGGCAGGGAGATCATGTCAGTTCATCGTTGTATCACAAGGCCTGAGACCAGGCCTGTCTTAGGGTACTTGAACGAAGGTCAAGGTTCCTGACTCTGGCCAGAAAGATTGCCTTTGACTAGATTTGGGGTAGCAGAGGAAGAGAGAGCAACAAGCCAAGTTTCTAGAGCCCTAGAATTGGTGCACATGACCTTCCCGTTGCCCATGATGCAATATGGGAAGGATTGTGAGCCTTTCCTCAGCTCTGGAATCAGCTAGACTCCAGCCATAGCCTCCAATTGCAAGTACCTACCTGTTCCAATGAGGGCCTTGCCTGGGGGGGTGTGGGGAGGGGGGACGGGCACCCAGAGCCCTTCCTGTCCCACCTGGCATAAACAAGCCAGGCCTGTACCAGCTTGGTGTTACAGGTAGGCCAGCTTTGGATGGGCTTCTCTCTGGCCTGGCTGTCTCCTGAACCACTTTGCAGAAAGGACTTTCTCATGGGTCTTAAGAAGACAGCTGTCTGAATCAGGAAGCCCTGACTCCCAGGCCTTCTGCGCCCTCTAGTGGAAGCATTGCAATATCTGAGCCTAACAACCTCCCTCACTGTCTGCCTTCCTCCCTACTCTTCTCGCCTTTATTCACCCACCCTCTATGGAATTCTTGTCCACTGGTTTCCAGGGACATCTCATTGTCATGTGTTGGGGACACGGTGCTTGCCCAAGGTGCTCTTCTCAGTCACTCAGCCATCCACCCAATGCTCTAGCAGCCTCTTGTCAATGCCCGGGGACATTATCACTGCCCTCACAGGGCACGGCCTGGCTGCCAGTCAGGATACTCTGGAGAGATGCAGGTGACAGAGGGACAGAATGGCCGGCCCTGCAGGGGATAGCGGCCAGATGCCTCCACAGTGACACTGAGCTGAGCAGTGGGTGGGGAAGGCACAGGAATCGCAAGTGTGTCTGTGTGTACCTCTGTGTGTTTCCGTGTGGTCCATGTGTCTCTATGTGTCCATGTGTGTCAGTGAGTGCCAGTGTGTGTCCATGTGTGCGCCTATGCAAGTCAGTGTGTATGTGTTGGTGTGTGTGCATGTATGTCTGTGTGTTTGTGTATGGGAATGCAGGGTGGGGTAGGAGGTGTGTTTGCAGAGTCTCAGGACACCCTCTGGTGGGGCTTGAACAGCTAAATCAGGCTGTTTAGGTGTAAGAGTGTAAGAAATAGGGTATGCTGGGGTGCCAGACAGGGGAAGAGACCATCCTAGCTAGAGAGGCGAGAGAAAGACCAAGAACCTGCAGTCCAGACTGTTTAGGAGCCTGCAAAGAGTCTCCAGTGACTGGTGTGTACAGTGAATGGGGAGAGGGTAGAAGGGGGTGTGAGGATTGGGGCTGACCCTGGGGCTGTTAGGATCTTCTGAAGTTTTAGGCACAGAGGTGAACACAGTTGGACTTTTGGAAAGAACACTAGTCTAGATCACTAGAGGCATAGAGTGTGGAGAGACAGAAGAGGGATGGAAGGACACGTATCTGGAGATGAGGTAACCCTTGACTCCCAGCTGTGTGATGCCAGAAAAGTCCTGGGGCTTCTTTGAAGTCTGGACCCTTTAGCTATCAGATAGGGGTGGGTGATGATGCACAACCCATAGAATTAGGAAGATGAGGGGCGCCAGGGCACAGAAAACCCTAACTACAGGAAGGACACAGGATACTCATAAATGATCTTAATTGAGTCAGAGGGCCAAGCACACAGCAATTGCAATTGTCTGAGTAAAGCTGCAGATGGCCTGAATGAAGCCATGGGCCCTGGAAGGAGAGGAGAAAAGATCATTCGTTTGACTTTTTTGGGGGGTAGAGGGGGGCAAGGATTTTTGCCTTTCCAGAAATCTCTTGTGAGTTCTGTCTTTCTTCCTCCAGTACTTCCTGGGTCTCTTCCTCCCAACCTTCTGCTCCTGGCTTGGCCACCTGCAGTTTGTCTGGTTGGGGTGAGGCACAGGCCCCCTGGGAATCTGGCAAAGGCTCTTCTGGCTGGACCTCCAAACTCCACATCCAACATGACAATAGGTGTTGACTGGAGTTTCAGCCAAATGACAGTCAGATGTAGCTTATCTGTGAAGCTGGTGGAGGTGGTGAGAAAGGAATCGTGGAGAAGGCCGCCATGGAGACTGGCTGGTGGCATCCAGGCTTCATCCCTGACTCCCTAGGGAGTTAACATCAAGCAAGCTCACTTCTGGACACCCCTTGGACACAGCCCCTCGAATTTTCTAGTGCAGGCTGCCTTCCTCCCAACCCTGACTCCAAGGTATACAGCTTGATTCTCCTTAGAGCATGTGTTCCTTGGGTTGCCAGCAATGGGTGGGGAGTTGGAGTACAGCAATGATGAGGGGGAGAGAGGGAGGGGAGGAAGAGGGGAAGAGGAAGAGAGAGACTAGGGGAGGGGAGCAAGAGGGAACTAACTTGAGAGCAGAAAATCCACAGATTCCCCATGTCTCAGTTTCTCCACCAATAAAATGGAAACAGCCAGGAAATGATAACTCACGCCTGTAATCCTAGCTACTCTGGAGGCTTAGATCTGAGGATCATGATTTGAAGTCAGCCCAGGCAGGAAAGTCTATGGGTCTCTTATTCCAATTAGCCACCAAAAAGCCAGAAGTGGAGCTGTGACTCAAGTGGTCCAATGCTAACCTTGAGTGAAATGGCTCAGGGACAGTGCCAAGTCCTTGAATTCAAGCCCCAGGACTGGCAAAAAAGAAAAAGAAGAAGGGGAAGGGGAAGGAGAAGGAGGAGAAGGAGAAGGAGGAGAAGGAAGTAACAGCTGTTTCCCACTAAAGCAAGTTCCTTGTAAGTGGGAGACTGGTCTGTTGTGAATTTCTTTTCTTTCCCCCCAGTTGTGGCGCCTGAACTCTGGGCCTGGGCACTATCCCTCAGCTCTTCAGCTCAAGGCTAGCGCTCTACCACTTGAGCCACAGTGCCACTTCCGGCTTTTTCTGCTTATGTGGCGCTGAGGAATCGAACGCAGGGTCTCGTGCATGCAAGGCAAGCGCTTTACCACTGAGCCACCTTCCCAAACCCTGTGGTGAATTTCTTAAATGCAAGGGACCTTCTTTCCCTCATCTCCTTTCCTCCTCTTATAGAGTTGAACCTGGAACCATTTCCTGACTTTAAAACACAGGGGCCTGACCAAACTTTGACTGTTAGATACAAAGGCTTTCTGTGCCCCCTTTAATCTACCTGGGTACCTCAGTGGCTATAGCAGAGGGGCTCCCCAAGTATGAAGGGGGTGTGATCCCCAAACAAGAAGACTGAGACTTGGAGATGTCTTTGAACTTCAAGCATGGACTAAAGCAGGCAGAACAGAGACCAGGAAGAGCATGCCCAAGCGTAAACCCCAGCTTCTATCCATGCTAAGCGTCCTCCAGCCTCTCCTGTCCCCAGATGTGAGTAGGAGGAAGGAGGCAGATCCAGGCAAAGCTCATCCCTGGCCTCTTCTGCTCCAATGGCCTTTCACAACCAGCAGATCTTTTGAGTCTCCTTTGCCCATGACCTGAAAGTCCAAGAGGCCATAATAGCCATGGAGAAGCTGAGGAGACTACGAGTAGAGGAAATGTCCCCATAGCCCCTTCACTGCCCTGGCCCACCCCGACAGCCCCAATGAGCTCACGTCTGCAGGAACCTCAGTGCTTATAACCAGGATGCTGAGACAAACTTGGAAGGCAGAACTAGGTGAGAAGTGCTGGCTTGTCTCCTCAGGAATGTGTGGGCCAATTAAAACTGCCTCCCAGATGGCTCTAGCGGAAGCTGGGGCTGCCCCCAACCCCAACATGCTGGCCAGCCTCCAGGCTGAAGCTCTAGTGGGCCTACTCTGTGTCAGACATCAGGGTGGATGCTGGGGAAACAGGAAGCGACAAGAACTACAACAGACAGGCACACCGTGTGTGTGGTGTGTGTGTGTGTGTGTGTGTGTGTGTGTGTGTATGCATGCATATGTGTGCATGGGCCAGTCCTCGGGCTTGAACTCAGGGCCTGGCTCTGTCCCTGAGCTTTCTTGTTCAAGGCTAGCACTCTACCACTCTCCCACAGCTTCACTTCTGGCTTTTTTTTTGTAGTTTATTGAAGATAAAAGACTCACAGACTTCCTGACCTGGCTGGCTTCACATTGCTCATGATCCTCAGATCTCAGCCTCCTGAGTGGCTAGGATTACAGGCATGAGCCATTGGAGCCCAGCCATACACACTTTTGGTAGCAGATGGTCAGAGATCTCAGGGGTCTGTGATGTCCTATATACCACACCATCTCTAATCTCTCATGGGCCACCAGACCTGCCTCTTCCTAACCACAAGTCCTATGCTTTTAGTTTGTCTTCTTCCATTTGATCCTTCCTTCCTTCCTTCCTTCCTTCCTTCCTTCCTTCCTTCCTTCCTTCCTTCCTTCCTTCCTTCTTTCCTTCCCCCCTCCCCACCCCCACTTCTCTTTATTTTTTTTTGTATTTGTTTTGTCAGTCGTGGGGCTTGAACTCTGAGCCTCAGCACTGCCCCTCAGCTCTTCAGCTCAAGGCGAGCGCTCTACCACTTGAGCCACAGCGCCACTTCCTCTCTTTATTTTTTTTATATGCTGGTCCTGGGGTTTGTTTCTGAGCACTTGGGCCTGGACAATATTTCTAAGTCTTTTTGCTCAACCACAGAGCTCCACTTCCAGTTTGGGGGCTGTTAATTAGAGATAAAGTCTCACAGACTTTCCAGCTCAGGCTGACTTCAAACCACAATTCTCAGCTCTCAGCCTCCTAAGTAGCTAGGATTAGAGGCATCCAGGCATTTTTTTCTTATATGAGATAGAGTCTCTTGCTGGTCTTGGCATTGTTAATTCTCCTTCCGCAGCTTTCTAAGGACAGGGATGACAGGCATGTACTACCACACCCAGATCTCTCTCCTTTCACTTTTTTTTTCAGTAAAATATTTTTTTCAGTGTACTTTTTTTCTGCAAAAACGTTACACTCATAGGATGACAAGTATATTATGGTGAAATAAATCAAGACTGTTGCATGTGCATATTTAAATGAACTGACCAAAAACATTGCCTATAATTCACATTTGAACATTTTAAGCGAAGAACTCAAAGTAGAACAATCAGGACGGAAATGATTTTCCTGTATTTCATTTGATGAATCATGTTGGTCGCAGATTTAGGAAAGGCCTTTTAGCATAGCAGCTGGAAAGAGTTCATAGATCTACACAAGTGAACCGTTTATGATATTCCGTTTCTGCTCACTGATGGGCTGAGTGTTTGTACTGCTGATGGGAGCTGGCACTCTAATTAGAAGGCGATTGTCTTTAATCCTTCAGCTGAATGAGCCGACTTGGCAGCTGGACAAGGGAAAGACTGTAATGAGGACAGTTCCAATACCATGGACTAGTGGAGGGCACCCCTTTACTCTTGGGATAGATTTTTCTCAAACTTCCTTCCTCCTTCCCTACCTCCCTCCCTTCTTTCCTTCCTTCCTTCCTTCCTTCTTTCCTTCCTTCCTTCCTTCCTTCCTTCCTTCCTTCCTTCCTTCCTTCCTTCCTTCCTTCCCCTTCCCCTTCCCCTTTTCTCTTTCTTTTCTGAGGTGCTAGTACTGGGGCTTAAACTCAGGGCCTCCTATTTTCACTCAGTTTTCTTGCTCACAGCTGGAGCTTTACCACATGACCCATGCCTTCAGGCCAGCTTTTTACTGGTTCATTGAAGAGGGGGTCTTGATGACTTTTCTTCTTTGGGTGGCTTTGAACCTTTATCCTCCAACTTCCTGAGTAGTTAGGATCACCAGTATGAACCACCAGCACCCAGCTAGTCTCTACATTTTTTAAAGCCTAAATAGAAGATGAGAGAGCAAAATAAAGATGTCTGGAAAGAAGGGTTCATTCACAAGGAATAGCAATTGCTGGGATATCAAGGAAGAATTTCTGACACAAACCAAAATGGTCATGTCATATTTTTATTGTATATGTATGTGCGCGTGCACGTATACATACGTACACATGCCATTACTGGGTCTTGAACTCATGGTCTTCAGTTCTCCCTTAGCTTTTCACTCTAGCCGGCTGGTGCTCTACTATGTGAGCTACAGCTCCACTTCCAGCTTTTAACTGGTTAATTGGAGATAAAAGTCTCATGGGTTTGTCTACCCAGGCTGGCTTTGAACTGCAATCCTCAGAACTCAACCTTCTGAGTAGTTAGGAGGAATTCAAAAGATAGGCATGCTATCAGCGACTAGGATTGGAACAGGAAACAAAAGGTTAAGGGATCAGATGAATCCCTCCCCCCTCCCACACACACACCTTTAAGGAACTTTCCCAGAAGTTCAACATTACATTTTATACCTCACTGGCCAGAGCCAGTGTCACATTGCTACCTTCACTGCAAGAGAGGCTTGGAAGTGTATTTGTAGTTGACTGTTTGCTTTTCCCAACAATGCTGGATTTCTTTAGATTAAAAAAAACTACAAGCTAGGGCTGGGAAGGAGGCTCAGTGGTACAGTAATTGCCTTGTATGCATGAGATCCTGGGTTTGAATCCTCAGCACCACATAAGCAGAAAAAGACAGAAGTGGCACTGTGGCTCAAGTGGTAGAGCACTAGCCTTGAGCTGAAGAGCTGAGGGACAGTGCCCAGGCCCAGAGTTCAGGCCCCATGACTGACAAAAATAAAAATAAAAAATACAAGATGGAGCCAGGTATCCATGGCTTATGCCTATAATCCTAGCTATTCAGGTGGCTGAGATCTAAAGCTCGTGGTTCAAAGCCATCCTAGGCAGAAAAGTCCTCATAAGACTCTTATCTCCAATGAATCACTAAAAAACCAGAAGTGGCACTGTGGCTCAAAGTGGCAAAGTGCTAGCCTTGAGCAAAAAAAAAGCTCAGAGACAGTGCTCAGGCCGAGTTCAAGCCCCACGACAGACCAAAAACAAACAAAAAACACATAAGCTGGAATAGAACTTGCAAGGAAAGAAATGAAAAACAGATTTCAGGAAGGAGGTCACATTGGGCAGAGTTGGGAGAAAGGGACCAATAGCTTCTTGTTACTTCAGACAAAGCCCAGTGTGGAATTGGGTGTTGGTGGCTCACACCTGTGATCCTAGCCACTCAGGAGGCTAAGACCTGAGCATTATGGTTTGAAGCCTCCACAGGAAAGTGTATGAGAGTCTTATCTGCAATTAACCACCAAAAACCCAGAAATGGAGCTGTGACTTTCATGGTAGAGCACCAGCTTTGAGTGAAAAAGCTAAAGGACAGTGCCCAGGCCTTGAGTTCAAGCCCCAGCACTAGCATGAAAGAATGAATTAGTAGTGCCATATGGTCAATACAAGATATATCCAATCCAGATTAGAATTTCAAGAACCAACCCCGAAATGCATACATGCTATGCAAAAGCAACGGATGGTGCGTCTTCGATGCTTGCACACGCTCCCGAGTGTGTACCTGTGCCTAATAAAAGACTATAGAGCTCATGTCTGACTGTCTCCGAATGCTTCCTTGCAGCAGAGTCAAGGCCCTGAGGCTGAGGTCCCTGCCACTGCCACGGGGAGGGACCTCTGCGTCCTCACACCCAGCAGCAGGGACACATCATCAAAACATGCATCCGGATCCTGTACCGGACCGCACCGAGAGCAGGTTCTTATGTGTTTGGCTGTTGGCATCGTCAGGATCTACACGGCAGTGTCTACACAGCGTTGACCCCAGGTGCTGCCCATCCCCTCCACTCACAGAGCTAAATCGATCCACTTGCTCCCAGCTTTTTCTGGGGGAAAAGCCGAGCCACCGGGTCTCCCTGCTCAACAAGCCGCACCCAAGCTGCACCTGGTGCCGCCCTCTATCGCCCTCTGCCGGTAAGGAGCGGACTCTGCCGCTACGCCGAGGCCGAAAAGCCGGGAGCTGCCAGAGTGCGCAGGCGCGCGAGCGCAGGTCGACGTCTACCTCCCGACCCCAGCCTGCTGACATTCTGCACATGCGCACCAAGTAGCGGCCAGCTGGGAGGGCTGGAGAAGACTGGTAACAAACGCGACCAAGGGAGGCAGGTGGCCGAAGGAGAGTGGTCCGGAGAGGAGCTGCCGGGAGTTTGTGCCCTAAAGGTCCGGGAACGTCAACGTTTGTCCCCCCCCCACCCCCGTGGCTTTGGAGCTGGGAATAGCGCCTTTGATTGGTTGATTGATCTCTTTAGGCTGGGGGCGTGACCTCAGGGGGCCTCGGGGCCGGGGTGACCCCGAGGCCTGCCATGGACCCGATGCCAGTTGTTTGTCCCCTGGTGGAGGACACCGAGTTTTCCGATGGCGGAGAGGAAGGGCCGGGGGTGGGCCGGATGGTGGGGGGGGTCGGTGAGGGGCCGGGCAGGTATAGGGGGTGACATGTCAGGATAAAGGATGGGGCGTCCTCCTACAACAGTGAGGATCCGGGTAGAACTTTCCTGGGGCGCCCTCCCGGGCCGCGACGCGTCCTGGTTGCATCTCCACTGTGTTTACAGGAAGAAGTGGGTTGTTTTTGTGGCCTGATGTGTGTCTCCCCCTCGTTCTAGGACATGACCCAGGGGATCCAGCAAGGCCATGGGGTCTCAGCATTCTGCCTTGGCCCGACCGCCCTCTTACCAGAAAAGGAGAGGAGAGGATGGGGAGGATTTGCTAGCCGATCCAGAGCAGGAAGAGGCCATCGCGCAGTTCCCCTACGTGGAGTTCACCGGGAGAGATAGCATCACCTGTCTGACGTGCCAGGGAACGGGCTACATCCCCACAGGTGAGACTCCCGAGTGATCAGGGAAGGGCTGGTTTCTCCAGCAAGTATCTCCCAAGGATTTCTCACACGCATCTTTCCCCAACAGCTCTTCTCCTAAAGAGGAGAAAAATAGACTGGCCTGAATGGAGCTAAGCTTGGCTGACTTGATTAACTTGGGCAGATTTCACAACTTCCACTGTTCTCCTGTGTTTGAGAACTCTTTCTGTTCATGGCTTGTGCACTTTCATTCCTCTCCCCTGGCCCTGTTCAGTGGGATAGTCATTTATGTTGTAGGATTTGTTGACAGGCATCTTTCTTTTTCTTTCCTCCCTTCCTTCCACCTTCCCTCCCCCATCTCCCTCCCTCCCTCCCATCACTCTCTCTCTCTCTCTCCCTCTCCCCCCCTCTTCCTCTCCCTCTCCCCCCTCTTCCTCTCCCTCCCTCTTCCTCTCCCTCCCTCCCTCCCTCTCTCTCCCTCCCTCCCTCACTCTCCCTCCCTCCCTCCCTCCCTCTCTCTCCCTCCCTCCCTTCCTCTCTCTCCCTCCCTCCCTCCCTCTCTCTCCCTCCCTCCCTCTCTCTCCCTCCCTTTCTCCCTCCCTCTTTCTCCCTCCCTCTTTCTCCCCCCCTCTCTCTTTGTTTTTGTTTCCTTTTGTGCCAACGCTGGAGCTTGAACTCAGGGCCTTGATGGGCCTATTTTTCTCTCAAGGCAGGTGCTCTACCACTTGAGCCACACCTCCAGTTCATCTTCTTGCTGGTTAATTGGAGATAAGAGTCTCATGGACTTCTCTGCCTGGGCTGGCATTGAACTATGATCCTCAGATCTGAGCCTCCTGAGTAGCTTAGATGATGAGACTGAGCCATTTAGCAAGCTACTCTGGAACCTTCTTTACCAGGAAGCAAAAGAATTATTAGCCGAAGGTATACACAGTGTGTCAGATATGGGGGAACACATGCACAGAAGTACAGACTGAATTCAGTAGAGGAATGCCTATTGCTAAATTGTCTTTCAGAAAGTCTTAACAGCTTAGATGGAGAGTCACAAAGTTTAGAGCTGGTAAGAACCTCAGAAAACATTGAAATCAAAACTTGGCTTTAGAAGAAACAGTAACCAGCGCCATGAGATAAAGCTGTGGTAAATTTCTCAGCTGCCTTGGAAGCACTGGTAGCTTTTGCACGATTTGTGGCACTCTCTGGGGGTTTTTTTTCCTTTCTTGTGTGTATGTGTGTATGAGTGCACATGCACATGCGTGTATGCACCAATACTAGGCTGTGCACTCAAGCCTTCTTGTCAAGACTGGCACTTTATCACTTGAGCCACACCTTTAATTCCAGCCTTTTATTAGTTAAGTAGAGACCAGAGTCTGTCAGATTTATCTCCCCAGGCTGGGAAGTGATCATCATGTCTCAGCTTCCTGAGTAGTTAGGATTATAGGTATGAACCACCAGTACCTAGCATCCTTTTATGATTGTTGTTCATTAGACTTAAAATTTGAGATTAATTTGTTTTTTGTTTTTGGGGGTTTTTGTGTCCATCCTAGGGCTTGAACCCAAGGCTTAGGTGCTGTCCCTGAGCATTTTTGCTCAAGGCTAGAACTCTATCACTTGAGTCACAGCTCCACTTCTGGCTTTTTGGTGGTTAATTGGAGATACAAGTCTCATGGACTTTCCTGCCCAGGCTGGGTTCCAACTGTGATCCTCAGATTTCAGCCTCCTGAGTAGCTAAGATTATAACTGTGAGCCACTGACACCTGGCCCAAGATAAATATTTTTGAAGCAATCACTCAGATGTTTGCTGTAGTGGGCTGCCGTAAGGTGGGGTGAGAAGGATTGTCCACACGTTGGAGCTACAAAGGGAGTGTTTGGTTCTTTTCTAGAGCAAGTCAATGAATTGGTGGCCTTGATCCCCCACAGTGACCAGAGACTGCGTCCTCAGAGAACGTAAGTTCCCTGCCTCCTACCTGTTAACTCGCTTCTGTTCCCAGTTCCTTCTTACATGTGTGAATGCCAGGTAATTCTTAGAAAATTGCATCTATCCTTGTAAAATGCCCTATTTCTTTCATTGCTATTTACCCAAGCAGGGAAAATAGCAATAAATGCTATCAATGTTCTGCCTCCATCACGAACTGGGGAAAGAAACTTGAGGCTAAACATGTCCTAAGGGCCCAATAAAGAGATGGGTGTCCTGGGAGGGAAGGAAATGTCTAGGAAAGGCACAGATGAGCTTCTCAGGGTGCAAACAATGTTTCCATGGGTTTAGAAAGACTTCTTGCCTTGTCTCTGGTTCCTGAGTCTTTGGACTCTGTTTGGACGCTCCTCTAGTTTTGAGTTTTATATTAACTTTTAACTGCTTCCAACCTTGATATCTGACTGCCCAGTTGGTCACATGCGTGTGTGCTTTACTGCAGTAAACAGTATGTCCTTCTGTCGGTCCTGCTGTGTCTCCTGGCATCCGGTCTGGTGGTCTTCTTCCTGTTCCCACATTCAGTCCTTGTGGACGATGATGGCATCAAAGTGGTGAAAGTGACATTTAACACACAGGACTCCCTTGTGATCCTCGCCATCACGGTATAACACTGGCTCTCTCTTTCTCTGTTGAGCACTTTCCAATCTAAGATCCAGGATGTTTTTCACCCTTGTTTCCTTCCTTGCCCTGATACAGGCCACACTGAAGATCAGGAACTCCAACTTCTACCCTGTGGCTGTGACCAGTCTGTCCAGCCAGGTTCAGTACATGAACACAGTGGTTGGCACACATGTGACTGCTAATGCGTCTCTCATCCCCCCGCGGAGTGAGCAGCTGGTAGGTGTTGCTTTCTGGGTCCCTGCCCCTAAGCCTACAGTGAGAGGAGGAAGAAAGAAATGCCATAGTCTGCCTGTTTGTTTTTTTTCCCTTTTCCTCTCCTCATTTGCACTTGAGAAAGATCTGATGGGCTCTGAAATTACGAGCAGTTGTTCACATATGCATATATGGGGGGAAATGGCATCTAACTATTTGGGGAACAATATTGTTTGTAAGAAAAAACAGGCCTGCCATGATGTGCCAGAGAGATGCTATATTCAGTCTAAGGGTCATTAGCCTATCAAAAGCAAAGAGATTGGAAGTATTTATTAGAGGCTCTGTGGACTGTCATGGGAGTCTTAGGGACATATTTACACATTTTGTAAATTATCTCAGGCCTGTGGGTTTCAGGCCTATAGTGCTGCACCATGCGAAGCCTGTTTCACTGCTGATGGATGCCATTGCCTTTTTTCCAGGTGAATTTCACAGTGAAGGCTGAGATGGGAGGACCCTATTCCTATGTATAGTAAGAACAATGCTTGTTTATGTGTGCTCTTGACCAGAGGAAAAGATTGGGAGCTCTGTTCAATTAACTGAGGCCTGACCCTCCTGGCCTAAATACCCAGCCTTTGGTACCATAGGCTCCCTAGCTTTATTTATCTAGAGATTCTTTTAGAACAGATATCAACTCACAGGAGAATGAATTCCCAAAAGAGAATGTTATGCCACTAGAAACATTACTGGGCCATAGTGTTCCTGGTTTTTGTTGTTGATTTTAATCAGTCACAGGGTTTGAACTCAGGACCTGGGTGCTATTCCTGAGCTTTTTCACTCAAAGCTAGAGCTCTGCCACTTTGAGCCATAGCACTACTTCTGGTTTTCTGGTAATTGATTGGAGATAAGAGTCTCATGGACTTTCCTGACTGGCTCCTGAGTAGCTAGGATTATAGGTGTGAGCCACTGGTGCTCAGCTGTTCATGGGTTTTAAAAAGAAAAAAAAAAAAAGCTAGGTTCCAGTGGCTCAAGCATACGCCTATAATTGTAGCTACTCAGAAGCCTGAGGTCTGAGGATTATAGTTTGAATCCAGCCAGAGCAGGGAAGTCCATGAGACTCTTATCTACAATAAACTACCAGAAAAGTCAGAGGTGGAGCTATGGCTCAAGTGGTAGAGCTCCAGACTTGAGCAAAAGAAGCTCAAGGACAGCACCTAGCCCCTGTCTTCAAGCCCCAGGACAGGCAAAACAAACCAAAACAAAAAACACCTCATCCTGATGCAGAAAAAATGACATTTGTGGCCGACAACTAGCAGACCAGCCAGTGCTTGAGTCAGAGGGTGGGTCCCAGGGAGAAGAGGTGCCACAAAGACACTAGCAGGGGAACTCCATCCTCTTTCTACTGATCCTCTTGGATTCAAAGTCACCGTGTCCATATTCACTGTTTGGCAGCTTCTTCTGTACAGTTCCGGGTATCCTGGTACACAACATCGTGATCTTCATGAGGTATGTCTCTTGGTTCCCTCTCCTGGTGACCTTGAAGTGGACCTATACTACCAGGTCCTGTGGGCTTACATCATTTCCCCAGTGCCTTACAGCACACATGCCCAAGACCCTCAGGATGCTTCCTGTGTGGAGTCCATGTTCACAAGTCACTGACTTCCTAGTCGAGCATGCAGTTTTCTCCATGAAAGAGTCTAAACACATAGCGAGCCCCTTACAGTCCTAGTGAGACCTGGGCAGAGCTTTCTCAGGGTGTACATAGAGGGCGTGTGACCAGTTGTACACACATTACCACGTTATGGACCTTTTCAGGTTATGCTTAGGACTGTTAGCTTTTCAGGTGACAGGCTCTGCTATAGACATTTGAAATATAAGGATTCTTAGGAGTATTGACATTTGGGATCAGACAGTTCTTCCTTGTAGAATACATTTCTGTACATTGTAGGATGTTTAATGGCATTCTAGTTTCTTCCTACTAGCTGGTAAGACTCCTCACCCTCAGCCTTCCTCAATTGTAATAATTCAAAGTACTTCCAGATATTTCCAGAAGTCCCCTATGGGTAAAGTGATCCCTGGTAAGAACCATTTATTTAGAAAGTCACCTATGACACCACATCTTTAGCCATGGAAAGAGCCTCTATCCTCCAGATAATATAAATGTGAAGATACATGCCTGGGGTCCAGATGGGTGTTGGGGCTTGGACTTACAGGAAACTCTTTGGGTGATTTTTCTTGTTGATTTTATCTCTTGGTTTTCTTTTCCCTAGGACTTCAGTGAAGATTTTGTATATTGGCCTCACAACCCAGAGCTCCCTGGAGACACATCACTATGTGGACTGTGGAGCGAATTCCACAGTTGTGTAGCACGTGCTCTTGGCCAAAGTAACTGTGGTAGTAGCCAGCACCTGTTCCCAGGGCCCCAGCTCTGTGCCAGCTGTACATTGCATGAGTAGAGAAGGAATCGGTTCTCTCAAGTCCCAGCAAACAGCCTCCTGCCACACGGGGGCAGCGGCTCTTAACAACACCAAGTACATTTCTCACAATCAGCAGGAACACAACCCAGTGCCTAGTTTATACCAAGCAAATAGCACTCAATAAAAGTTTGAAGATTTTAATTCAGGTCTTTTTGCAGCTGTTCTTAAGCATTGCAAGCTAAAATCATAGCAGGGTCTAGGTGGTCAGACTAGAGGTATATGGAGGGAGGTCTATAGATATAGCTGAGGCCACAGCCATGCCTGATCTGCGAGGAGAGCACAAACTCACTCAGTATGGGCACTTGTTTTTCCTGTTCCCTAGGAGCGTTTTTGTTTTTTTTTTTCCTGTGTGTGTGCGTGTGCGTGCATGCATGCATGCACGTGTACATGCTGGTACTGGGGCTTGAGCTCTCCTTTGGCTCTTTCACTCACACCACTTCAGCCACATCTGGCTTTTTGGTGGCTAAGAATCTCATAGATTTGTCTGCCTGGTCTGGCTTTGAACCAATATTCTCAAATCTCAGGCTCCTGAGTAGGATTATAGGCATGAGCCATAAATGCCCAGCTCCCAGAATATTTTTAAAACAACAGTTGTGCCAGGAAAGGTGACTCCTGCCTGTACTCCCAGCAACTTAGGAGGCAGTGGTGGGAGAATTTCAAGTTTGAGGCCAGACTAGACAAAAGATAACAATACCGTCTCAAACAATTAAAAGGTAAAATCTAAAAGGGCTTGGAGCATAACCCAAATGGTAGAGTCCTTACATCACACCTTGGCTCAGTCCCCAGTACTGAAAAATACAAAAACAAAAAGGTAAAGGATTTTCTTTCCATTAGAAAGATAATGTTTCTACTAAGAGTTTATGTAAGGCTTGATTCTCTCCATCCATCAGCAGGAACTTGGTTTGGAGATGTGATAGAAAAATAAACTCTGCTTTTGATTCATCTCTGTCTCCTGGGCCCTGATGGGTTCATAGTTCTGGGGAATCAGAACATGGCTGCCTAAGTGCACATGATGCACTTTGGGGAGGGAAGAGAAAAGAGTAAACACATGGTGTCTACCTATCTGAGCACCTGTTAGAACAACACAAGGCTGCCCTGGTGCTCTTCCCAAATAGAGCATGCAGCACCCCTTAGAGGTCTAAAGAGGTAGGGCAGAGATGCCCAGTGTGAGAAGCTACTTACCTAAGAGGAATTCGCCTCCAGCCCCATCTGACTTTACTCCTGAAAATCTGGTTAGAAGGGGATTTTTGTTTGTTGGTTTGTTTTTTAGAAAGATTTCTTGATGGGGCACTGGTGGCTCATGCCTGTAATCCTAGCTACTTAGGAGGCTACGATCTGAGAATTGTGGTTCAAAGCCTGACCAGGAAAGTGTGAGACTCTTATTTCCAATTAACTACCAAAAGCCAGAAGTAATCTGTTACTCAAGTGGTAGAGTGCTAGCCTTGGGCAAGAGAAACTCAGGGATAGTACCCAGACCCTGAATTCAAGCCCCAGGACCAGCATACACACAAAAAAAGTACTTCCACTACATCCAGTGTCTGAGACAGGAGCGTGGGTTGCAGTTGTAAGAGGGCAGAGAACACAGAAGCTTGAGTGGTCAGGTGCGAGATGGACTCTAGCATTCCACAGAGGCTTCGAGAAACACCAGCAGAGCAGCGTAGGATGGCAGGGCCTATACATTAGGTAATGTCCTCATTCTCTTAGCTTGGCTTTTTGCTACTTGCTTAATGTTTGCTCTGCAAACATGCCAGGTTTTATGACTGGCTGACAGTAGCCATGATCGAGTTGCTCCATAGCAGGGTCGAACACTGGCGTCCCAGAGTTAGCTGAGCTATGTGATGTGTGCACAGCAGTGGTGACAGTGACCAGTGATAAAGAAGCAGCAGCTCCCATTGCCAAGGGTGTTGCTCTTGGTTTTATCATGGGGGCTATCAATTCTTGAACAACAACAAAAATAAATCTAGCATTTTCTCTTAACAGTCCTGCAGATTAGAAAGGAGAGTAGTGGATTCATGCGTGACTTCATTACCATTGTTTTTCCAGCAGATTGCAATGAGGAATGTGCCTTGGAGGTGAGGCTTTGCTGGAGATTGTGTCTGGGTTCCAGCGACTCACCCCTATAATCCTAGCTAGTCATGAAGCTGAGATCCGAGCATCACAGTTCAAAACCAGCCCAGGGTAGTCAACTCTAAGAGACTCTTATCTCCAGTTAACCACCAAAAAGCTGGTGTGGTTGAAGTGGTAGAGTGCCGGCCTTGAGTGGAAAAAGACAAGTGAGAACATAAGGCCCGGAGTTCAAGTCCCAATGCCAGCACAAAAACAAAAATAGAACAACTATTGAGAGCCTGGTGTATGCCAAAGATTGCAATTTCTGTTGTGTTTTGTCCAAAGTTGAAGCTAGAAGTTTGTAAGTCCATCACAAGCCTTTCATGCTCATCAGACCTACATTGCCTCCACCAGCTATTTGGCAGCCCTGCCCCACGGTAGGACTGCCGAGATCTCTAGGTCACTTGTACAACAATTTACTCATACAGTCAGCCTATTTGCTAAAAGCTCTGCATCCATCAATAGGACTTTGATTTTTGCCTAGGCAGAATAGTCATTCTTTCCCATTATAAATATAATTCTTGCCGGGCTGGTAGTTTCTACCTAGAATCCTACACAGGAAGCTGAGATCTGAGGATCCAGAGTCGAAAGCCAGCTAGAGAGTGCTCTCAGACTGGTAGAGTCTTATCTCACAGTTAACCAGTAAAAATCTCCAAGTAGAGCTGTGGCTCAAATGTAGAGCACCAGCCTTGACCAAGAAAGCTAGGGGACAGTGTCCAGGCCTTCAGTTCAGGTCCAGCACTGGTACAAAAAATAAAATAAAAATAAATAATTCATTCCTCATTACCTTGTTGGCACTCCTTTACAGTTCTGTTCTTTTAGTTGTTTAGTGGGTGACTCTATTTCACAAATTATCCTTTCATTTACTGTGAATCCAGAGGACTGGAGAGGAAGGTGAGTCTTGCATGGAGTTCAGGCAGCTGGCTCTTAGCGTACAGCCTTTTGACGCCAGATACTTTCATAGAGAGGAGGAAATATTAAGACTGGAAAAGTAACCTGATAGAACCCTCATGTCTAGCCACCCCATTCACTCATCCTGCTGGCACGGAAATTTGACAGGTTCTGACCAGAGAGACCCTCTGCATAAGCAGTCTGGGGGATTAGCCATGATTCTGGTTAGGACTAAGCAACAGTAGCTAGTACAGCACTGTCAAGCAGGATGTACTTTCCAACTTCACCTTAGGTGCAAGGCTTTGTGTTCCATGCCCCCACCTGGAATTCTTCTGCATCCAGATGTGTCCTTTAGAGATCCTTGTGTTAAAAGCTTGGTCCCAGGATGATGTTATGAGAAGGTACTGGAACTTAGATTGGGCCTAGAGGGAGATCTCTCCATCCAACCCTGGGAACACTTGCTATTATTTGCAGGTTTTACTGGGCATTCAGGAAGTGGATGGGATGCAAGGGGTCAGCCATGTGCACCATCTCTTGCAGATGTCTAAGTGGTCACAACCTACTGGATTTGTGTATTCTAAGTAGGAAGCTCTAACCTAGAAGGAAGCAGCCTTGAATTGACAGGTTGGAACCATCCATCTCTTTAGCACCACCTACTCATTTAGGGCAGGTTTCACAATCATCTCCTTGCTCACCCCTCTCACTGGGTAGAAGGGTTGTTTACTTTTTAATTATGAAATATCTAGTCCCTTTTTTTTTTTTGAGTGGGGGGCAATCCTGGCACTTGAACTCTGGGCCTGGGTGCTGTTCCTGAGGTTTTGTGCTCAAGGCTAGCCCTCTATAACTTGTACCACAGCTCCACTTCCAGCCTCTTCTGGTAACTAATTGGAGATAAGAGTTTCACAGACACCACACACCTGCCCCCCCCCCTCCTGCCAAGGCTGCCTTTGAACAATGATCCTCAGATAATAGCTTCCTGAATAGCTAGGATTATAGGTGTGAGTCACTGGCACCCTGCTAAACTACCTAGTCTTAACTGTATATCTTCATTGATCATGGTTTTATTTTACCACAAATTGGTCCTTTTAAGATACACTTCATTTAACTTGGGGCTGGGAAGGTGGCTCAGAGGTAAAGTGCTTGCCTTGCATGCCAGAGGCCCTGGGTTCAATTCCTCAGCACCACATAAGCAAAAAGCAAAAAAAAAGATACACTTCATTTAACTTAAGTTTACATCAGAAATTGGGCGTTGATATACACAAATCCAATTTTAAAATCTTCTGGTAATGTTTATTGTTTCTTGAATAGAAAATCCATCAATTTTCATCTTAAAGGAATGGGAGAAAGAGAGAGAAAGGGGTAGAAAAGTTCATGACTCTTAGTTTGTCTTCTGTGCCAGACAGCTTTGGAAGTTTGTTTTACGAAGTATTGCTGTCATGGATTCTAACTGGTTTCCTGTCTCTTATCCATGATACATCTTTGCCACCATGGCCCTCTAGTGGAAAAGTGAATAGCTTGCTTATCGCTGACACACATATTCAAGGTATTGGAAAGCAAGGGACACCAGGTGGGAGGGAAAATGGGAAAACTGATTTATTTACTTATTTACTTATGGGAGCTTGAACTCAAGGCCTAGGCACTTCCCTTAGTTTTTTTGCTCAAGGCTAGTGCTCCTAACCACTTGAGCCACATCTCCACTTCTATTTTGGGGGGGGGGTTGGGGGGTTGCTGATTAATTGGAAATATCTTAGGACCTCATGGCCTTTCCTGCCTAGGATGGCTTCAAACCTTAATCCCCTAATCATAACCCTCTGTCAGTTCCTACAGTACCCAGAAGAGGCTGTTCATTCTTTTTGTGTGTGTGTGTGTGGGGGGGGGGGGTTTGGTCGTGGGGCCTGAACTCTGGGTCTGGGCGCTGTCCCTCAGCTCTTCAGCTCAAGGCTAGTGTGCTCTACCGCTTGAGCCACAGCACCACTTCCAGTTTTTTTCTTTTTGCTTATGTGGTGCTGAGGAATCGAACCCAGGGCCTCAGGCATGCAAGGCAAGTGCTCTTCCACTGAGCCAACTTCCCAGTCCCGAGGCTGTTCATTCTTAAGTCTGGTTCATTCAGAGGAGGTATGTAGAAGCTTTCAGAGTAGTTCCAGGAAGCCAGCGTGGGACCAAGAGAGATAAGACAGCAGCACAAAAAGAAAAAACAAACAAACAGGAAAAGGCCAGAGAACCACATCTGTGCCTGTAGAATCAAGGACTAATGCAAAACAAGAACAAAGCAACATCCATGTGTACTTTCCAATAATTTTTTTAATTTTTTCATATCAATTGATGTTTTAAAAAATACAGAGGTGTTTGACACAGAATAGCACCATTGTATAGGACACATAGTTCCTGTGCCCAGCACCTGTTGGAGGGGGGCGGGGTCTTCTGGCCTGGGCTGTGGGCAGTCACTCAGGGGGGTGTTTGACTCACATCAGTTAATTTCCTGCCTCTGCTTCGACCCAAAGGTCGTACAGGAAGACAATAAATAAATAGAACACCGAGATTTTTATTTTGCAGTCTGCCCAGTTCAGGTCTCTTAGAAAGAGGGGGAGAATAGTTGAAACTGTGAAGTTGGGATGAATGGACATCGGTCAGGTCAGCCATTCAGTGCAGAATCCTAGGGTGACTGAGATTGGAAAGTACTTAGGTCCTTTGGGTTTGCAATGGATTGTTTTTTTGTGGTTTTTTTTTTTTTTTGTTTTTCCTTGATTCGGGTTTTACAAGAAGCAGACAGGTCCTATGTCCACACCAAATTCCTGCTCAGGCCCTCCAATGTCCATGGGTGCAATGTCAATGATGGGGAGGCGTGAGGTCTTCTGTGACCGGTACTCGATGACAGTCTTGCCCCACTTACCAGTGTGTTTCTAGGGACAAAGAGAGAGCACGTTACTCAGTCGATGCATTGCAATCCAGTGCTGGCTGCTTGGGATACCCAAAATCAGCCACCACAATGTGTGAACCATAGTGGATGCGCCCCCAGACACTTGCAGGGCTTGTCAAAATCTCCAGTGTCTGTCTCTCCTCTACTTTCCTGCTTCTCTCCCATGGTAAGCTCCCATGGTGATCTTCAAATCTCTCTCTCTTTTCCTCCCTCCCTTCTTCCTTCCCTTCCTCCTTCCCTCTTTCCCTTTTTCTTCCCTTCCCTCCCACCCCCTCTTCCCCTCTCACATGCCCATACCATTACATAAGCACTGTCACAGGAGTGGCTAAGCATGTTGCATAGGGCCTTCTTTCTCCTGAGCCAGGACACTCATAGAACACTATGTAGCTTTCCCTCACCTGCCAACTCATCTCAGGATGCCCCTCCCACTCAAGCCTCTGATCATCCCTTCACTCTAGGAGCAGGACTGACCCATAGTCCTAGGCAAGCCAGACCCTGAGCAGAGAGAGGTCCAGACACCCTCACTCACCGTGCAGCCATCCTTCAGGGCAGTGTATGTGAACCTGCTGTTGCCCTCAGCCCTCATCTCTACATCATTGGAGCCCTGGATGAGCAAGGCCTTCTTGAGGTTGCCAGCTACTTCATCCAGGTAGGCAATGCTGTTCTTGCAGTGGTAGGTGATGTTCTGGGAACCCTCGGTGGACAGCAGGCGCAGGAAGGTCATCTGGACATTGGCGGTGTTGGGAGCCAGGTTGTCATCTCCATAGCTGAACTATAGGGACAGAAAGCCAGGGTGTCAGACCTGGGAGCCAGAACTGGTGGAGATCAGGGACTACAGGTATGCTAGCTGTTCAGGGCTCCTCAGAGCTTGAAGATGGTGCAGGGGTGGCAGAGAGCTGGAAAGACATTTCTGCTTTCAGGAAAAGGAGAAAAAACTCAAATGGATTTCTGGATTTCTTTTCTAACTCTAAATGGGGGGTGGGGGGTTACTTGTCCTCTTCTCCCCTTCCTCTCAAGCGGTGGAGAATATGAAGGAGATAGCTAAAAACATCCAAGGAGAAAGAAGAGAAAGTTCAAGCAGTCAGTTCAGACAGAAACACCCAGACACTCACATGGAAGCCACCATTGATGGTTTCTCCAAACCAGATGTGTTTCTTCTCCTTGCTCTTGCTGCTCCACCAGTTCTTCTTGGGCACACTTGCTGGGTTGGGGTAGACGCAGGTCTCGCCTGTCTCCATGTTGCAGAAAACCTTCATGGCATCCAAGGTACAGCCCTGGTTGGGGTCAATCCAGTAGTCTCCTGCAGGGGAGAGTTGGGACTCCATCAGTCTCAGAGTCAAAGGCCAAGGAAGGCTGAACTGGGCTGGCCAGGAATGTTGAGGGGCCACAGAAAAACCAGGGAGTAGGAGTAGGAGGGCTGGTCTCATGAAGAAAGGGGAGATGGGAAGGCATGGGGAAACGGGGGGGGGGGGTAGGGGGTGAGGGGGAGATCTAGATGGACAATTTCAGGCTAAAAGCTAAAATTGGCCCGAGCCAAAAATTGCAAGAGCAGTGCCCCCTGTTGGGTGGAATCCAGCCTGAAGTCACTTCCTGCCTGTTGTGGGATGGTGAAGCAACCATCTATTCGAACCTTCCCAGTCTGTTTCTCCCTTGTACTGAGGACATCTCTGCCTTGCTGTTGATGGTGGTTGGGCTCCAGGGATGGGGCCCCTGTCCTCCTAGGTTTACCTGTCCTCCTAGGCTTACCGCTCTTCCACTCTGGATGGCAGAGTTTCAGGTCGCGGCAGGTGCGGGCAGGATTCTTGCGGGAACCCTCAGGACTGCGAATGCTCTCGATCTGGTTGTTGAGTGACTTGAGTGTGGCATCTACCTCAACATCATGTTGTCTCAGATTACCAGCTGCCTGGTCAGCTCGCATGTACTGCAGGGGGTCAGGACCCTTCTCTCTCTGGCCTAGGCCGGCAAAGGCGGACATGTCGATACCAGGGCCAGGGGGACCTGGAGGACCAGGGGGTCCAGGATTTCCAGGAGGACCCTGCAGCAGGAAATGAAGAGATTAGCCAGCAATGGTGGAGAGGAGCCCATCTGGGCCTATCCCCATCCTCTATAGCATGTATTAGTAGATCCCCTTGACAGGCCTATGGTCAGGGCTGGAGGTAGTAGGCCAGGCCCCAAAACAAAACCCTTAGCAGTTTCTTCTTTTTCTTTCTGGCCCCTGGTTTCTGTCTCTGAACACCAATTGTGTATCTTCCGACCCTCTGAAGAGGACCTCAGCATAAAGGATGCATTCTGACAACCCCGCAAAAAAAGAATCCCTGAGTTGGGTGCTGATGGCTCATACCTGTAATCCTAGCTATCAGGAGGCTGAGATTGAAGGATTGTAATTGAAAGCCACCCCAGGCAGGAAAATTGGTGAGATTCTTATCTCCAATTAAACAACAAAAAGCCAAAAGTGGCTCAAGTGGTAGAGCGCTAGCTTTGAGCACTAGCTCAGGGACAGTGCTCAGGTCCTGAATTTGAGCCCCTAGATCAGCACGTGCACACACCACTCACACACAAATCCCTGAGCACCAGAAAGAGGCGAGGGAGAGCACAGAAGGAATCAGGATACTCACAGCAGGGCCAGTTTCGCCTGAACGTCCACGAGGACCAGGAGGCCCAATGGGACCAGGGATTCCATTAGCGCCATCTTTGCCAGAGGGACCCACAGGACCAGGTGGACCCTACATATCAGGAGAGAAGGGATGGTGATTAAAGAATGGGCCTCCCAGGTTAAGGAGCTGTTTGTCTGGATAGGTGGCCAGTATTGTGGTACCAGCTACCCTGTCCTCAATTCTCCACATGACTTAGGCATAGACTCTCTTAAACTTGCTCAAGGACAGTCAGTGGGCACCATGGCTCCTCCCCTCCTACATGCCTCTTTGTTCTATTTTTTTAAGAAGGAATCAGTATCTGATACTTTTGCTCATTGGCTGGAGCACTCTCACCTGAGCCATGCCTCCAATCCCCTAAGCTCCTGTTTGCCTAATCTGTTACCAGGGTACGAACAGAGAAGCTGCTTTTTCTTCATCACCTGTGACCTCAGGTACTTTCTCAGGGTGCTTCCTGAGTGAGGACAACTGAGCTCCAACACCCCCCCCCCCATCTCCATGTCACTCACCCGAGGGCCAGAAGGACCAGCAGGACCAGAAGCACCTTGGTCTCCAGAAGGACCCTGTATGGAAGGAAGTGACAGATGTCAGCTCAGGCAGACATAGGGATACATCCACCTTGGGAGTGAGGAGCAGGGGTGTGTCCTCAGCCCGCTGCCTCTTCTCTCCCTTCCACCTCCCTGGGGGGAACCTCAGAGTTTCTAAGGATGGCTTAGCCACAGGGGCAACTCAGGAGGGGCGTTAAGCAGCAGGAAGGCTTGGCATAGCACCCTACAGTGACACTTACGGGAGGGCCCGGAAGACCCTGAAGGCCAGTGAAGCCACGATGTCCCTTCACTCCCCTTTCACCAGGCTCTCCAGAGTCTCCTTTGTCACCTCGGGGGCCTTGAGGGCCCTGGGAACAAGACAGACATGGATTGGATTAGTTCAGGGCCAGAAATTCTCTGTATCCCCCCCTGAGCCAAGGAGTTGCAAGAAGGGCCACAGGGTCCTTGTGGCTCTCTGGCCCTGCCTTGGGTGGAAGAGGGGACCCAGCACAGGAAGCAATGATACTTACTGGGATTCCACGGGCTCCAGCTGGTCCTGAGGGTCCCATGGGGCCTTGTGCACCCTATGAGGACAGAGTGAGCGTAGTGTCAGAGAAAAGTCAGGATGGCTTTCCTCTGCATCTGTCTCAGGGCTGGCACCAAGGCTGCTGCCCCTCATTCCCTGCATTTAGGGAATTCCTCTGGCTCCCCGCATTAGGTCAAGAGGGCAGGGAGGTGCAACCATGGAATTCTCCTGTGTCAGCCACCCTCCTCACCCCTGACTTTACTGGATTGGGGGTACTCACAGCCTCTCCTCTGTCTCCTTGCTTTCCAGTTGGGCCAGCAGGGCCAGGAGAACCAGGGGGGCCAGGGGCTCCAGGAGCTCCCAGGGCACCAGTCTCACCACGATCACCCTATCAGGAGAGAGGTCTCAGGTTCAGAGAACGTTCCAGATGGAGCAAAGACAGAAGATCTTGCAGAATGTGATGAGGCTGACTCCAGCTGTTAGGTCTCCTTCGTCCTAGCACATCAGATACTCACCTTGACTCCAGCTGCGCCATCTCTACCAGGGGGGCCATCAGCACCAGGACTGCCCTGAACAGAAAGAAGTAAGAATGTAGTTAGAGCTGCTCCCTGCACAGAGGCCCTCTCCCAAGGCAGAGCCACCCCAGGATGGGCCCCTGCTTACCTCTCGTCCAGGTTCACCTGCAGGACCTGTCAGGCCAGGAGGCCCCACGGGACCAGGGGGGCCTCGGTCTCCAGATGCGCCGGGGGCACCCTGCTTGCCAGGTTCACCCTGGAAGGACAGAGATCTTTGAGTGTACATGCTAGCATCCTTGTCCAGTGCTGTACTGCCCCCTTCAGGAGATAGGGCTGGTAAAAGGGGGCAGTTTCTGACAGTGTTGCATGAGTAGAAACTTCAGGACAACTTTTTTTTTTCCCCCATCCCAGAGCCCACCACCCAGTAGCCACAGAGCTAAAGGCTCCTAAGCCCAGATGTGCACAGCTGGACCAGAAGGAGAGGTGTCCCTCACTCACCGATGGACCGGGTAGGCCAGGGAATCCTCTCTCACCACGCTGCCCAGGTAGACCAACAATACCCCTCTGACCAGCCAGACCCTGGGGACCTGGAGGACCATCAGCACCCTGGGAAAGGAATGACAGGTGATGAGAAGTGACAGAACACTGGCCAGACAATTCCTGTACCACCACCTCTCCCAAGATGGCAGGAGGACAGTTCTCTGCACAGCTACCCACCCACCTCTAGTCCCTAGTCCCCTAGTCCCTGCCCCTGCCCATCCTGTGTCCGCTGAGCCCAGGAGTCTTTCGCAGCCCTGACAAAGGACTTACAGAAGGACCATCATCTCCAGCCTCTCCCTTTTCGCCAGGGGGTCCTGCAGGACCTTGGAGGCCAGGGTCACCAGCTCTGCCAGGGGGGCCGCTGTCTCCTCGTGCACCTTTGGGGCCATCTTTTCCAGAAGGACCAGGAGGACCAGGGGGTCCAGGATTGCCCTAGAAGGAGCAAAAATTTGGCCTCACTCTTCCCATCCAGGCTGCTGAAACCACGGTGGCTTCAGGGACTTCAGGTCTCCCAGGGGGATGCACCAGACTCCCCATCCTGATCTAAGCTACCTTTGAAATCTCTTCTCCCCTGTGAGAGCTCTGGGCAGTCAGCCGTGCTCTGCCAGGGCCTGGTATGTTTTGCCCTTCCTGTCCATGTGGAATCCTTCCTGCCTGGCTCCTTTTTGTCCTTAATGCTCAAGAAGCAGCTCTAACACTGCTGCTGCTGCAACTTCGAGCCTTCTGCTGGCCCCAGCCCATTCCCGCTGCACCTGATGCTGGTGAGCTGAGTGAGTTCTCCCTATCTCTCCTCCCTCAGTGCAACCCCTAAGAGTCAGGTCTGGGGCTTGAGAGCTTCCTTACAGTGATGGGTCTAAGTGCATAGAACATAATCAAGAATCTCTCTGTGTTTCTCTGTGTCTCTCTGTTTCTGTTCTCTCTCTCTCTCTCTCTCTCTCTCTCTCTCTCTCTCTCTCTCTCTCTCTCTCTCTCTCTCTCACACACACACACACACACACACAAACACACAGAGAGAGAGAGAGAGAGAGAGAGAGAGAGAGAGAGAGAGAAGGGCTGAATATATCACTTAAATGGTACAATGAAACACAATGCACTCAAATTTTTTCAGGTGCTAGTGGCTCATGCCTGTAATCCTAGCTAATCATGAGGCTGAGATCTGAGGATCATAGTTTGAAGCCAGCCTGGGCAGGAAAGTCCACAAGACTTGTCTCCAATTAACTACCCCTTAAAAAAAAAGACAGAAATGGAGCTGTGGATCAAGTTGGTAGAGTGTTAGCAAGGAGTAAAACAAAGCTCAGGGACCGTGCCCAGGCCCTGAGTTCAAACCCTAGGACTGGCACCAGAACATTTTTTTTAATAATTAAAAAAAATGTCCCAGATGAGGACAATTATGCCAGCCTTCCCTGTCCACTGAAGGAGAGGAGCCTGAAGTTGGAGGGCTGAGCTCAGACCAGCAAGGAAGGCTTCATGTTCCCACCTTTGCCCCCAAGCTGTCTTCAGGGATACAAGTCCAGTGGCCAATTCCTTACTCCTCCCAGGAGTAGGAACAGGCGAAGAGGAAAGGGAGCTTGGCCTCCAGCTCTCT
Source organism: Dipodomys merriami (assembly GCF_024711535.1). Classification (NCBI taxonomy): domain Eukaryota; kingdom Metazoa; phylum Chordata; class Mammalia; order Rodentia; family Heteromyidae; genus Dipodomys; species Dipodomys merriami. The sequence continues at coordinate 12,207,521 of NW_027202271.1, forward strand.
AGATTCTATTAGGGACATGGTTCAGATTAGTTCACTCCTGCCTTGCCTTCCTGGGCCAAGAGTAAGGCAGATAGCAGCAAGCAATGATACTTACATTAGAGCCTGGGGGTCCAACTCGGCCAGCAGCTCCAGGGAATCCAGTGGCTCCCTATGGAAGGAGAAGAGAACATCTGAACACCCCAGATCCTCAGGAGGGTGGAAAATCAAATTGGTGGCCAGGAAGTTAGTGGTGTTTTTTAAATAAATCTAGTCACTTTTCAAATGTTCAATGTTTTTGAAGGCACTCTTGCAGGGCATTTTCCTAAAATAGCATTTGCATCCTGACTTATCAACATCCTGATAATATATTACATATATACATATATATGTGACATTCACACACCTATGTACAAATGCCCCTCAACTTATAATGCAGTCATGTCCTGATGACCCCCTCATAATGGGAAATAATGCAAATCAGAATGCACTTGATATACCTCACCCACTATGTATCACAGGAATACTGTATCCGCTCGATGTATCAGCTATGTACCCTCATGATTGCATCATTGTGTGTTTAATATGTAACCATCTAGATTCCATCATGTTCCTAACTGAAATGTCCAAGATTAGTCAGTTTTTATCATGGTAGGCTAGAATGAGCTCAACACACCCCGTGTAAGCTGCCTTGATATAGACAAGTCTAGATGACAATGGTTCTAAATACTTGTATTTATTAAATGGCAACATTCAAAAACACGTATCTCCAGTCATTGACTTGAGTTTGTTTGTATTGTATGCATAATCTGAAAGTGATCTGCCTTATTTTACACCTCACAAAGAAAGACTAGGGCAGAATTAGAAAGAATATTTTTTTCTGATCAAAAAGTCAAAGAAGAAAGACTATTGTTGGGATTTTAAGAACAAAGGTCTCTAATTTTTCTACTTGAAAACTTCACATGTTTTCTATGATGTTAACTTTTTCTTCTGTGGCAATAAAATGTATTCAACTCTCGCTATTTTACAATTTATTTGTGAATAATAAATCAGTTTAAAAAAACATTGGTTATTGTGAAGGAAAAATAAAAACCAAATTGGTGGGTCTGGAGGGGTCGCCCCAGAGGTGGGCAAAGGGCATGGGACTGCTTAAGAGCTAGAGAGAGGACAAGTCCTTCTGGGCCTGGCTGTGGAAGCAGGCACGTTGGCCTCCACCTGTTGCTCAGTGTGCTTCAGTGAATTGAGAGGCCAGGACTAGGGTTGAGGGGCTCCCAGGATAACTAGGTATCCTGTGGAGAGGGGAGACCTCCTCTCCCACCTTGGCTGAGGAATGGCATGAGCAGGAAGAGATGGGGGAGTCCTGCGCATGGCCCCTGGGGAAAGCCTAGGACCAGAACTCCTTTGTGGGGTGGGCTAGTAGGGAGAGGGATCTCACTTACCGGAGGGCCTTGGGCACCTCGTGCTCCTTTAGGACCAGTCACTCCAGTAGGACCCTGGGAAAAAGACACAATGAGAGCAGGTGGCCTAGCAGCACAGTAGGCTTCTGGCTAAGCCCCATCAATGGACTCCTGAGACTTCCTGCAGAAGGTGCCACAGGTAAATCTGTCCACCTCATCAATGGCATCCACAAAGCCAGTCCCCAGTGGGGAGGGCAGGGAGGGGTTATGCTTCGTCCCAGTCACCTGTGGTGCGTGGAGATGCAGCCTGTACTCTGTCAATACTCCCATCCCTACCCATGTACCCCACATGCCACACCCCAGTGAAAGCTCTCCTCACCAGCCAACAGTGGGGGGTGACTTCTAAACTCCTAGCCAAATCTGTCTGGTATCTCCTCTTGCTCTGGTAATCCTGTCTCATGGGAACAATTCTGCAGAAGCTTGGCTCCACCTACCTGTGGTCCAGGAGCTCCAGAAGGACCCTGAGGGCCAGGGACACCAGCATCACCTTTCTGTCCAGCCTCTCCCTGCTCACCCTTGGCACCAGGTTGGCCATCAGCACCCTGTAACAGGAAGAAGGGGCAGATGAAGGAGGGACAAGCCACACATTCATAGCTCTGCCAAAAAAAAAAAAAGGCCAGAGATTCCATGTCTGTCTGTCTCTACCTTGGGCCTACAAATGTGATCTGAGATGGGACTGGTATATTCATATGGGAAACATGATAAGAGCAAAGGAGAGTCTATATTCCTCTGCCTCGTGTACTCTTCCTTCCCACCTCCCCGTAGGTTAGACGGGAGCCTTCAAGGAGGTGGAAGTGAGGCAAGAGATACTCACAGGAGGTCCAGCAAATCCAGCAGGTCCTGGGGGACCAGTCTCCCCACGTTCACCCTGTGAAAGGAAGTTAAAGAGAAGTTAAGCCCTGCTGCTTGCCTGCTCCTGTGCCTACCAGAGAGGTCAAAGCTATCTGTTCAGCCCAGCCATTGAGGAGGCATCTGAAAATGATCTGAGCCCTAAAGAAAGAGACTCAGGGTGGAAAGCCTTCCTGGAATCAAAGGTCCTGATTCCTGACTACATCCTAGGCCCATATGGCTTCTCCCGTGCTTTCCTATCTCTCTCCTGTCCCAGGCCCAAATAGCAAGGCTGAAGGCAGAAATGGCTTCTGTTTAGGAGCCCAGAACCAATCCAGCTCAGAATCCCAGCTGATACTCACCGGGGCACCACGAGCACCAGCACTTCCAGTGGGCCCAGGAAGTCCAGCATCGCCCTAGTTGGGGGAAGGGGGGGACCAAGAATGAGTGGTGGGGATCAGAGTGGGGTCCTGGTGGTAGGAGGGAAACTTGGGTTCCTAGGCCCTTCCTGGCCTGGCCTGTTTTCTTTGTTTTGCCCACCTTTACAGCCTCTTTGCAGCATGTGTGTGTGTGTGTGTGTGTGTGTGTGTGTGTGTGTGTGTGTGTGTGTGTGTGTGTGTGTGTGTAGGGAGGCTTGAACTCAGAGTCTCTTGCTCTTGCTTGCCTTCCCCTCCCCCCCCCCCCCAAGGCTGTCACTGTCACTTTACCACTTCAGGCATACCTCTGCTTCTGGCTTTTTGATGGTTAGTTGGAGATACACGTCTTTCACAGATTTGTCTACTTTGACTGGCTTTGAACCTGGATCTTCAAATCTCAGTCTCCTTACTAGCTAGGATTATACGCATGAGCCACCAGCACCTGGTTTTCTTCACAACTTTTTTTTTTTTTACTCCAATCTAGTTGCCTTGCCCAACAGATCCCACAGTCACAGGCTCCACTGTTAAGAGTAGCCCCCACCTCCTTTCTCAACTGCTGCCCCAGTGGCAGGAGGGTGATGGTGGGTAGGGAAGAGGCTTGCTGGGGAGGCTGAGGAAGCTTGGGCACAACTCACCTTCTCGCCATTGGCGCCTGCTGGGCCAGGGGGACCAATGGGACCAGTTAAACCCTGGAGGAAGAAGGCAGAAATGAGAGAGGCAGGGAGAGTGGGAACAGGCACACAGGGCCCTGCAGGACTCTAGGGACCCCATACCTAGTTGAACCCTTCCAAGACCCCAGGTTAGTTTCTATTTTGTTGTGCCAGTCTGTAGTCTTGCAACTCAGGGCCTGAGTGTTATCTCTTTTTTGTTCAAGGCTAATGATCTACCACTTGAGCCACAGCTCCACTTCTGGCTTTTTTGTGGCTAATTGGAGATAAGAAATCTCATGGAGTGGTAGAGCGCTCGCCTGGAGCTGAAGAGCTGAGGGACAACGCCCAGGCCCAGAGTTCAAGCCCCACGACCGCCAAAAAAAAAAAAAAAGAAATCTCATGGATTTTCCTGCCCAGGCGGGCTTCAAACTGTAATCTTCAGATCTCCTGAGTAGGTTGGATTACAGGTGGGAGCCACCAGCACCCTGGCTTGGTTCCCAGTTTTGACAGTGAATTTCCTGTAGTTTTTTAGGTCCCTCCTCCGAGTGTCAGACTCCCATGGGATCCTCTGTGGCTGTCCTCACCCCAATCTTCAGGGGCCTACAACTAGCAGTTACTTACTCGTGCACCGTCCTTTCCAGGGGCTCCCTCGGGGCCTTTCTCACCAACATCACCCTGGAGAGAAAGAAACCAGACACTTCAGGGGTGCACTCCAAAACCCTTTGCCAGCTCATCCCAACTTGGCTGGGGCCTTCGGGCTCAGTTTCTGCCCAACAGGGGTTTGCTGTGGTCTCAGAGCAATTGGCAAGGAGTCACAGGAGATATAAGGATGAGTGTGTGTGTGTGTGTGTGTGTGTGTGTGTGTGTGTGTGTGTGTGTGTTTGTGTGTAGGGGAGCTTGAACTCAGGGTCTCTCAAGGAGGGGTAACCAAGACCCTCATCTCCAGGTGGCAGGGAGTAAGGTTTGGGAGGTGGCAAGGTTGTAGTTTGGGGAAGAGGCATGCTAACCCTGGCACTTACCCTGTCTCCTTTGGGTCCAGCGATACCAGCTGCTCCTCTCTCCCCCGGCATTCCTTGAAGACCTGGAGGGCCCTGAGCCCCAGGGGGACCAGCTGGGCCAGACGCACCCTAGAGTGGAGACAAGAGGAGTTTGTCATGGGCAACACCTCTCCTAGAGCCCAATGTGTGAAGCCTGGGAAACCAGCATGCCCTTCCTTCTTCCCTTCCTCCTACCCAGACCTTCTTTGCAGTGCCATCTGTGTAATGTGTGTGTGTGTGTGTGTGTGTGTGCACGCACGTGCGTGCCCATCCTAGGGCTTGAACTCAAGGACTAGGCTCTATCCCTGAGTTTTTGTGTTCAAGGCTGGCATTCTTTCCACTTGAACCCCAGCTCCCCTTCCAGCTGTTCGGTGGTTGATTGGAGATAAGAAGTCTCACAAACTTTCCTGCCCAGGCTGGCTTTAAACTGCAAGCCTCAGCTATCAGCCTTCTGAATAGTAAGGATGACAGGTGTGAGCTACCAGCACCCTGCTCCTGTGCCTTCTTTCATTCATCTCTCTTACACTTCATCCCTCTTGAGCCTCCTCCCTTTGCCTTCAGGGTCTCCCAGAACTATCCAGAAAGACCTTTTGAGAACAACCCGCCTTACTTACTTTGGGACCATCAGTGCCAGGAGTGCCAGGGAGACCACGGGAACCTTGAAGGCCCTGGGCACCGGGAGAGCCGCGTTCACCTGGGAAACCTCGCTCACCCTGTAGCAAAGATCACCAAGGAGTAATCAGGCAATAAGCAATTGAGAGGAGGCCAGGGAGACAGGGAGGGGAGCAAGGCCCCAGGACCTCCCCCCAGCAATGGCCAGTGAGACACTCACCCTGGGACCCACAAGGCCTGGGGCTCCAGCTTCACCAGGAATACCCTAGAAGACAAAGATGGATGTAAGAATGAAAGCTGCATGTCCCAGATCCTGGGATAGCCCTCCCCCTTCAGCAAGGGTTGAGCATTTTCCCCAGGGAGAGATGAGCTCAGACTGTCTTCTGTGGAGAACTGAGACAGATGAGGGACACTCCAATGCCACACGTGGGTCTAGGTGCCCCCTTGCCCTCGTCTCCTCGATGCCAGCCAAAAAGGTTCCATGTTCAAAAACCCTGGTGCTCACCTGGTCACCTGGTTTGCCACCTTCACCTGGGGGACCAGGAGGGCCTGGAAGTCCCTGGAATCCAAAGTGATATGTGTTAGCAAAGGGGTGAGGGTGCTTCCCCAGCCCTCTAGTGAAGCACAGAACAGATACACCTAAATGAGGCAGCCATGCAGCCAGGGAAAGCTCATCAGAGGTAGATGTCCCATGAGAGTGGTGAACCCTCAGTTCAAATGCAAGTATCAGAGAAAGAAAAGAAAGAAAGAAAGAAAGAAAGAAAGAAAGAAAGAAAGAAAGAAAGAAAGAAAGAAAGAAAGAAAGAAAGAAAGAAAGAAAGAAAGAAAGAAAGAAAGAGAGAGAGAAAGAAAGAGAGAGAGAGAAAGAGAGAGAGAGAGAAAGGAAGAAAGAAAGAGAGAGAGAAAGAAAGAGAGAAAGAGAGAGAGAAAGGAAGGAAGGAAGGAAGGAAGGAAGAAAGAAAGGAAGGGAGGGAGGGAGGGAGGGAGGAAGGAAAAAGGAAGAAAGAAAGAAAGAAACAGGAAGGAAGGACAGAAGGAAGGAAGGAAGGAAGGAAAAAGGAAGAAAGAAAGAAAGAAAGAAAGAAAGAAAGAAAGAAAGAAAGAAAGAGGAAGGAAGGACAGAAGGAAGGAAGGAAGAGAAAGAAAGAAAGGAGGGCTGAAGCCATGGCTCAAAGATAGAAAGCTTGCCTAGCAAGCTCAAAGCTTCAAGTTCTAACCCAAGTACCAAAGGAAAAAGTAGTGAACCTCCACCCATGGTGCCTGCTGCTGCCAGAGAGCTGTGAGCATGGTAAGGGACTGGATAGAGAGCTTGATCGGGACACCTTACCTGGAACCCAGATGGCCCAGGAGCACCCTGTTCGCCTCGTTCACCAGCAGGTCCCTGCAGAGGAGGGAAAAAAGGGGAGGTGGGGGTGAGCTGAGCCACTGCTCCAGAGAACCTGTGGACCACATCTGTAAGCACCTCTATGGTCAGGAAGCCAGACAGGACAGATGCCTGCACTGTGTATGAGTGTGTGTGCCTGTTCCCATCAACCCACCAGGGCGGGTCCCCACCATCTCCAGGAACACCCTATTTCAGCGTGGGATGACTCTGGTATCCTAGATCAGCCCAAATCCATGTCTGTTAGCTCCCTTACTAGATGGGCTGAGGCTCCCTGACTCTACCAACCCTGCCCACAGGGCCAACCCAGGGAGGCCTAGGCAGTACTTACAGCGGGGCCAGGAGGTCCTGCAGCACCTGTCTCGCCATCTTTACCAGGAAGACCCTAGAGGCAGAGGAAAGGGTGATGTGATGACGGAACATTCTTTTTTCAGTCCCACAGTTCCTGGCAGATGCACTTCTGTACACAGGATTTCCAGACCTCTAGTGAGCTCCGTTTCCACCCTCCTGTTTGCCCTGCCATCAATGATATTTTCCCTCAGCTTTCCCCCCAGAGCCCCTTCCTGCTGCTCCAGAGCCGCCAGAGGCTCCCTGGGTGGATGGCAAAGGGACCAGCCTAACATGGGCTCAGCCATGAAAATCGACTCCTGCTAACCAAGGATCCAAGGACCATAGTGAGAAAGGCCATCCTATGTCTCCTGGAGACATCCAGCCCACACCAAGTCACGGGTGATACGTGGGGAAGGGTACTTACTCTAAGACCAGGAGCACCAGGCAGTCCCTTCTCACCAGCTTTACCAGCCTCACCCTAGAGAAAAGACAAAAAGATGATGAGACGGAGGGCTGGGTAAGAGGTAGAGCAGCAGACTGAGAGACTGAGGCTTGGGGCAGTCAAGTATCAATCAGCCTCTTTTGTGTTTAAAAGCAACCAAGCCACCAAATAGTGCCTCAAGGTACAATCGTATGTCTGTGGTAGCCCAAGGCTCTAGTGGGCCCTGGGTGTCCCCGGATTATATGTACTCCCTCAGGACATGAAGGCTGGAGCTACTCATGGCACAGAAATCTCATTCATCCCTGTTCTGGATCCAGCCTTTTCCTCCAGGAGCAAAGAAGGGAGTAGTCCAGGTAGAAAGGAACCAGAAGAGCAAATAATCACTTACATTGGCACCTTTGGGGCCAGGGAAACCCATGACACCTGGCTGCCCACGAGCTCCCTGAGGACCCGGAGGTCCAGGGCGACCATCTTCACCAGGAGTTCCCTGAAAGAGAGGATGCCGTGCTCAGAACATGGACCTTCTTGACTACATTCCTTGGTCATCTAGGACTGATCAAGGCTGTCACTAATAGCGGACACCACACACATAGGCACTTATGTTACAAGGCACTGCTAAACCCAGACAGTCCACCCTGAGACTGCATTGCCTTTCCTCCTAGAAGATGCTCAAGTGCACGAGAGGGTGGCATTTTCCCAGTTTGCAACAACCGCCCAAGATATACCTGGTTCCAGAATCCACTATTTTAAAATTCACACCACTCCCGAGTGCCTTCATCCAAACTCCTGTCTGTCTTCCCACCACCTCCCCGAAGATATCACCCACCAACCCTCCCAACATCCCTGGAATGGGGGACTTACAGAAGGACCAATTTTGCCTTGAGGACCAGCATCACCAGGGCGACCAGTGAGACCCTTTGGGTGGGAGAAAAAAAGAGGGTGGCTTCAGGAACAGGTGCACCATCTTCACAACACTGGTGGGAAGGGTCTGAGTATCTTCTCAGAATCTGAAGCCAAGAGTAATTAGCAGCCTCTCTACTTACCCGGGCCCCAGGAAGGCCAGGTTCTCCAGGACGGCCAGGGTCACCATTGGCTCCCTTGGGGCCAGCAAGACCACTGGGACCTCGCTCTCCAGGGGCTCCCTGTATCACAGGAAACAGGAAGTCAATGGGATGTCCTCTAACCAGGAATGCAAGGAGGCCCATTCCCATTTTTTTTTCCTACTCACCTTGGGACCAGCCAGACCATCCTGACCTGGGAAACCTCGGTTGCCAGGAGCACCCTGGAGGAGAAGGGGGGAAGGATTCAGTGAGTGGCAATGGCTCCTCAGAGAACCAGGCCTGGAAAGAGCCCCACCCAGCATTCAGGAGTCAACCCCATCTACCCACCAGCTATAATCTCCATGGTGCAGCAGCTGCAGCCTGGGAGATTCAGAGCCGTTAATTTCTTAGGCCCTGCCTCTACCATTCTGTTCACTGCTTTGCATCATCTAGAGAGACTAGGATCCTAGCTATCCTCCTGATAGTGGATGGAGAAGTGAGGAGAATCCTGGCCAGAAAAACCTTGGCAAGACCACAGAGCCATAGGACTGCACTTGAGTGGAGTGACTCCTTGTCTACTTACTCTTTCCCCAGGGGGACCAATGGGCCCAGCACCACCAGGCTCTCCACGGGCACCTCGTTTGCCTTCTTCACCAGCAGGACCTGGGGCTCCTTGGGGGCCAGCAGGACCCTAAGGATGAACCCAAAGAAAGACATTAGTGAGTCTTTACCTGGCCCTGGGGAAAACACTGTCCCCTGAATGCAGGACTAGAGGCCTGAGTAAAAGAGAAGACCACAGCAGGATCAGCCATGAAAGAGCAGATAGGGCCCAAGAGAGAGAGAGAAATGGTGCAAAATAATAGAAACGAATCCATCTGGGAGCAGCCCTCTCTGGCCCTAGCAGTTCCTTTAAGCTTCCTCCTCTAGGTACAATGGGAGAGGACTACATTGGAGGATGATCTGGGCAGAGGACACTCTGTGCCCTCAAACAGACAAAGGGGAGATAAGAGTCGGCAGGGTAAATACTCACAGGTTCTCCTTTGGGGCCTTGTTCACCCTTGAAGCCAGCAATACCAGGCTCCCCCTAGGTGAAAGAGAGACAGGGGCTCATCCTGGGTTCTTTCCCCAAAGCCTGCCCACCTCCAGCAGCCCTGTTAGAGATATCCTCAGAGCACACTGGGTGAATCAGGGCAAGAGAACTTAAGAAGGGGCCCTGGGGGTGAGGGTGGGGGTCTGACTACAGGAATGTAGCTGGAGCTCTAGAGTTTTCTTTAGGCTCTTACCGTCTGACCTTTGGGGCCCAGAGGACCAGTTGCACCTTGAGGGCCAGGAGGGCCACGAGGTCCAGGGAAGCCAGGAGCACCAGCAATCCCAGGAGCACCCTGCCAGCGTAAGCAGAAGGGAGGAGCATCAGAAGAGGAGACCAGGGCAAGGAGGGACTGAGCTCACCTAAGGAAAAGGCCCAGGGCAGCACTTACAGCAGATCCTTTGGCTCCAGGAATACCATCTGTTCCAGGGTTACCCTGAACAAGAAGATGGGGAAGGGGGGGGGCAGAAATCATTGTAATAAGCAGCCATCAATAACCTTCAACCCCCTCTCAGCCCTCCAGACCCCAGTCCAGGGGCTGGGAGACAAGTGCCATCCATTTTAGGGATGTTCCTGCAGCATGCTTCAAGGAGAAGCAGGAAATCAAAGGAGACATGTCTAGAGGGCAGAGGGAGGTCATTGAGCCAAACTAAAAATGACTGGGGATACACCCCTCACAGGGATGCATGTTATCCAGAAAGGCCAAGATCACAGACCTCAGATCCCACATCCTCCCAGGCCTAAGAAGAGCTTCACTTACAGAAGCACCAGCAGGCCCAGGGGACCCAGGGTTGCCAGGTTCACCTCGAGGACCTTGAGCACCTTCAGGACCCCGGGCACCTGTGGGGCCAGCTTCACCCTGGAAAGAGAGCAGGAGGATGAGGTAGGGGGAGGGAGGGGGAGGGAGGGGGAGGGAAGCCACACATCTTAAAGGGCCAGCTGCGTGGATGGCTCTGCATATGATCCTACAGCTGAAGGTGAGCATGGGTTGTTCACACATGGGGCTCCCACTCCTGTCTTCTCTCTTTCCACCTTGTCTGCACACACAATTGTACAGTGGCCTGCTTAGTTTTAGCAATGAGCAGTCAGCTGGCTCCACCAGAACTTAGCAGAAAAGTCTGAGTTGAATTTGAAACATGAAGCCATAAGATAATGGACAGATGGGCTAGAGGACATGGGCAGTTACCACTGTCTCTCCTGCCTCCTCCTATTTTCTTTTTCTTTCCTCCCTTCCTCTGTCCCTCCCCCCCTCCCCTCTTGCTTTCCCTTCCTCCTTCCTTCCTTCTTTCCTTTCTTCCCCTTCCTTCTTTCTTTCTCCCTTCTTTCCTTCCTTCCTTTCCTCCTTTCCTTTCTTCCTTCCTCTTTCTCTTTCTCTTTCTTTCTTTCTTTCTTTCTATCTTTCTTTCTTGCTTGCTTGCTTGCTTTGCTTTCTTTCTTTCTCTTGTGCCTATACTGGGTCTTGAACTCAAAAATTGGGTGCTGTCCCTTACCTTTTTTTTCCTCAAAGCTGGCACTTTACCACTTAAGCCACAGTTCTATTTCTGCTTTTTCTCTGGTGCTTAATTGGAGATAAGAGTCTTACAGACCTTCCAGCCTGAGCTGGCTTTGAATATGATCCTCAGATTTCAGCTACTTGAATAGCTAGGATTATAGGCATAAGCCACCAGCTCCTGGCTTATTTTTCGATACACTGGGGGAACAGAGGCTGGCAAAGGTGAATGCCCAGTCACCTGGCTTTTGGCTTCCTGTCCACAGCTCACAGCCTCTGCTTTGCTTCTGCCTGACCCCTGGGCCATCAGTGTTGCCCCCAGGCACTGGGCTCAAGTGTATTTGAAGTACCAGAAAGTCAGAGCAGAGCAAGCTAGGACAAGTACCCTCATTCTACTTTTCACTACTTTAACTGTGGTCTCTGGCAGCACCTTGCAAAAATTGCTTCTGCTTTCTCATTTTTAAAAAAAATTTTTCCTGAAAGTTACAACTTGCAGACTCTGGTTCTCTCGATGGAATCCCAGGGGAAGGGCTACTGACCTGGAGAGAGGGCAGAGCCTCCTCAGGTTTCTTCTCAACATTCTTGCTTCACTTTTGTAAATTATTATTTTCTAAAGGTCAGGCCCCCTCACCTTCCGCTGTCCCTCTTCACAATGGGTCTCCTTCACCCGGCTCCCAGGGGGCCTCAGACACTGTCTGGTTGCCATAGAAACCCCCAGGAGGGGAAAAGCAACCTGATGCCAGTGACACATGGAGGCTCCTTATTCATTTTCAGGGACACTGGAATCCCTCCTGGGCTAAGGGGCCTTTTCCCTGAACTGGCTGGCCTCCCACTGGCCTCTATTAATCCTTGAAGAACTCCAATGGAAAGGCTTGGAAGAGCCCAGTTCCCCAAGTGAAGCAGAAACATAGAGGGGGGACAGGGGGAAACAAGGAACTATCTCCTTGTCCTGTACCCCCCCCATGCCCTTCTTCCCCAACCCATTTCCCCCCTGCTCCTCCTGGGTCTGCCTAACTTTTAGGTTCTTCTTCCCTTCCCTCCCTGTCTTCTGCTGCCTCTGAGGTCTTGTCTTCGGTCACCTTCCCCACTCTGACACTATCATGGGGCCTCCAACCTCTATCACCGCCATTTTATAGCCAGCTGGGGAATCTGGGAAAGCCAGTTTGTCTTCCTTGTTTCAACAGAGTCTCGGTGAAATGAGTGGGGGACCACAAGAGATGGGAGACTGCCCCAGGAAGGGGAAGCTCCTAGCAAAGAGATCAGGAGCTTCCCAACCCTCTAAGACTTCCCAACTTGATAAGCAGGTCACACACCTTAGCACCAGGAGCGCCAGGAAAGCCAGGACCACCAGCAGGACCGACAGGACCCTGGAGACAAGAAGAGGTACAGAGGTGGATGCTGTATCCAGGTAGAATCTCTCCAGTCCCTCCAAAGAAGATACTCTCACCCCTCACTCCTTCCTTCCTTTGCTCTATGTCCATTATGGCTAGTAGTTCCTGGACATAGACTGCCTACCTGGCCCCTGCCATTGCCTGTTGAAGGAACTCCAGAAAGATCCTTGCTTTGCCTCCCATTGCAAGGCAAAGAAAGTGTCTAACTTTCATACACATGGTGAGAATGGATGTACTGGGACTTGAACTCAGGACCTAAGCAGTTTTGTTCTCAAGGCAGGCACTGTACCAAGTGAGCTACACCTCCACTTCCAGCTTTTTACTGGTTAATTGGAAATGAGTCTGACAAACTCTCCTGCCCGGGCTGGTTTTGAACCATCATCCTCAGATCTCAGCCTCGTGAATTAACTAGGATGACAGGTGTGAGCCACTGGTACCCAACAGGATCAGGTGAGAATGGACATTTCTTTGATTTCCCTTCTCAAAATGACTGTTTCAAAGGGTGTTGGCTTAAAAAAAAAAAAAAGGCAAAGCTATAAAGCTGGGTAAGGATAAGGGCATGGAACATCCTTCCCCTTCCTCCCTTCCAGTTGGGGCAGGTGCTACAGCTGCGTCAAGGATGGTGTAAAGACTGTGTGGCTTGCTTAACAAGGCTGAACAAATGACTGCAGTGGATGCAATGTACTTACCGGAGGCCCAGCAGGGCCTGGCTGGCCATCATTGCCCCGGGCACCCTGTAAGCAAAGAGAAAAATAAGCAAACAATGTGAGAGGTATTTACAGGTCCAGATGTTCCACTGCAACCCACACCCCCACCCCCATAGAGGATACTGTGCCAGGTATCCCTGGACTAGGAGAAGGACAAGTTATAAGCTACAGGACAGTTCATTGTACAAGCCTTGTGTCATCTGTGCAGGTAGGTGGTCAGTAGGCTGGCTCTCCTGGTTAATAAAGCTTAGGTAATTTCCCAACAATTCCATCATTTCTCAAACTTCAGTTGAGAGTTCGAATAGGCATAACTTTTTTTTTTTTTTTTTTTTTTTTTTTTGTCGGTCGTGGGGCTTGAACTCTGGGCCTGGGCGTTGTCCCTCAGCTCTTCAGCTCAAGGCGAGCGCTCTACCACTTGAGCTACAGCGCCACTTCCGGTTTTCTGGTGGTTTTATTGGAGATAGGAGTCTCACGGTCTTTCTTGCCCGGGCTGGCTTTGAACCGCGATCCTCAGATCTCAGCCTCCTGAGTAGCTAGGATTACAGGCGTGAGCCACCAGCGCCCGGCTTAGGCATAACTTTAAGGCTGCATTATCACTGAGATTTTGAACTGGATGAATGGCAAATGAAATAATGGTTCAGAAACAGTCCAACTCCAGTGTTAGTTGACTATACATGGGCCTTGTTATCCTTCGTGGTTAAGGCTGAGCTAAGATGTTCATCATTTTGCCTCTGTGCTCTGGCTCAGATAAGCTACTCTTAAGGAGAAAAAAAAACTTGCATTTTCCTCCCACTGCATCAGGAAGCAGTGATCCTGAGGGATCACAAGGCCCCAGCTATGGTCCAAGAGCTACACCTGAGATCTTGCTGGGAGGTAGAGCAAGGAAATATTGCCAGTTCCTTCTCAATGGGGCTTATGCTTTGAAGCTTGCTTCTGTTTGTGGTGAGCACCCACTAGATCCTCTTCCAGGGACCCCATAGGATCTAGGAAGCCATCAGTCTGGACACAGCTAGACTAGGAAGGGACTTTTCCCCAGCTGAGCCCTAACTACTGGTGTCTGCCCCTCTTGAGCAAAGGAGAAGGATGCCTTATAGGAGTTCAGCCTATCACCTGGCTGAGGTCCATTTGTCCTGACTGAGATTCTCCAGATTAGCAATCAGCAGGAAAGCAAGACAAGACTTAACTGAAGAAATGACACCCCAGTATTCCTTGTAGCCTTTCTGTGCTGGCCTGGCTGCTTCCAGAAACTATGTTCCTGGGAAGGCCCTGGGAGCATCTTCTCCCCAGGGATTGGCCTGCAGAGATCCAGGGCTGGGCATGTGCAGAAGAGAGCTGCCTTGCCCCAGGCCAGCACCAGGCTAATCCACAAAAATGCAATGTTTCTTGGCAGACCCAATGCACTCTCATCCTCCTCTCATATAAAGTAACGCTGAAGCAAGGCACTTGGGCCACACTGGCTGACAAATGAGAGACAAAGTCTGCTTGTTATTTCACTAATCTGCTACATGGGGAAATCTCTGCCAAAGAGATGCATGGTCTAAAAGCAGTACTACGGAATGAAATTGAGTTAGCTTGGCCAGCCCTGAAAGGATGTAAGGCAGGAAGGGCTCCGAGCTTTGATGGCTGGGTTTGGAAGCAAGACAAAGCATAATCTTGCTAAAATAGGCCTTTTATCACATCACTTACCTGGCCAAGCACCTACAAGACCTCTCTATTGCCAAAGGATTCAAGCTAACCACCTCCATGGGGCACCTGGGTCCTCTACTGCTTGCCAGTAATTTTCCTTATTAATTAGAAGTCAGCAGAGTCAGAGGCTGCAAAGTACCATTTGTGTGAAGCTAGGTAACTTTTTGTGCTGTTATTTCCTCTTCTGCAAACTGGAAAGGAGACTAGAACTAGCCTAATATATGGGCATCTGGTGACATCTGATTTGCAGATGACTTACCGCAGCACCAGCAGGGCCAGTCCGTCCTCTCTCACCAGGCAAGCCTCGGGGACCCTAGAATACACACCAGCACAGCCCAAAGTGTGAGTTGCTTTAACAGTGCTCTCTGTGATGACTTCTATCTAAAGTCCTTCCTGGATGCAGAAGGTAAGACTGCCACACCCAGGAAGCAAAGACAAGCAACTCCTTATGGTGCTTCCTTCCTGGCCCAGCCACCACACTCAATGACAAAGCATACAGTTTTCTTCCAGGCAGAACCCATGAGTGCTGCCTTGCTACCTCTGGGGAACCTTGTTGCAGGCACAGCTTGTGTCTTACGATGGAAGAGCTCTCCCAAATGTTGAGAACTTTTAAAAAACGAAAGCATGCTTAAGTGTGTGACTATTTCCTAATCCAAGGAAAAGCTGGTAAAAATCTTAAGTCACCCATCTCCTCCTACATGCTGTTTTTGCTCATCATCAGATCAAATTGATTAAATTGAATATGTGCTCTGCAGGAAGGGAGCTTTAACGTTAGGAGTGCATCTTTCTTCCAGGTGTCAGGAACATAACATGTCTGCTGACCTTTCTGTATGCAGGTAGCATTCATACTCACCATTGGGCCTGGAGAACCATTCTCACCAGGAGAGCCACTTTCACCCTGGGGGGGCGGGGGGAGGGAGGCAAAGGGAGACAGGAAAGAGGCACAGGTCAATGTTCTGGACTCTAGTCTCTACATCTCTCAAAGAAGCCACTGGAAATTGGGGGTCATTCAGCTAGTACTGACACAGTCCAACTTTACTTCTGGGAGGGGCAATTCCGCAAACTCTGGGACCTGCTGTCTGGGTGTTTGCAAACAAGGATGTCCCAGTATCCTACCCCTATCAATCCTGCAGCACCCCATGATCCCCATCCTCTATCACCATGTGTGTGGCAATCCCTTACCTTCACACCTGGAGCACCAGCTTCTCCCTTAGCTCCATCTAGGCCTGGGTAGCCCTAAGGAACAAGAGAAAGTATTCAATCACACGTTGAGGGACCCAAACAGAAAGGAATCTACATGCGCTTACATGCTTCCTCGCCCCCAGACAGCCCCTGCCCTCCAAAGCTCTCACCCATCATACTTACTCTGTGACCTTTGACACCAGGAAGGCCTGGGGTTCCTGGGAAGCCTCGAGCACCCTGCAATCCAAAGGGGAGACACTCAGGACTAGAGTAGAATGGGGTGACTGTTGCATGGAAACCCTGCAGAGCCAGCCCACTGGAGCCACCAGCAAGGGGAATGCATCCTGGTTCCCGGATCCTCATCAAGCCAAACCCAGGTCCCCACCAGCTAGAGCTCCCCTATCACATGCTTTCACAAAGATGATCCTAAGCATAAATGCATAAGACTCTTAGGCACCATCAGTAGTGTGTGTGTGTGTGTGTGTGTGTGTGTGTGTGTGTGTGTGTGTGTGTGTGTGTGTGTGTGTGTGTGTGTGTGTGTGTCAGAGAGAGAGAATGCTTGGGCTTAACTCAGGGCCTGGGGGCTATCACTTAGCTCTTTTGCTCAAGACTAACCCCTTATACTTGAGCAGCAGCTCCACTTTTGGCTATTTGTTAGCTAACTGGAGATAGGAGTCTCATGAACTATCCTGTTCAAGCTGGCTTTGAACCATGACCTTCAGAGCCTGGCCTCCTGAATAGCTAGGATGACAGATATGAGCCACCGGCTCCCGGCAGTACTTGGTCTTAAACTGACCTAATTGAACAGGATGAGCTGAGTCTGGGTAAGATGTTTGTGGCTAGGAAAAGTAGAGCTTTACCTGAGGACCAGGAAGGCCTCTTTCACCAGATTTTCCAGGTTTTCCAGCTTCACCCTGGAAGGAGAGAGAGATACTTAATTTTCCTCGAAAGATAAATTAACATAGTTGGTCTGCCTGCTTTAGAACTGATGTCTCCCCTGGTCCTCCATGTCTTTCCCTACCTGCCTACCCATCCTGGGCGTCTCCTATAGATGAATGCCTTCTGAATGAATGAACCTCCCTGAATGCCTTCTCATGGGTCACAGTTTATTCATTTGCAAGCTCCTTGGTCCTCACAGACTCTGACAGGCTTTGCTGTCCTTTCCTGGGCTCTGAAGACTGGGTTAGCATGTCCTTGACCTTGAGAGACTTGAATGTCTGATGCGATTCATGCCAACTGCTTGAGAGAGCCAGCTTCTATCTCTCCACTTCGTTTGCATCCTCCATAGACATCCTGACTCAGACTGAGCTTTCTCTAACTCATTTGCAATTGAGATCATGTTGGAGGCGTTTGTGAAATGATTTTTTTCTTTGTTTTTCCTTCACTATATCTTTCTGCCTTTGTGGGGGTTCCCCCCCTCCCTCTTCTCTCATTTCTCCATTTCCCTTCCTGGAGCCAATGATGTTTTCCTTATTCTTCTCATTGGGCCCAAAATAGTCCCCAGGGAACTGGCGAGATTAGTCAGAAGTGGGCATATTATGGCCCCCACCCTGGGGCCTCCCCATGACCCACTAACCTCCACCTCACCAAACTCCCTCTCCAGGTCCTTTCCAATGAAGTAGCTTCTCCTTGACTACTCAGGCATACTTACGTCGTCACCAGGTTTTCCAGGGGGGCCAGGAGGACCACGGGGACCCATAGGACCCTACAAATAAAGGAAGAGAACTTAAGAGATCGATGGAAGAGATACCTAACAGTAGACAAAACTCAGGGGCAGTCATTTTGGAAGCCAATGTTATGATAAGAAGAAAGGTGGAAAGATCAGATCAAAGACATGACTCGGATCATAGTGGAAGATGGCACACAGTGCAGACTGGGGCAGCTCTCAGAGAGAGTTCCTTGGTAGTCCTGACACTTTGGGCTCTCTGCCAGAGTTCTTCCATAGCTAAAGAGTGACATCTGAATATCCTTTGAGTTACCTGACTGTGGGAAAGAACTGACAGAGCCTAAGAGGGAAAAGTAGCTGAAAGCGGGGTGGGAGGGTGGAGGGGGGACTGTCATCAGAGCCCCCCCACCAAAAAAGAGAAGTAGATCTACAGGTACTTACAGAGACACCAGGTTCGCCAGGTTCACCGGGATTGCCTTGAAATCCTTGGGGGCCCTAAAAAAAGTTAAGTGAGACTATCAGGTTGAGCCTATAAACTGTGCTAAGATGTAGAGGATTTGACTTGTCTGTAACACTGAGAAGAATAAAAATCCCAGTACTTACAGGAGCACCAGCAGGACCTGGGGGTCCTCGAGGTCCCATAGGGCCCTGCATTGGAACAGAAGATGAGAATTTTACTGGACATGCTTTATCAGAGGCCTCCTGGGTACCACTGTCTTCCAACCCCAAGCCCAGACAAAGGACAAAGGAGATACTTTGTGGGCAGGGGGCCCACTATGGCCGCTCCCTCTCATTTCCCACTCCTCACACAACCATCTATTTTGATTTATAGGCGCCATTTAGACAGCGAGGCTGGCCTTGCTTTCTTCTGGACTACAGCCATGTTTACTAAAGTCTGAGTTTCATTTAGCTTGTGCCAAGTCGGAGCTGCAGGGCTGAGATTTCCTGCTGGAAGCCTGGTGGATGCTGGGGAACAGTAGCTGCTGTCTACATTCTTCAGTTCTCATTCCAAGAGTAACAGTGATCAGCCTTCTAGCACATCAGCTCTATGCATCTCTCCATCCTCATTCTTTAAGTCACTCCAGAGCATCATTAAAACTGGCATCCATCACCATTAAAACCCAAATGCTTTGGGTTAACTAAATGGAAAGGTTACATAACTGAAGGCAAATTGCTGCTCTAAGCAATTATCTGCTAAACAGAGGTTGTCAGATTTTTCTGGCTCTGCTAAGGGTCACTTTCTGCCATGTTGGCTGCAAAGCACTGGGGTCTTTTCTTACCATTGGACCTTGCATTACTCCCATCTGGGCACCACCAGCCTTCTCATCAAATGCTCCAGCCATCTGGGCCGCAAAGTTCTGCAAATTGACCCAACAACATGAGGAAACAGAAGTCATCAGTCCCCTCTCCTTGCTAGGAATCTAGATCTGGAGAGAAAGAACTCTCCTCTATGGTCTCTTATTGTTAGAGACTAAGCAGGCATTGATCAAAATTGCCAAAGAGGCCTAAGAGTCATTTCCCTGGAAGATGAAGAGTTATTTGGAGAAGCATACTTTTTTTGTATGTTTGCTGGTACTGGAATTCAAAGTCAGGGCCTGAGCATTGTACCTTAGCTTTTTCTGCTTAAGACTAGCTAGCACTCTACTGCTAAGCCGTAGCATTGCTTCCTTTTTTTTTTTTTTAGTTAATTTGAGGTAAGTGTCTCTTGGACTTTCCTGCCTGGGCTGGCTTTGAACTTCAGTTCTCATATCTCAGCCTCTTAAGTAGCTAGGATGACAGGCATGATCTACTAGTGCCTGTCTTCTACCTAATTATTTTTGTAATCTAAAATATTACATATTATCTAATATGTGGAGAAGCATAACTAAAACCTCACTATTAAAGGTGTTCTTTGTTCTCTAAGACTTTACTCTTCAACGAAGGACTAATGTCAACAGTCTTGAAATAATTTAATAAGAGATGTAGTAGGTGACTGTAAGCCTATTTAAGTTTAAGAATTTAAAACATAGCAAACACCAAATGGCCAACCTGCAAGAACTGAGCAAGCATATAATTTATTGACTGGTTTGATTCCAAACACGACTAGCCACACACCTTCACTCAGTGGGGCTCTTTCATAAGAATGAATAGTTGCTTGGAATGTACTTGGCAAGGACCAAGAATAAATGTCTCCAGAGGACAGTGGTCACTCTTCTTTCAGAGAAACACAAGTGACCAGTCATCCCCTCCCCAAGTCCCTACACCCATCTGCAAGAGTCAACCACAGGGTACAGATGCCAAGAAACCAGGTAACTGAAAACTTTCTTTACAGAACCCAGTGAGTTTTTTTTTTAATCATCCCTTAACACAACAGTCTTAATATGTGATTCTACCCAATTTTAGGCCTGGGGGCGAAGTCCACAGACCGGCTATGTACACACTGGTGACAGCCTGGGGAGTCAGCCAGGTAAATGCAAGTAGCAATTTAGAAGCCACATTTTTGGAAGGACAACCAGAAGAAAGGGGGAAGTAAGGACACTTACCCCACCAAGGCCAGGGGGACCAGGAGGGCCTGGAGGGCCAGGGGGACCAGGATTTCCAGGGGTTCCAGGCTCTCCATCTCTGCCACGAGGTCCAGGTGGACCCTTAGCAGAAAGAGAAAAAGGCATCGTCAGAGTGCAGCAGTGTGCCTTGTTTCTGTGCCTGGGCAATTCTTACGAAGTAGCCAGGCACATGGTTGGGCCGTGTGGGACCTGGGAAGTTCACTGAGGTCAAGCAACATTGATCACTACTCACCTTTTCTCCTTTGTCACCACGATCACCTCTGGGTCCTTGTTCACCTACAGGTCCCTGAAGGTGAATGACAATGGTGAGATGACAGTGTGTCCGGGAGTCTATAGGGCAGTAACTTGGATACAGTAAAAGAGGACAGAGAAGGGGATTCCTCTCTTTCTCACCTGAGGTCCGGGAGGTCCTTTAGGTCCTATGATCTGTGAAGGAGATTCAGGGGTTTGCTATTAGAGGGTATGCCCAGGAAATGCAGATACACACTGGGAGAGAACAATTTGTACTTACATCCTTGATGTCTCCAGGTTCTCCTTTCTGTCCCTGAAATACGACACATTCACAGGATTAGACTGAAGAAACCCATTCAGTCCCAAGCACAAAACCCTGTCTAGCAGCCCCAGTGTGGAAGTGCCCACTGCCACAGACATCCTCTGGTCTCTTTAAGAAACAGCCACCAGCCGCAGCCACATCACATTACTTCTGAAGAAGAAAATAGAAAGGCAAGATAAAAGGTCCCTTACCTTTGGTCCTGGTTGCCCTGTAAGGGGGTAAAAAATAGAAGAGATCAGATGTCGAAGATGGATAAAAGATACAGCCAAGGCAGGAATAAAACATTTACTATTATTCCACGGACCACCCCCCCCTCTGCTCGGGGTAGGAAGGTGATAGCTGTTCTGAAGTTATTGAGGACCCAGTAAGGAATGGATGGAGGTGGTCCCAGATTTTGTTATTCAAAAGGAAGGCAGAAGGCATAAGAATAGATGGAGGGCCAGACAAGGGAAAATAAAGACCTCAAGAAGGAAACCAGCATTATACATGCCTCTCCCAATATAGAAGATATAGTGTGTGCCCCTGCCCCTGCCCAGAAGTCAGCAGCTCTCCCTCTACCCAAAGCCCTCCCCAAGGAAGAATTAGGAGCTTAGGAAGTCTTACATTAGGGCAGCATCTCCTTGAAGCAAGCACAAGAAAACAGCAGTACATAGGAGTTACCATAAGCATCACAGACAGCAAGCCCCTCCCCCACCCAGCAGCAAACTCCTACAAGCCAGGCGGTCCACACTTCCCTGGCATGGGCCCCTCAGAAATGAACTGAGAGTCTGCACAAAGGTGCCAGTGTTCCAGAAGTGTTTAGGAAAGGCAACTTCTCACTTCTCTTTTCAACTATCTTCTCAAAGTTAAACAGAAAGGGAACAGGGAGGGCTACCATCTCTGCAGAGAGTCAGGACCTCTGTTTGAGAGCTAAGGAGGGGCTCACTTGCACACATAACCAGCACTGGTTCTGGTGGGGAGTTAACTACCCAGCAAAGTTCAGGCAAGTGGGGCTCCACCCAGCCTTCACTACTTGAACTCCTAGAGTCTGTCTACTTCAGCAAGCTTGCTTCCCTCCCTCCCTCCCTCCCTTCCTTCCTACCTTCCTTTTGTGGCATATGTTACATTGTATATAGTAATTGTATATAGGGCTTTCTTCATGCCACTTTCAATCATACATGTAATATACTTTGATAACTTGCTTCTTAATTGGTAGCCAATTCCCAGAAAGGCAAAAACCGTGAGAAAATGCCACCAGTGTCCCATCCCTCCATGAGTAAACCTGACCCCCTCTGATTCCTGTCTCACTAACAGAACTTTCTCCACACTGAGGACCATATATACACCTGAAGGTCTTCCATGAAGAAGACCAGGTGTACGTGACAGCAGAGAAATTAACTCATGATTTGGCCAAAACAGAGCATTTGATTTCCAGTGTGGCTTTAGTAATTTTCAGAGATGATCTCGGAGTAAATACTCCTGTAGACTTGAACCTATAGTTCCTGTGTGCTGGAAGCATCTTTTGGAGGTATGAGCTAGGGAATGCCTCTTCCAATGTCCCAGTCTCAGTGAGTTTTAACCTGCACATGAGAAGTGGCCTTTCCTTCCTGCCCTGGCTGCTGGAATCCCATGGATAACCAGCCCTCTGCTATGCCGAGGTGACCATCATCCATGTGAGGGTATTTGCTGCAACTGCGAGTAATTTATTTATGTTGAACAAGAAATAAATAAATTACGACCACTGGCAGTGGCGAGGTCAGCTGGGCAGATGGGGCAGCACTCTCCGAAGGGGATTTCAGGGTGGAGGCAGTCTTTCGCGTCTTCACAGATTATGTCGTCGCAGAGGACAGTTCCATTGTCACAGACACAGATCCGGCAGGTCTCGGGCTTCCATACATCTTTATCATTATACCTCTGCCTGCCCTGCAAACAGCTGCCAGCCTCCTCTGCACCCAGTGGAGCAGGAGCAGCAGAGAGTGAAGGACAGGCCAGGCAGGAGCCAGAGAGAAAGAAAAAGAGGTTGAAGTCAACTTGACATAATTCAAATGCTGATGGATGGGGACTTGGGTCACACAGGAAAGATGGAACATAGAAGTTATTTCTTCTGAAACATCATTCATTCTTCTTTGTATTCCACTATATTTATTAGGTGCCTGACAGTCTATTCACCAGTGAAAATTCTAAACCACTCCACTACCCCTAAAGTGAAGCAGAGTTACAGGACTTCATCCTCTGCACATCCATCTAGTAGGGGAAAGAGCTATTGTGAGAGACAGCAAGTTGGAAGGTAAGTGGGAGGAGATAAGACTCTGACCAGGAATGGAAAGAAAAGAAGACCTGAGCTTGGGATGTAGTTCAGTGATAGATTAGTTACTTAGTCGGTGCCAGGCCCTGAAAGAAGGGGAGAGAGAGAGAGAGAGAGAGAGAGAGAGAGAGAGAGAGAGAGAGAGAGAGAGAGAGAGAGAGAGAGAGAGAGAGAGAGAGAGAGAGAGAGAGAAGGGAGGAAGGAAAGAAAGGAGGGAGGGAGAGAAGGAAGAAAAAAGAAAGAGGGAAGGGAAGAGAAGAAGGGAGGGGAGGGAGGGGGGATGGGGAAATATAGTAGCCCAAGAGCAGAGAGGTCATTCTACTTTCTTCTAGGAATTATGAGATTTGCTAAATACAATTATCAGCTAACATTCAGAGAAAATGCTGAAAATTCTACCCACAACCATTAGAATCCATTCACAGCCAGGTTTCAGAAAATGAAGATAGAATGAGGAGGGGCAGTGAACTGAGAAGCAACTAGAATTAGGATCTTTTCTCATTCTGTATAATATATCAGGACTAGGACCAACCAGGGAAAGGGCAGACCCATTCAAACAACACACTTGGTGGGGGGGAGGGAGGGGGAAGGGTGGATAAATGACTCCAGAGCAAAAGATTCTAAGTGCTGGGCTCCAGTTGTATCCTTCCCTGTAGAGGCCCAGCTTCCATCTGTGGACAGCACCCTAATTTGGAAGACAGGAGGCTTTAATGCCTGATCAGAACTCAGATTGACCAGTCCAGGCCTGGCCTCCAAGAATGCAGACTTAGGGAAAGCAGGGACTGGTCCCTCTCCACAGCGCCATGCTGTCTGGAATTCCTGCTACAGATGAAACCTGTGCTGACAAGGGCGCTTCTCAGAGCGCCAAGGGCTGAAGAGTCCGGACCACGTGCTAGGGAGCGCCCAGTGCTGTTTTTCTCATCAAAATCCCCAAAGCAACGGCAACAGTAGGAGATGAATAATAGCAGAACAGCAGACTCGGTGGGCGTGGACAGAAAACGGGCCTGCCCCATTGCTCTTTAAGGAGAGGGAAAAATCTAAAGATAAACCTTTTGGTGTTTTTCCTTTCCCTTTTTCTTTTTTCACTAGAAGGAATCCATTTAGTCCTGAATCACGGGGAAGATGTGTGTGGTGGGGTGGGATGGGGGGGGGGGGGTCCCAGGGAAAATATCGAAGCTACTGAAACACACCCACTGCCAAAATTGCTGGAGGTGTGGAATGCAGGCCGTGAGGAAACGGGGGGGGGGGGTGCGGAGAGAGGAGGGGGGCGTGAGTTCACGGTGTCCAGGGTGGACTTGGGAAGAGCCTACCCTCACCCAAGAGAGCCCAGGGAAGAAGCAGGGAGTTGTCGAGGTGGTGGGGAAAGGGGGTGGGCTGCACGGCGAAAGTGGATCGGATTTCTTTCGACAGGCCGGAGGATGCGCGGGGCGCAGGGGCGGGGCCCCGCTTTGCTGCGTGTGAGCTCTGCTGGCGGATTTTTAGCTGTGGTTCTGGACACGGTTCATCCGCAGACAGAGGAAGAGTAAAAAAAAAAATTAAAAAGAAAATAATAAAATAAGTGCGATTAAGCCGGGCACAGGCTCACGCCTTTGTAATCCTAGTTACTTAGGAGGCTGAGAGCTAAGGATCGTAGTTCCCAGCCAGCCTGGGCAGGAAAACTCCGTTGATACTCTGATCTCCAATTAATGATCAGAATGCCAGAAATGCAGCTGTAGCTCAAGTGGTAGGGCGCTTAGCCTTGAGTTCAAGCCTCAGGGCCGGCACACACACACACACACACACACACACACACACACACACACACACACACACACACACACACACACACACGGATTAAATGACTGCCCCCAGAGAGGAGCCTGCACCGTAAGTAGATCCCCACGGTGCGGACCGGGGAGGCCAGCCCTCCCCACCGGCCTGGCGCAGGAGAAGGGCTGCAGATAGCATCCTGGCGGGCCCGATCCGGTTTCCCCATTACCGCCGTGCTGTATAAGCGACTCTTTGTGGCAGGCCAATTAAAAAGCTACCTCTTTCGGGGAACTGTTTTTGCTTCGTCGCCGCTTCGCACGGGGCTGGAGCCCGGGAGGTAGCGGCTGGCGGGCACGGGGTGGGGGTGGGGGCGCATTATGGGAGAGGGTGTCAGCGAGGCCGGGGGAACCCACCGGACCTCGCCTCTCATGAATGGGGCTTTTCTAGAGCGCATACAGAGCTCGATTCACAGGTCTCCGCTAGGAGCCCGTTTAAATAAATACGGGCAGGATTTCAACCCCATCTGGAAGCCATCGCTGCCAATCTCCCAACGCAAACAAAGGAGGATTGAGGTTCCCCCCCCCCCCCACCCTCATCAGCCAGGGGCACTTTTCGGAGGCAAGGGCTGCGAAATGCAGATGTGGGTCAAAGATGTGGGCCAAGAGTTTCTCAAACTCGTGGAAAGATGGGGAGGAGAGGAGTGGCGGACTCCAGGTTTCTGACATTCCTGAGGTCCACGCAGCCTGAGCCCCCCCCACCTCTTTCGCGTCACATCTTTGAGTCCACCGACCAGAGGCGGGGATTTTGGGGGGTGGTTACGTCTATGGAATCGGATGAACCAGGGCGCAAAGTCGAAGAGGAGGAGGAGGAGGAAGAAGAGGAGGAGGAGGAGGAAGAAGAAGAAGAGGAGGAGGAGGAGGAGGAGGAGGAGGAGGAGGAGGAGGAGGAGGAGGAGGAGGAGGAGGAGGAGGAGGAGGAGGAGGAGGAGAGCGATTGAAAAGTCTGGGGCCCCAAAAGCTGTGGAATTCACCCCTAGCCAAGAAGGATGCAGTAGTGAGAGCTCCCTGCCACTTGAGCAAGCGCTCTAATAGCAGCTGGAGAATTGGAGTACATTATTTTGGTCCTCCAGTTAATTCCACTACTCACTCAAAGAGACAGCTTTGGGGTGGGGGGTGCACTTGAAAATTTTCCCTCCAAAATATAGTCAGTCCGAACCCACAGGCCAGAGAACACAACTCCCTTAGTGCGCTTCCTTGGATGGCGCAACCGGTCTCCGGCCCCGGCCGTGTAGCCGGTGCGCTCGGAGCTGCAGCCCTGCCCCCATCGGGGTCAGCAGGGTAATGAACAGAAAGCCCGCCTGGGCCTTCCGCCTTCCAGACCAGCTCTAGAGACAGCCTGGTGGCAGGCCCACACTTTCTAAGGGAGAAGGACCTCGAGTCCCCATTCCCACCCCCCCCCCAAGTTTCACCTGCGATTGATTTACAATCTGTACCATACAAAGACGGGGCTGGAATCTTAGCCTTCGGAAACGTGCCCAAACACGTGGAAAAAAAATGCTCCCTACCTAATACACTTTCCAGGCTTCATTTTGTCCTGAATATAATCCCAGACGGGTGCACTTTACCAAAAGAGGAGGTGAAAAGGTGCGGTCTGAAAAGCCCTTGGACCAGACTGTGAAACTGCTGTTCTATAGCCTAGATTCCCTTTTCCTGCTAGAGAGAGAGAGAGAGAAAGAGAGAGAGAGAGAGAGAGAGAGAGAGAGAGAGAGAGAGAGAGAGAGAGAGAGAGAGAGAGAGAGAGAGAGAGAGAGAGAGAGAGAGAGAGAATCCGGTGGTTCGGTGAAATCTTGAAACTTAGAGAAGTAACTCATTGTAGTACCATGGGAGGGGAGGAGAGGTGGGGGAAGATACTTTAGGGAAGGAGTGCTATTTGGCCGACCCATTCAGGGCAGGTCTAGTTGGGACGTTTTCACCTTTCCGATGGTCTCTGCTCTAATGGGAAATTTCTACAGCCTCCAGCAGAAGTGAGGGTGCACCTTACTCCAGGGCCAGACAGGAGGGGGAGGGAACTCAAGAAGGCGCTGAAGTCCTGCAGCGCCTCTTGGGAGCTTTTCTTTGTGGCCTCAGATTTCAGCCCACCAGTGTCAAGAGTTAAGACAAAAAGGCCTAACTCCCTCCCCCACTTTGATCCCCGCAGCCTCTGACCCCCACCCCTATCCCCGGGATGAGGCTGCAAGACATCCTGTGGCATTTACTCTCCGAGACGTCTCCGAGGGCCATGACCTGTTTTGCTGAGCTCTGAATACTTGGGCAAGCCGAGTTGTGCGTTTGTGCGCCTAATTATCAAAGCTGTTCGGGGGGGGGGGGGGGGAGAGGAAAAACAATGTGCGTTTATGTCGGGTGCGCAAACCTCTCGGATCCGACACTTTGCAAGTTCAATATTCCTGCTCAGCACCCCAGATGATTCCAGAAGCAACCTGCGGGAAGGACGCTGGGACCCAAGCCCCGCATTTCGCAGAACTCGCCTGGGTAAAGCAGACCCTGCAGCTAAGTCTCTGCGCTGTTACTCTGGGAGCCAGGCTACGGGAGCCGAGCAAGCTGGGGAGAAGGAGGCAGAAGAGGAGGAAGGATGCGCCGGAGGGGAGCAGGCGAGGGGAGTGGGCGACTTACGGATATCCTGGCCCTGACACCGAAGGACAGCGGCGACCAGCAGCGTCAGCAGCACCAGCGATCGGGGAGCCCCGAGGCGGATCATGGTTCACCGCGGGGCCTGGCAGAGCCGTGGCCCGGGCGAAGCGCAGCGAGGGCGGCAAGAGCACGGCGCGGGTCCGGGTCTCTACCGCGCCCTCATGCAGGAGGCCCTCGGAGCAGGAGGAGGAAGCGGGAGACCCGGCAAGCCCAGCAGCGCTCTGCGTCCTCTGAGCTAGCCGCTCCCGTTATATGCGCCCCTCCTCATCCCAGGCCGGCCAACTCGCCCAAAACCGCGGGCCGCCCCCAAGCCCCCCGCGGGGCCGTAACCTGAGACCCCGCCCCCGGAGCCCCGCCCGGCCCGGGCCACCTGCCCGCACCTGCCGGGACCAGACGCGCCCCCCCCCACCCCGCCCCACCGACAGCCATGCTGCCGTCCCCCCGCCCTTAGTGTGCCCAGTGGCCTGATCGGGCGGGGCGCAAAAACGGCCCCAGGTTCTCCACTCCCCCCCCCCACACGCACACACAATCTGGGACGGAGGCACTGCCCCCGCCAACCACAGACGGGAAGGGGGGGGTCCTCCGGCCCCTCCCCTCTGAGTGCTGCAGGAGTCGGAGGGGAGGGGGGTGTTTGCAGAGACTCAGGCGTCCAGTCCCCAAACCCAGGACGGAAAAAGGGGGGGGCGGGCAGGAGGGGGGCAGAAGGGAAGCAATGGAAAGAAGTAGCCAGGGGAGAGGGGGACCCCACTGGAGGCTTGGAGTTGGGGACATGGAAGTTAGCTGGGCCAGAGCATTAGGGAAGGTGGGGTGCCTGTACCTATCTTCTAGCCCCCTTCATCAAGTATCTAGCCCGAGGACTCCCTCCTGGAGGTTCCGAGCAACAGTCCCCAGCCCCTCAGCCTCTAGCTAGGCGCTGAAAGGGCCCCCACTCTGGGCCTGAGCCCACCTCCAGAAAGAGCTGGTGCGCTTCTGCACAGAGAGAGACCTGTGTGAAGGTGGGGAGAGGGGCAGGCCCTGGGAAGGGATGGAACCGCAGAGGACTGAGAGAGCCCAGACACAACCATGCAAGCTGCCCGGGGATGGGGGGGGGGGCACTACTGTCTAGTTCCAGTCTCAGACGCAGTGTCTGCCCTTACTGGCTGAGGTCCGGGAGTTGGGAGGGAGGTGTGTGTAGGGGTTGGGGGGGGAGATAGGTGCTGCTGGACCTGGGTAGAGCAACTAGCCAAGGATGATTGGTTTCTGGGAGGCCCTGGCTAGGGAGCTAGGAGGCTACTCCAGCTGGACGGAGTTCTGTGAGCCCAGGGTGAAGCGCCAGAATTTCCTAGCTGGTCCCCAGGCCCTCTGCTTCCTTCCCCCCGCCCCACCTCACCTCATCTTCTCCCTGTTACACCTTATCCCAAACTGCCTTCTCTCTGGGGGCTCACACTAGCTCTTCCCTGGCTTTTTTGCTACCAATGAAGAAGAAGAAGAAGAAGAAGAAGAAGAAGAAGAAGAAGAAGAAGAAGAAGAAGAAGAAGAAGAAGAAGAAGAAGAAGAAGAAGAAGAAGAAGAAGAAGAAGAAGAAGAAGAAGAAGAAGAAGAAGAAGAAGAAGAAGAAGAAGAAGAAGAAGAAGAAGAAGAAGAAGAAGAAGAAGAAGAAGAAGAAGAAGAAGAAGAAATACTGAAATAGGCTTTTCTCAGAAACAAGATGACCCCCCCCCCCCCAAGACTGTCAGGCAATTCGAAACTCTGAATCTACAGCTTCATTTAAGCAGAATCTTCCATCCAGGATTTCTGTGGGATTTTCTTCCGAGTCCGGTGTGCTTAGTGGAAGCTCACTATGTCTCCTTGGCTCAGGTTTCCAGGAGGGGCTCTGGGCTCTCTCCTCCATCCCACCTCATGTGATAAAGTTTGTCACGGTAGAAACAGGAGTTTCAAGTGCACAACCCTTCATTTCTGTGCACATGTGCTGTTGGGCAGGGAAAGACTTGTTGTTTAAGGAGTTCCTGTCGTGATCTGTGCAGTGTGTGTGGAAATGCCCCTTCCTTGTTTCTTTTCCCGTTTTCCCCATCAGAGGTTTGCATTCAGCTCTGGGCCTTCACCAGTTGGGCTGAAGCCTGGCATGCCCCTTTTGGGGGCCATGGGTCCTGTCTGCTCTACCTGGAAAGTAGACTAGCTAAATCACCCAAGGCATCTCTGAGAAGCCTTGCTCAATATCTCTAGAATGCAATGTCTGTCTACCTTTCTGGATCCTTCTGCCATCCATAACCTACTTACACAGTTATAGTCTAAATCTATGTACATATTTCTCTGTGTGTGAGAGAGAGAAAGAGAGAGATTTTTTTCTCTCCTAAGTACAATTTTAACACAAAGGAGGGTTTTGTTTTGTTTTCCCCTGGGCTTGAACTCAGGGCCTGGGCACTGTTCCTGAGCTTCTTTTGCTCAAGGCTAGCACTCTACCACTTGAGCCACAGCACCACTTCTAGCCTTTTCTGTGTATGTGGTACTGAAGAATCGAACCCAGGGCTTCATGTATGCTAGGCAAGCACTCTACTATTGAACCACATTCCCAGCCCCATAAAGGAGGTTTTAAGTAAGTCCTTGAAGACCAATATATTTACATGCAAGTTAAATTCAGATAAATTTATTTTAGATGATATAAACAATGCTTAGGCACATATAAAGCTAGTCATTCAAAAAATGAATCTCAAATATAAGGGATCATGAAACTTCAACAGAAAAACAAGACTTGTGGAGACACTGCTAAATCATATGTACTAAAAAATGATGCCTATCTGAAAATGACCTAGCTCAGTAAGCAACAAAGTAGACCCCGCTGAGATGTTGATTTTATCCTTTAACTTTGTGAATCTACATATAAGAGCCCTGGATTTTTTCCAATAATCGTTTCCCATCTCTGGAAAAATAAAAATTAAATTGTCAAAGCCAAAATAAACTATGGAAATTATCTATTTAAATTCTACAGTCAACTAAGCACCATTATTAATATTTTCCCCTCCATGAATCCAAACAACAACAATTTAAAAATCTCATTTGCAATTCAAACTAGAATTGAAACTATCTGAGGCAAACATATTTCTCACCATTTTGGAGAAGACTTTTCCAGCCATCTTTCTATTCAGAACATAACCAAGGAACTGAAAAGAGAATGGAGTAATAAACCTTTGAATACCAGCACATATATTATACACTAAAGTTCATGCATTTAATGTATCATAGAACTTTTCTAGATCTATGACGTCCTAATTAGTTATTGTATTAATGGATAGTGTCAGACACTGGATAGGAGTCAGACACCTGTGACTTGTGCCTGTAATCTTAGCTACTCAGGAGGCTGAGATCTGAGGATTACAGTCAAAGTCAGCATGGGCAAGAAAGAGCATGACACTCTTATCTCCAATTAACCACAAGAAAACTAGAAGCAAAGTTGTGGCTCAAAGTTGTAGAGTGCTAGCTTTGGGCAAAAACAAAACAAAAAAAACTTAGAGATGATGCTCAGACCCTGAGTTCAAGCCCCACAACCACCCCAAAAAAACAAAAACAAAAAAAACAGCTAAGCAAGAATGCAAGGTTCTGAGTTCAAGCCCTAATACTGGTATAGGGAGGGGGGAGGGGGAGGGAGGGAGAGAGAGAATACTTATGTGCTTGTTAGATAACAGTACAAGAAACATGACAGACAAGAGGACTGGAGCTCAGAGGTAGAGCTCTTGCCTAGTATACAAGGGACCCTGGATTCCATCTCCAGCCCTGGAAAGAGAAAATATTGCTAATAAAAATAGCGAGAAAGGTCCGTGAGAGAAGAGGCAGAGGAGCAATATGACATTGCCACAATGAATACTAAACACGGTTGCCTAGAGTAACAGAGTTCAGGGTCAGCAGCCCTTTTCTCATTGGTTCCAGAGAAGACGCTGGTTTACAGATCCTGTGCAGTTCTCTTGCAGCCTGTTAAGGTGAACTTTAATGGCCAGGAAAATGTTAATTTATATTTAATAGGATCTTTTTGGGGGAGACAGGGAAATACGTATTCAAGGTTATAGAAGTCTCCACTAAACATAATGAAAATAAGCATTCATTCAAAGACTGTGGAAAACTTTCTATCATATCAGATAGATGAGGAGATGCCACAACCTTTAGAGCTACTGAATTGGAAACAAAGAGTGTCTTTGTTTCCCACTTGGTAGAAAAAGGGGGTGGAGTAGGGGCGCCAGGGACTTATGCTTGAAAGCTATTCAGGAGGCTGAGAGGGGGAGGATGGAGATTTGAAGTCAGCCAGTACAGAAAAATTTGACTTAAAAACTAAAAACAAAAAACAAAAACAGCAACAGCCAGGTGCCAGTGGCTCATGCCCATAACTAGATACTCAGGAGGCTGAGAGCTGAAGATTATGGTTCCAAGCCAGCCTGGGTAGGAAACTTTGTAAGACTCTTATCTCAAATGAACTTCAAAAAAAAAAAAGTTGAGAACTTTACAACTTTGGGGAGGGGGGGAGGGGGGAGGATTGGGTGGGGGGAGGGGGGAGGATGGGAAGGGATGGGAAGGGGAAACAAAGGTGGAGGCTACAATGCTTGATAAGAAATGTACTCATTATCTTGCCCATGTAATTGTAACCCCTCTGTACAGTATTTTCACACACAAAAAAAAGTTGAAAATGTAGCTGTGGCTCAAAAAGCTCAGGGATAGTGCCCAGGCCCTGAGTTCAAGCCCTAGGACCAACACATACACACATACACACAACCTGGCAGTATACAAGGCTGGAGGTGTGACTTAAGTGGAAGAGCACCAGCACTAGCCTAACAAGCAGGAGATTAAGCTTTGGTGCCAGAGTGGGAGAGAAGGAGGAGGTGGAAAAGGTGGGGGAGGAGGAAGAGAAGGAGGAGGAAGAGGAGGAAGAAGATGTCTTCAGAAATTAGACAATCAATATATTTAACCCCCCCCCCCCATCAAACCAACTCATTAAAAAGGATGTATCAAATCACTAACTTCGTGTTGTATAGACAAAATAAGCATTTCACTAGTTTCTCTCTTTTATGGGAATTTTAAATTTAGCCTTAAGCAGACATAACCTTACTGAGAAAGATATTAGTAGGTAGACTGTAAAGAAAAGATCTCTTTCTCTCTCTGTACCTAAAGCTCATTTTAAAAATAGTGACAAAGTAAGGAAGGATCCACAGAGGAAAACCTACCCCCCAAATGGCAGGTCAGGTCATAAATACACACGCTTACATGCAGGCAGACTGGGGCAGCCCCCTCCTTGACACCCAGCCCTCTGTTGGTTGGGCTCAGTTCAGACAGTCTTTCAAGATGTGTTTATGTTTTCTTTTGACATTTTTGGGGCAGAATAACAGGATCAGGATTGACCAGGCTAGGGGGTTTCCAGATTTATGGTGTACATTCCATTCCATAGCAGCATAAATGTGTTACTATGTATTCTCAAATGCAAATAGCTTTCAGGATCCCACCCAGTCTCAGTCCTTGGCCTGGAGTCCTACAAGTTCAGTTGAGCACTTGAACTAAACAAGTACTTCTCTACCCAGTGAAGATACAGAGAGGATTCAAGTGCTACCTCCAAGTCCATAGGGGATACAAGGGGGAAAAATATTGCAAGAAATATACTTAACTGCAAAGAAAGAAAGGGAGGGAGGGAGACAAAAGGAAGAAGGAAGGAAGGAAAGGAAGGAAGGAAGGGAGAGAGGGAAGGAGGGATGAAGAAAAGGAAGGAGGGAGGAAGAAATGAAGAAAACGAATGAAGAAAAAGGGCAATGAAAGCCAGATGATGGTGATTCATGCCTGTAATTCTAGCTACTCAGGAGGCTGAGATCTGAGGATAGCAGTTTGAAGCCTAGATAAGAAAGTCCATGAGACTCTTATCTCCAATTAACCACCAGAAAGCCAAAAGTAGAGCTATGGCTCAAAGTGGTAGGGCACGAGCCTTAAGCAAATAAAAGCTCAGGGACAGTTCCCAGGCCTTGAGTTCAAGCCCCAAGACTGACTCCCCCTCCAAAAAAAGAGGGTACTGATACAAGAGAAGGGGAGGGGAAAGGAGGGGAAGGGACACTCCAGGAGCCATAGAGTAATCTGGAAAAGGTTTTCTAAAGGAAGTTAATGTGCAAGGGTGCATGGAGTTTGGAAATGCTGAGGTACTAGGAGAGCACAGGGTGAGTACTGTATGCAAGCAAAGAATGGTAGGTGAACCAGAAAACATGGCAGTGGTTCTAGTACATTGTAGAGTCAGCCACAAGGACCCCTAGGGAAAGGACCCCAAAGACTGACTTTGAAAGGCACTTGACACTGAGTTTGCCTCAGATTTGCCATAGTTCTATTCTCACCTCTTCTATTTATCTCCTCCTAGACAGGCAGAAAAAGAAAAAGAAAACAAGAGCCAGCTGGAAGGTCTCTAGGTCTAGCAGGGTATATATCACCTGACAGAAAGCCAAGCCCCTGGGAGCCAAGTCAATCTTCCTCCATGGGTGGGGGGACCTGTCCTCCTGCAAGCCCCTAAAAAGCTTAAGAGAATGGTTCCTAAGTTTCATTTTTCTTTTTTCTTTCTTTCTTTTTTTGGTCATGGCACATGAACTCTGGGCCTGGGTGCTGTCCCTGAGCTCTTCAGCTAAAGGCTAACACTCTAGCACTTGAACCACAGCATCACTTCCAGCGTTTTCTGCTTATGTGGTGCTGAGGAATGGAACCCAGGCCTCCATGCATGCGAGGCAAGCACTCTACCACTGAGCCACCTTTCCAGCTCTGGATCCTAAGTTCTGCTGCCAGAATCATACTGGAGAGAGAATGGGACAAGTACCCAGTGTGTCCTGCCCAAGGCACCTGTGTAGGCAGCCCGGGCACCCTTGGCCTCTGCACCCCCACACAGGACTCCAGCCTTCAGGCCAGCTCTTAGACTCACAACCTGCTTACTGCCCTAACACCCTCCATCCTTGACTGTCCCTTTCATTCTGCCTCCTGATTCTGCTCCCCTTCCCTCTCCTTCCTAGGCCAACATCCCTCTGGTTCTACCATGGAACACTAGCTATTCACCTGACACTTAGTAGGTATGGTGGAGACACAAAGAAAGATCTATCCGATTCAGATCTTCCCCTCTTAAAAGAAAGGAGATACATAAAAAGACAAACCATAGCTGGGCACTGGTGGCTCATTCCTGTAATCCTAGCTACTCAGGAGGCTGAGCTCTGAGGATCATGATGCAAAACCAGCAAGAAAATCCATGAGAGTCTTATCTCCAGCTAACCAGCAAAAAAAGTCAGAAGTAGAGGTATGTGTCAAGTGCTTGTAGCTGCAGCCTTGAACAACAAAGACAAGTGAGAGTTTAGGACCTGAATTTAAGCCCCAGCTCCTCTTCTCTCAAAAAAGGAGGTGCCTTTGATATTGTGGGCTTCATGGGAATATTTACTGTGATTATTGTATACATAGGTTGCCTTTTATTTTATTTTATTTTATTTTATTTTGGGTCCTGTCGTGGGGCCTGAACTCTGGGCCTGGGCGCTGTGCCTCAGCTCTTTTAGCTCCAGGCTAGTGCTCTACCACTTGAGCCACAGCGCCACTTCCGGCTTTTTTCTTATTGCTTATGTGGTGCTGGGGAATCGAACCCAGGGCCTCATGCATGCAAGACAAGTGCTCTACCACTGAGCCACCTCCCCAGCCCTATTTTATTTTTTTGAGATAGGGTTTCACTTTGTAGCCCAGATTGGTCTTCAACTTACCACCTTCCTGTGTGTACCTCCCAAGTACTGAGATTACAGGTGTGCACCACCATGCCCAGCTTCCACCATTCTTTACTTACTGTAAGACAGTGTGTTATTGCTGAGATTTGTATAGACAGTGGTGGAGGGGAGGCTTGATGGTCTTAGAATATGATTAAAAAGTGAATCCAGCAGCAAGATGGGAATGAGAAGATAGAAGAAAAATAACTTCATTATCATCTTTTTTTCCCTCTGAAGCATTTAAAGAACATCTTCATCATATATTGTGTATACAACATTCTGTTGCTGTTTCTTCCTTATTCCTGTGACCTGTACATTTTTGCAAATTTTTGAGCACAGAGTAATGGAAAGAACACTGCCCCAGATTGGAAAGTTTTCCTTCCCTCCCTCCCTTCCTCCCTCCCTTCCTCCCTCCCTTCCTCCCTTCCTTCCTTCCTTCCTTCCTTCCTTCCTTCCTTCCTTCCTTCCTTCCTTCCTTCCTTCCTTCCTTCCTTCCTTCCTTTCTTCCCTTCCTTTTCTTATTACCTTTAAGTAATTGTACAAAAGAGTTTAAATTCAAAGTGTCAGTTTATACATATAATGCATATTGATTGATGTCACCCCTTCCATCATTCGCCCTCATCTTTCCCATCCCCACCCCTCCCCTCAAATCACCTGGCTCCATTTTCACACATGTGCATTGAATAGTATGATTGCATTCTCCCACCCTTCCTCTCTCTATTCCTCTCCCCACCTCCCCTTGACCTATCCCTCTCAACAACATGTTCCAGCTTCCTGATATTCATTTTGTTAGACGGTCATTAGTTGTGCAGAAGAGTTACACCATTGGACTCCTCCCGAGTATACCAAACATCCTTTAGTCGGTTTGAAAGCTTTACTTCACACCTAATTGTCAAGCTGACCCTGATCAAATGCTTTTCTTCTGCAGGCCTCAATGACATGATCTGTAAAATAAGGTGGCTGCAAGTGTTCTGCCATGAGACGCTCCAGCTCCAGTTCTTTCTTTTCACCATCCCTTTCATCCTAGCAGAATTTAGTTTGACCACCTAAGATCCCTTGATTGAAGGTGAAAAGTCCACCACTGTGAAGCGGAAGCAAAAGATCACCTGGCTGACAGAACATGTGACTTTTCTCCCCAGTGTGGTTATGATACAGAGCACCTCTCTCTGCTTCTGGGACTCAACACCCTCTCCCAGGCCTACCTGCCCCTGTGTCTGTGGCACTTACCTAAGGAGTGACAGAAAAGTTACCCAAGAACAGAAGCAGACCATCTTTGGGCATGCCTTTTCCTAAGGCCCAAGAAAAAAGTTCCTGGAGAAAGAGCATGTCTGATTTTTCTCCTCTGAATGAGGCTGGAAAGGTAAGGAGTCCCCTTAGCTGCCCTTGGGCATCTTGGACCACATCCCAGGCTTTATAAAGAAGGATGGACAGATGCTCAGGTGGGGGAGACCCCCTGGAGTCCTGCTTCTTCTTGGCTGAATCATGAGCCTTCCCGGTGCAAGGGAGGCATTTCTATTGCAACCTTATCATTGCTCTCTGCCAAGCTAACATGTCTACTGCACTGTAATGAGTACATCTCCATGAGGATGCTAATGATGCATAAGCAGACAGGAGTGAATCATCTAATGCTTGTGTAACAGTAGTTTTTGGACACAATGTGAATTTCTTAACCTGAGTTAGCATTCATTGAGCACTTACTATGGGGTTTAATCAGTCTCAAAGGTAAGGAGTACCTATGAATCACTTCATAGTCCCTGCCAACAACATTCCAGGAGATGCCAACTTGAACCTGTTCAGGGACAGGAATTGCTCTAAGATATCATTGCCTAATAGAACTTTCTATAACAGTGGAACTAGTCTCTATGGTAGCTCCAACATGGTAGTCATGTGTCCTTGAACACATCAATGTGGCTAAGGCAATTGAGGAAATGAGTATTCAAACTTTACTTCATTTTAATTGCTTTAATTGTTTTAAATTTAAAATCTATTTTATTTATTTATTTATTGTGGTACTAGGGTTTAACCTCAGGGCTTACCCACTTGCTAGGCAGGAACTCTAATGTTTGACCCACACCTTCAGCCTTTAAATTGCTTTGTATGTGTGTTGGTACTGGAGTTTGAACTCAAGGCCTGGGTGCTGTCCCTGAGCTTTTTTGCTTAAGGCTAGCACTCTGCCACTTGAGTCACAGCTGACTTCCAGGTTCTTGGTGGTTAATTGGAGATAAGAGTCTCACTGAAATTACCTGCTTTGGTTAGCTTCAAATCAAGATCCTCAGATCTTAGCCTTTTGAGTAGCTAAGATTACAGATGGGAGACACCAGCACCTGGCTCCTTAGTAGCTTTTAATTTTAATTAAATTTAATTAAGTAGCCCCATGTGAGTGGAAGATATCAAACTGGATCATGCAACATATTCTAGCAACTAGGATGCATTTTGCAGGCCAGCGGCATCACATCAAGTGGAACTTTGTTCAAAAATGAGTTCAAGTCTCATCTTGGACCTTTTGAATTGGAAGCTACATTTGAACAAGCCCTGAGGTTGTTAGAATATTCTGCAATATTAGAACCACTTGAGGAATTTTTGTGGGGGGGGGCTGGAGGAAAGAAAGGCCCTATGCTTGGGATTGTGCTTCTTCTTTCTTTTTCTTTTCTTTTCTCTCTCTCTCTCTTTTTGCAAAAAGGGCTGTTTTCCATTATAACTTAGCCTAATGACCTTTGTCATGTTCTTGGCAGGTCTTTATATCTCAAGGTATGTATTTTGTGCAGATGTCTGAATCTGAATTCTTTTTATCTAAGATCAGAGATTAATATCTTTTATTTATTCAATAAATGTGACATACAGGTAATCTATTAAAAGACATATCATAATTAGTGGAAGCTCTAATCAAGTCAAAAATAACCCCAAACAGAATGCAAATAATGGATGGATCTTAGTTTTGATCCAATCTCCTATTCTTCTTCTTTTGATTGGAGAATTGAGTCTATTTAGGGTTATTATAGAAAGATGTATCATGTTTCCTCCCATTTTCTTGATTTCCTGTATTTTCTTCTTCTTCTTGTGTTTATTAAATTGATCTTATAGAGATTTTTGTCTGATGTATTTCTTTGATTGTTTTCTTTTTTTTTTTTTCTTTTGGGTCTGGTCATGGGGCCTGAACTCTGGGCCTGGGCGCTGTCCCTCAGCTCTTCAGCTCAAGGCTAGCGCTCTACCACTTGAGCCACAGCGCCACTTCCGGCTTTTTTCTTTTTGCTTATGTGGTGCTGAGGAATCGAACCCAGGGCCTCTGGCATGCAAGGCATGCGCTCTACCACTGAGCCACCTTCCCAGCCCCATCTTTGATTGTTTTCTTCAGATTGTATTCCTCCTTTTAGAATTCTTTGTAATGCTGGTTTAGTGATCGTGAATTCCTTAAATATTTGTTGTCATGACAACCCAAACTGATCTACCCAGCCAAACTATCATTTACATTAGATGGTGAAAACACTTGAGGAATTTTGACAAATCTCAGTTCTATGATTATACCCCAGAAAAATTAGTCAGAATTTGTGGGTGGGAAAGCCTTGGTACCACTGATTATTTTAAAGCCCTTCCCCATGGATTTGCAACATATACCTAAGTGTAAGAACTGTTGTCCAGCCATGCATCTGGTTAGAGTGACACTTGGATGGATGAATGTGCCTTTAAAGTTACTCATTGGGCAACAGGAGGCTCACACTTGTAATC
Source organism: Dipodomys merriami (assembly GCF_024711535.1). Classification (NCBI taxonomy): domain Eukaryota; kingdom Metazoa; phylum Chordata; class Mammalia; order Rodentia; family Heteromyidae; genus Dipodomys; species Dipodomys merriami. The sequence goes on from NW_027202271.1 coordinate 12,246,146, forward strand.
TTAGCTATATAGGAGGCTGAGATCTGAGGACGGTGGTTTGAAGCCAGGCAGGGCAGGAAAAGTCTGTAAGATCCTTATCTCTGATTTAAAAAAGCTGGAAGTGGAGCTGTGGCTCAAGTAGTAGAGTACCAACCTTGAGCAAAAAAGCTAAGAGGCAAGCACGTAGGCCCTAAGTTTAAGCTTCTATACCAAAAAAAAAAAATTTTTTTAATAGTAATAAAATAAAGTCACTAGTTGGGTCTGAATGGCTGGAAAGCCAAAGGGACTTATTCATTCCTCAGCAAGTGTAAGAATTGGCTCAGGCTTATGTTTGTTTCCAACATCTAAGTGAGATGTTCATTAATTTTTGACAAAACATGTCCAAATACCACACCACCAAAGGGAACTGAACAGGCCCGGATGACGGAAGGTTGGGAAGGGCTGATTCACTTCCTCAGCCTGGGACCTGTAGACCCTGGCATCCCAGAGTAGTCCTCATGAAGGGAGCTATTCTTTCCACCCAGGGTGGAGGCCACTGCTTTTTCCAGCGCCTCTTGTCTCCAGCTGCCCCCTCCCACAGCCCAACCAGAGTCCCAGAAACACCGGGGCCAGAGAAAACTGGTGGGTTTTCCTGAAGAGCTGGGATCTCTCATCCTGTTGATCTGAACAGGACCTCAGAAGGTAGCCAGCCACTTTCTAGTGATGAGTGACATTCACAGAGATGAGTCTTCATCTCTGAGTATGTGATGGTTTAGAAATGCACCTCAGAAGCCCAGAAAAGCTGGGCAAAGCCAGGCACCTCTGGCTCACACCTGTAATGCTAGCTCAGGAAGCAGAGATCTGAGCATCAAGGTTTGAAGACAGCCCAGGCAGAAAAGTTCCCCTGAGACTCATCTTCAATTAACCACTCAAAAACTGGAAGTGGAGCTGTGGCTCAAAGTGGTAGAGCGCTAGCATTGAGCAAAAGAACTCAGGGACAGCAAGCAGGCCCTGAGTTCAAGCTCCACCACTGACAAAAAAAAAAAAAAAAAAAAAGCCTGGCAATAGTGGCTCACACCTGTAATCCTTGATATTCATGAGGCTGAGATCTGAGGATTGAGGTTCAAAGCCCATTGGAGCAGGAAAGTCTGCGAGACTCATTTCTAATGAGTGACTCCAAAAAAGCCAGAAATAGAGATATGGCTCAAATAGTAGAGGACTCCTCCTCCTCCTCCTCCTCTTCTTCCTCCTCCTTCTCCTCCTTTTCCTTGTGGGGCTTGAACTCAGGGCCTGGGCACTGTCCTTGAGTTCTTTGCTCAAGGCTAGTGCTCTTCCACTTTGAACAAAAGCACCACTTCGAGGGGGGACCAAGATGGCGACGGGGCAGTAGGGAAACGCCACAGCTCTCTCCAACCAAAAAGAGAGTTCGAGTTCCAACGCTTAATCTCCCCAAGAGACCGACAACAACAAAAAGACGAACACTCAGAGAAAAACCAGAGGCGGAGAATAACAAAAAAGAAAGAGGAAAAGAATTTCAAAACAGAGAAAAGCGAAGACCCCTCCCCCAACCTTTACTGGCCGCGCGGCAGCGCGCCAAGCCGCCGGCCAGCCGGCCCGGCGGGGGCTGTGGGAGCCCCAGAGAAACAGCAGAGACACAGGGGGCCACTTTCAGAACATCTGGTACTGGTTTGCAGAACAGCAGATCACCAGGAACAGAGAAACCTACCAGCCGGGAGTCTCCACGAGGATCCCACCCCCACCCCTCACTCTCCACCCGAGCAGAGAGGCTCCATCCCGCCAAAGTCGCTCGGCATCAGCAGAGTGACAAAAGGACCTGTGGCAGACCACCCGGCCCGCCTGATCGCGATCGCAACGATCCAGCACTCTCCACCCGAGCAGAGAGGTTCCATCCCGCCAAAGCGGCTCGGCGCGACAAAGGGTCCTGTCTGCAGACCACCCGCCCGCCCGATCACGATCGCAACAACCCGGCGGGGTCACTTGGGCCCCAGAGGTACCGAGAAGAAGCTGCCTGAGCGTGGACACTCTTGACCCAACAGCTTCGACAGAGGCAGAGACAGAAAAGAATCACACAGAGCCACCACCGCCCAACCCAGCCCGGATTGCAACAACAACTGACGACCTACACCACACAGAAACAACCAGCTCCAGGGTGAGTACCCCACAGGGGAAGTGTATCCCTCAAGGGAGACCAGAGCTGGAGGGAATCCCCAGACCCTGACCTAGACTCCCTACCCCAGCACCCGGACCACAGGACCCACTAAAACTGGGAACTGTTTGAGAGCTCCACCAGCCCGTGGAGCACACTCAGCTGGCCAGGCTAGAGCAAGAGCACCCCTGGAAGGGAGCTTAAATGCCCAAGCCAGGAACAGCGCCCCTGGGTCAAGACTACCAACAGTAGAAGAAATTTGAATTGTGTCCCCCAGGCTGTATAACCTAGGGGGTATACACATCAGCACAGGCCTAACAAGCGCGCTCCAGGCTGGGGCCGGAACCAAGCCCGGGGATCCGGCACCTGAACAACACAACCAACTCCTCCCAATTGAAGTAAAAAGCTGAGCATACGCCTCAACAGAGGGGAGAAAACCAGGAAACAACACTCCCCCGGGAAGCACGCCTGTGACAACAAAAGACCTGGAGGCCCAGGACAAGAGAAGCCCAAACCCCACCAAAACTCCACCCATATACCCTAGACTGGGAATTGGGCAACACAGGCTGCCAGCACCTGATAGTAAGCAGGAGCTCAGACTGTTAAGGCGGCTCAGCAATAGAGTGATAGTCTTGGATGTATGAGGCCCTGGATCTGATTCCTCAGCATCACAAAAGCAAAAAGGGTCAGAAGTGGTGCTGTGGCTCAAACGGTAGGGTGCCAGCCTTGAGCTGAAAAGCTGAGGGACAGCACCCAAACCTAGAGTTCAAGCCCACAACCAGCCCAAAACAAATAAACAAAAACACATCAGGAGCCCATAGCAGACTCCAGCATTTGGGAGAGTGCATCCAGAGCATCTGTTCTTCACAAGAGCACCCGTAGGAGCAAACACAAGCAGTCTAGGCTGCTCAACCCTTCCAAAGGCGGGAACTGTCAGCAATCTACAGCAGAGAGCTGAGAATCCTAAGTAAGTCAGAATAGCAGCTGGAAATAGGCTCCCAACAGAACCCAGATCAGGCACAGACTCTCTCTACCAATACAGAATCAGCAACCAAGCAAAGACAGACACACCAAAACAAAATTGAAGAGCAGTCTCCTGAACCTCCATGCGAAAATCACAGAGAAAAATCACAAGGTTTACTACCACCCAGGACAGCAAGCTCACCTCAAAAGCCAGCAGCCACACAGGGGAGAGCCCCAGTGGGAGCAAAGCAGGAATGGAAGACAAAGGCTACTTCCAAGGGTTGCTGGAGGCAATGACTCAAGAAATAAAGCGAGAAATTGATCAGAAATTGAAAGAGCACAAGGATGAACTATCCAAAGAGATACAGGGTATCAAACAAGAGATGCATGCAAAAATAGAAGCTGCACAAACCTCAATAAGAAGTGAGATAAACGCCAAATTAGAGGTAATGCATACCTCATTGAGAGGTGAGATCAGTACTCTGAGAACCAACATTGAATCCATAAAGGGATCCATTTCCTCCATGCAAACCACAATAGAAGCCACTGTCAACAGAGTGAATGAAATGGAAGGTCGAGTGTCAGATACAGAAGACAGAATACACCAACTGGACCAAAAAGTGACAGATATGGAAAAATTACTCAAATTAAACCAAAGGGATATTCAAGAGCAAGCAGATAATGCTAAAAAATTTAACCTTCGCATAATTGGAGTGGACGAAGGTGAGGAATTCCAGAGCAAGGGAATGCAACACCTATTTAACAAGATAATCAATGAAAATTTTCCCCACCTCAAAAACGACCATCTTAACTACATCACAAAAGCTTATCGAACACCCAACAAGCAAGACCCCAGGAGAAACACTTCTAGACACATTATAGTAAAAATGATAGATCTGAATAATAAGGAAACAATCCTGCATGCAGCAAAAATGAAGAAGGAGCTATACTACAATGGGAAAAAAATAAGAATTACTGCAGATCTCTCCACACAAACAATGAATGCAAGAAAAGCCTGGGAAAGCACCATACGAGCCCTGAGAGCCAATAACTGCCAACCCAGACTGATCTACCCGGCAAAGCTAGCATTCACATTTGATGGAGAACTGAAAACTTTTAATAGCAAAGAAAAACTAAATGAATACATAAACATTAAGCCAGCATTACAAAGAATTCTAAGAGGGGGGACACAACCTGAAGAAAGCAGCCAGGAACTGGGGCCTGCCCCAAACAGGCATTACTCAAAGTCTAACTGAGCAAGCACAGGAGGAAAGGAAAAAAGAAAAACTTAGGAAAACGGAATGGCAGGGACAACAATGCATCTCTCTATACTTTCTCTTAATATAAATGGGCTGAATTCGCCAATTAAAAGAAAACGAACTGAGGACTGGATAAGAAAACAAGACCCATCCATCTGTTGCCTTCAGGAGACCCACCTCTCAGCCAAACATACAAACAAACTCAGAGTGAAGGGGTGGAAAAGGATCTACCAATCAAACGCCCCCAGTAAGAAAGCAGGTGTAGCTATCCTGATATCTGACAAAATAAACTTTTCATTAAAATCAGTACAGAAAGACAAGGACGGACACTACATATTAATAAAGGGAACAATCCAAGAGGAGGATATAACCATCATCAACTTATATGCCCCAAATATTGGTGCACCCAGATATGTCAAACAAATGCTCTCAAACTTACAGAATAAAATAGATCCCAATACGATAATACTAGGAGACTTTAACACACCACTCTCACCAAAGGACAGGTCTACCAACCAGAGGATTGGCAAAGAAGCTACCGAATTAAGAGAGGCCATACTTCAAGCGGAATTAACTGACATCTACCGAGTATTTCACCCTAAAACAACACAGTACACATTCTTCTCAGCAGCTCACGGAACTTTCTCCAAAATAGACCATATCATAGTTCATGCAAGGAACTTAAGCAAATACAAAGGGATCGACATAATCCCCTGTATCCTATCTGACCACAGTGGAATCAAGCTAGCTCTCAATAACAAAGCATACCGCAGAAATTTCTCCAATACATGGAAATTGAACAGCACACTCCTTAACAATGCCTGGATAACAGAAGAGATCAGAGAAGAAATAAAGCACTTCCTACAACTCAATGAAAATGAAAACACCTCACAAAGAAACTTGTGGGACACAGCAAAAGCAGTCCTGAGGGGCAAATTTATTGCCCTCAGTGCCCACATCAAGAGAATGGAGACAGACCAAGTAAATAACCTCATGTTGCAATTAAAACAGCTAGAAAAACAGGAAAAAATGGAACCTAAAGCTACTAGAAGAAGCCAGATAACCAAATTAAAAGCAGAGATTAACCAATTAGAAAATCAGAAAACCATAACCAAAATAAACCAAACAAAAAGCTGGTTCTTTGAAAAAATAAACAAAATTGATGGCCCATTGGCTAGATTAATTAAAAAAAGAAGAGAGGAAACCCATATTAATAGGATTAGGGATGCCACGGGAAACATCACCACACGTACCCAAGATATCCAAACAATTCTAACAGACTGCTTTCAAAAGCTATACTCTCTAAAGGAAGAAAATCGGGCAGAAATGGATGCATTTTTAGAGAAATACAAGTTGCCCAAACTGAGCAAAGAAGAAGTTAACCAATTAAATAAGCCAATATCCTATAATGAGATACAGGAAGCTATCAAAAGTCTTCCAACAAAAAAAAGCCCAGGACCAGATGGATTCACAGCAGAATTCTATAAGACCTTTAAACAAGAACTAATACCCATACTCCTCAAGCTCTTCAGAGAAACAGAGAAGGAAGGAGCTATCCCAAACTCATTCTACGAAGCCAATATCACACTCATCCCCAAACCAGGCAAAGACCCAACCAAAAAGGAGAATTACAGGCCAATCTCCTTGATGAACACAGATGCAAAGATCCTTAACAAGATTCTAGCTAACAGAATCCAGAAACACATAAAAAAAATAATTCACTATGACCAGGTAGGCTTCATCCCAGAGACACAGGGATGGTTTAACATACGTAAGTCAATAAATGTAATCCAACATATCAACAGAGCCAAGGTCAAGAATCACATGATTATCGCTACAGATGCAGAAAAGGCCTTTGACAAAATTCAACATTCATTCATGCTAAAAGCTCTGGAGAAAATAGGAATAGAAGGAACATTTCTAAAAACAATAAAAGCCATTTATGACAGACCAATAGCCAATATTATACTTAATGGGGAAAAGCTACAACCAATTCTCCTAAAATCAGGAACAAGGCAAGGATGCCCACTGTCTCCACTCCTCTTCAATATAGTCCTAGAACCCTTAGCCAGGGCAATAAGGCAGGAAAAAGATATTAAAGGGATCCTCATAGGAAAAGAAGAAGTTAAACTATCCCTTTTTGCAGACGACATGATACTATACCTCCACGATCCCAAAAACTCCATCCCCAAACTCTTAGAAATCATAAATCACTTTGGCAAAATAGCAGGATACAAAATAAACCCACAAAAATCAGTTGCCTTCCTATACACTGATAATGTACAGGAAGAGAGGGAAATAAAGGGAGCAACCCCATTCACAATAACCTCCCGAAAAATAAAATATTTAGGAATTAACCTAACCAAAGATGTAAAAGAACTATTTAATGAGAACTATAAAAAGTTAAAGAAAGAAATTGCAGAAGACACTAGGAAATGGAAAGACCTCCCATGCTCCTGGATAGGCCGACTTAATATAGTAAAGATGGTAATACTTCCAAAACTAATATACAAATTCAACGCAATTCCTATTAAAATCCCAATGACGTACATCTCTGAAATACAGAAAACAGTCCAAAAATTCATATGGAACAACAAAAGACCTAGAATAGCCAAAACAATTCTAGGGGATAAAGACAATATGGGAGGGCTATCCATGCCGAACTTCAAACTCTACTACAGAGCTATAATAACAAAGACAGCATGGTACTGGCACAAAAACAGACCCGAAGACCAATGGAACAGAATAGAAGATCCAGAAATAAATCCACAGGCCTACAGCCAGCTGATATTCGACAAAGGAGCCAAAGACATACAATGGAAGAAACACAGCCTCTTCAACCGCTGGTGCTGGGAAAACTGGGCAGCCACATGCAGAAAACTAAAAGTGGACCCCAGCCTATCACCATGCACCAACATCAACTCAAAATGGATTAAAGACCTTAACATTAAACCTGAATCTCTGAAACTACTGCAGGACAGAGTAGGAGAGACACTTGAACTAATAGGCACAGGAAGGAACTTCCTGAACAGAGTCCCAGGGTCACAACAAATTGGAGAGAGACTCGACAAATGGGACTACCTTAAAATAAAAAGCTTCTGCACAGATAAAGCTATCGCAACCAAGCTAGAAAGACAACCAACTAATTGGGAAAAAATATTTACCAGCAATATATCAGACAAGGGGTTAACATCCTGTATATACAGGGAACTCAAGAAACTAATCCCTCCCAAACCCAACACACCAATTACTAAATGGGCAAGGGAACTAAAGAGGGACTTCTCAAATGAAGAAATAAAAATGGCAAAGAAACACATGAGGAAATGTTCATCATCCCTGGTGGTGAAGGAAATGCAAATAAAGACAACCCTGAGATACCACCTTACCCCAGTCAGAATGTCCCACATCCACAAATCAGCCAACGACAAATGCTGGAGGGGATGTGGAGAACGAGGAACGCTATTACACTGCTGGTGGGAATGTACACTCATACAACCACTTTGGAAAGCAGTCTGGAGGGTCCTTAGAAAGCTAAAGATTGACCTCCCTTACGACCCAGTCATACCACTTCTAGGCATCTACCCTGAACAACAGGAACCAATATACAAGGACACGTGCACCTCCATGTTTATTGCAGCACTGTTCGCAATAGCTAGGATATGGAAACAACCTAGATGCCCCACCACAGATGAATGGATCCAAAAATTGTGGTATCTATACACAATGGAATATTATGCAGCCATTAGAAATGACAAAATAATGGCATTTGCAGGGAAATGGATGGAGCTAGAAGGAATCATGTTGAGCGAGGTAAGCCAAGAACGAAGAGACAAACAGTACATGGTCTCCCTGATAAGTGGATGATGAATCCAAAATGTTAGGTGATATGACAAAACTAACAGGACTTAAGAAACAAAGAACTCCCACTCATCTGGTTGAACCACTACTAAATATCCCCATGCTGCTGATCACATATATGGTATATAACATATGAGCACCGTTATATATTACAGACTGTGATAGACAATTTGCTCCAGGAAAGTTAGAATGAACTTGTGACTTTAAATGAGCATCATTATTCCACAATACTGTGAATTTCCGGAAATTAAGTAATCACTTAATCACGATCAAAAAAAAAAAAAAAAAAAAGAACCTTGGGGAAGGGAGGGAGGGAGGGGATGGTAGGGGGAAAACAATGGAGGGGGTAACAATGTTCAAGAGGAAGTGGAAGTGTACTCATTACCTCACTCATGTAACTGTAACCCTCTGTATAGTATCTCTACAATAAAAAAAAATTAAAAAAAAAAAAAAAAAAAAAGAGAAAGTAATCAGGAAAAAAAAAAAAAAAAAAAAAAAAAAAAAAAGCACCACTTCCAGTTTTCTGGTGGTTAACTGGAGATAAGAGTCTCACAGAGACTTTTCTGCCCAGCCCAGCTTTGAAACTCAATCCTCAGATCTCAGCCTCTTGAGTGGCTAGAATTATAAGTGTGAGCCACCAGTGCCCGGGTCACAGTTCTTCTCATGTATGCATTCCATGCTGACCTTAGAAGATTCAGGACAACACTGCCTTCGTGAAAGTTCCAACAGAGCAAGCCATGATGCTCTGCCCATTTTGGGGCAAAAGAGAAGAGGTGGTCAGGATTGATTGCATCCCAGGACACTAGAGCAAAGCAAGTTGCCTCCACTACCATCCATGTACAAGTGACAAGTGTCCTGTAAGTATCTTGTGTGTATGTGTGCATACACTATACACCAGTACTGGGGCTTGAGTACTGTCCTTTGGCTTTTTCATTCAAGACTGGCACTCTACCACTTGAGCCACAGCTCTACTTCCCCTTTTTGCTGGTTAACTGGAGAGAAGAATCTCATGGGCTCTTCTAGCTAGGTTGGCTTCAAACCTTAATCCTCAGATCTCAGCCTCCACAACAGTAAGGCTTACAGGTCCGAGTGCCTAGTCCTGCCCACATCTGAATGAAGCTTCTCCTTGCTCAGATTGTTTATGAGCCCAGCTCTGAAGGAGTCAGGGAAGAGGCAGGGAAGTACTGACTCCTTCTCATTGCTGCTGGTGAGCTGTGCCCAGTAGAAATAGCAAGAGAAAACTGTTCAAATCTATCTTCTGCAGCTGCCCATCCCAATTGCTGTCCCTTGTTTCCAGGAAGATGCTTTGTCACACCCATGCTACTATTGTCTGGGCAGAACAATTAGCACTTTGTTAAAATACTCTTTCATCTTCATTACCAAGCCATAAAGTACCAGAGCCCAGCAGGCTACATGTTGGGCAAAATGCCTTAGCCCTCTTGACTGAGAGTTTAGGAAAATGAGGCCATAGGAGCAATGTTATGCCCATCCATGTTGGAGCCCAAGGAAAGAGGAAAAATCAGTAATACTGGTACATCTTTGTTTAATACTTGGTGTTTTGTTCATCATGGAACATGGGAATTATGATTCTGTTTTTTTAAATACTACAATACAATATTCTTTATCTTGATTGCTGAGCTTTATTTTTCCTCATAAGATATAGTTTATTTCCTAAGCTGATTTGCATCAACAGGCCAAGAGGCTTAAGATTAGAGCTTCTTGATTGTCAGTAAATTCTGGATTTGAAAAATTCCAGTTAGGATTTATGCATTTACAAATTGCTCTTGAACATATGAAAAGATATTATCTCATAATGCTTTTCCCTCAGAAGACTGGTGTATATGATCTGTTCTTACATCCTAAGATGGGGGTCCCTAAGTAGTAAAGCTACCCCCAAATCTCTGTATTTCTGAGCTTTTTGACACCCATTGAAGCTTGTATGCTGAAGGCCAGGAGTGTAGCTCAGTGGTAGAACACTTGCCTAGCATGAGGCCTTGAGTTTCATCCCCAGAATGGAAAAAATATCCTTTTGCTGATTCTTTATGCCAGATGTGATGGGACATACCTGCAATCTCCTCACTTGGGAGGCTGAGGCAGGGGAAGTTATAACTTTGAGGCTAGCTTGGGCTAATAATGAGCCGATGTTGAAAAAAATTAAAAAATAAGGCCAGATGTGAATGGCTCATGCCTGGAATCCTAGCTACTCAAGAGGCCGAAATATGAGGATCACAATTCAAAACCAGGAAAGTCTTTATCCTTATCTTTTTATAATTTGTAGTTTCAATCATAGATTTTTTTTAATTCTTCATTGTTCCTTTGAGGGTATTTTTTTCCTTCCTTCCTTCCTTCCTTCCTTTCTTTCTTTTTTCTCTCTTTCTTTCTTTCTTTCTTTCTTTCTTTCTTTCTTTCTTTCTTTCTTTCTTTCTTTCTTTCTTTCTTTCTTTCTTTCTTTCTTTTTTGGTCTGTCAGGGGGCTTGAACTCTTGGCCTATGCTGACCCTGAGCTCTTCAACTCCAGGCTAGCGCTCTACCACTTGAGCCACAGTGTCACTTCTGGTTTTCCGGTGGTTTATTGGAGATAAGAGTTTCACAGACTTTCCTGCCAGGGCTGGCTTTGAACTGCGATCCTCAGACCTCAGCCTCCTGAGTAGCTAGGATTATAGGCATGAGCCACTGGTGCCCAGCTTTAACACTTTTTCTATGACCCATAGACAACAGATCGTTTTTTCTTTTTTTTCTTTCTTTCTTTTTTTTTTTTTTTTGTATTTGTTTGGTTGGTTGGTCGTGGGCCTTGAACTGAGGGCCTGGGCACTGTTCCTAAGCTCTATTGCTCAAAGCTAGTGTTCTACCAGTATGAGTCACAGCTCCACTTCTGGTTTTCTAGTGGTTACTTGAAGATAAGAGCTTCATAGATTTTCCTGCCCAGGCTGGCTTTGAACTGTGATCTTCAGATCTCAGCCTTCTAAATAGGTAGGAGGACAGGCATAAGCCACCAGCTCCAGGCTAGACAATTGATCTTATATCATGGTATGAAGAATAAATGAGTTTCCCCCCATGTCCATGTAGTTGTTCTGGGACATTTACATTTATTGAAAAGTCTGTTTTCTCCCTGGCTGATCTTGATGTTGACCAATTCAGGGTAGGTTTGGACATATTACCTTGAGTATCTGCACACCAGCACCACACTTTTTTGTTTGTGTATCATGTGGTCTTGTCCCTGAGTCTGCAGACACTTGAGTTTGCAGACTCTAGGGAAGACCGTGTTGTAGGTAGGGGTTGGTGGGTAGAGTACTCACATCCAATCATGACTCTATTCTCAAAAGAAAAACAGAAAATGCTGGGCACTGGTGGCTCATGCATTTAATTCTAGAAACTCAGGAGTCTGAGATGTGAAGATCTCCATTTAAAGCCAGCCCAGGCAGGAAAGTCTTTGAGACTCTTATCTCCAATTAATCACCAGAAAACTGGAAGCAGAGCTGAGGCTCAAAGTGGTAGAATGCTAGTCTTGAGCAAAATAGCTCAGGGACAGTGTCTAGGCCTTGAGTTCAAGCCCCATGACTAAAAAAAAAAAAAGAACAAAACATGTAAGTTTGTTTCATGAAGAAAAAATTATCTTACTGTTCAGCCTGTTGGAAACCCTCCTCCAGTAACTTTCTGGGTGCTGATTCTCTCTGGTGCCTTGTGGGACCCACTCTGAAGCCCCATGAAGACTAGCAGAAAAGGCTTGAGTCACATATTGGAAATGCTTCTCCACAGGCTTTCTATCCCCCATTACCAGCCCGGACTCAAGAGAGCCTGCAAATTGAACTAGCAGTGTTCAATTTAAAGACATCACAAAGACCTGAAACAAACATAACCACTGAGAGACCTCCTAAATAAGCAATTCTGAATTGCTGAGGGAAAGAGGTGCTGCTTCTGGGGATAGGGGTAAAGGGATAACTCACAGCTAAGACTCCCACATCCCAAAATCCATCAGCAGGCTTCTTTCCTGCAGCTCTACCTTTGGACCATGACAGCCCAGAAGGAAGTATAGGACCTTTAGCATGCACTCAGTAAAAACTCAGTGGTTCATGTCTGTAGTCTTTGCTATTCAGGAGACTGCGATCTGAGGACACTGGATCAAAACCAGAGTAAGCACAAAAGGCCTTGAGACTCTTATTTCCAACTAATAAGCAAAAGATCTGGGAATGGAGCTGTGGCTCAAGTGATAGAGTGTTATCCTTGAGAAAAAAAAAAGCAAACAAAAAAACAATGTTTCATGACTAGGGAATTTGTTGGCATATTCCCTCCTTCATCCTCATCCCTATCCTCTATGCTCAGCATAGAGAGAAGGACTAGAGTGTCCAAAGCCATCTTTGTCCAGATTTAGATTCTGCTTAATCTCCCACCAGGAGCTACCAAGTGTGGGGAAGTAGTCACCCAAGGCTCTTGGCTTTCTATCCCAACCTCAGATGAAGCCCCCATTTCCTAGGGGAGCTTTGAAGCAAGGGGCTAGGCCTACGCTATTGAGTTGTGTTTGGAATTGAGAATTCACAAATTCCAAACCCTGATCCCAAAGCAAACCTTTCCTCTAGCCCAGGTGGTTGTACCCATCTCCCTCCAACAGCTTCTCAGGTCCTGGGCTGCCAAGCCGGAGGCTTTGAAAACCAGCTTGTTGTTTGAGTTGTGAAAGCACCAATGTCTGCAGTGTTTGTCCTACGGAGAAGGGCCATATTTTCTCCCTTCCAAATGCAAACTCCGAAGATGCTCCATGGGTTTTTCTTCAGACTTTCCACAGGAAACATAAATAAGGAAGAAAAATGACTGTAGGTGCTGAGACCTGAAGCGGAATTTCAACCTTGAAGGAACTGCTGCTAACAAGCCCTGCTCTGTACCAGGGAAGTCTTCGAGAGCCTGAGTTTGGCATTCCTTTCCTTTGAGCAGCCTCAAAGGGTTCAGAGGCCTGGACTACTTCATAGGTCAAACTCCTGGCCAGGACTTTCCATTCAATGGGTAGCCCATGGTTGGATTCATGGCTAGGACATTCCTTAGCTAGGGTTTTCTCTGTCTTTTATCTCTCTTATTGTATTTGAGTAGAACAAACTGGTCCATCCCTTCGGTTGGCCCAATACTGTGAGACAGTTGCCAAGTAGAGCGTGGAAATGTGGACATGGACTCTTGTACAGCCTGAGGTTTGTGGTTGGCTATCCCTCTGCCCTCATCTCCATCTTGAAAGGACACTCTAATCTATTTGTCTCTGCCTTTATAGAGCTTGTGAGCAACACCAGAGCAGGCATAAGGCAGTGTTGAGTGGTGACAGCTATGATCCAGAATCATAAGTTATAATTGGCTAATGAACTGCCTCCAATTGGGATTTTACAAATTATATGTTTACAGACCAACTGAGTTCAGTTCCAAGAAATACAGGGCTAAAGTCAGTATTGCTTGTTCCAGGTGGTAAGAATACAACATGCTGATAGATCTGTTATGAGCTATGTATTGAGTGAATACTAAGGTCCTAATCTGAATGCTTGAAGGCCACTACTTCTGTCCCTGGACATCTGAGAACTTCTTCTTGGAGTATTTTCCTTTGTGACATCTTGCCTTTGGATAGGCTTAACAAGGCCTATCTATCTCAACAAGCACCAACTCTGCTTAAAAAAAAAAACACGAACAAACATGGGGAGGGAAAGGATGGTAGGGGAAAAACAAAGGAGAGGTAACAATGCTCCATAGAAAATGTACTCATTACCTTACTCATGTAACTGTAACCCCTCTGTACAGTATCTTTACAATACTATCTATATATAGTAAATAAAAAACAAAGAAATAGCTGGGTGCCAGTGGCTTATGTCAACAATCCTAGCTTCTCAGGAAGCTGAGATATGGGGATCCTGGTTCAAAGCCAGCCTGGGCAGGAAAAGCCCATGAGACTCTTCAATTAACCACCAAAAAGCCAGAAGTAGAGCTCAAGTGGTAGAGTGTTAGTGTTGAGCAAAAAAGCTCAGGGACAGTGCCCAGGCCCTGAGTTCAAGTCCCAGGACTGGTACGAAAACAACAATAGCACAAAAGCAAAACATTATCTATCCATGTCACCCTTATGCTAAGACAATTAAACAAAGTTGGTAAGGATGACAGTGACACAGTAGAAGGTATAATAGGCTCCAGGCATGGGTTCTACCATCACACAGATTTGAGCTCAAAGGGTGAACTAGGTGCTTTTATTTAATTGCTAGGTGACATGTGAGAATGGCACAGTTCTAGTACGATTGAGTGTTCTTCTTCTGAAATGCTTAACTTGAAAGTGTTTTCGATTTTTTTAAATATTTGCATATACATCATGAACTGTCTTGGGGAAGGGACCCATGTCGGAAAAACAAAAACAAAAACTCAGGCTAGTGGCTCAAACCTGTAAGCCTAGCTACTCAAGTGGCTGAGATCACAGGTTCAAAGTTTAAAGCCAACCCAGGCAGAAAAGTCCTTTGACACTCTTGTCTCCAATTAACCACCAAAACACTGGAAGTGGAGCTGTGGCTTAAGTAGTAAAGCACTGGTCTTGAGAGAGAAAAAACTAAGTCGGGCTGGTGGCTCACCGGTGGCTCACGCCTGTAATCCTAGCTACTCAAGAGGCTGAGATCTGAGGATCATGGTTTAAAGCCAGACTGGGCAGGAAAGTCCGTGAGACTCTTATCTCCAATAAACCACTATAAAACCAGAAGTGGTGCCTGGCTCAAGCGATAGAGTGCTCGCCTTAAGCTGAAGAGCACAGGGACAGCGCCCAAGCCCAGAGTTCAAGACCCACAACTGACAAAAAAAAAAAACAAAAAAACAAAAACAAAAACCCCAAACAAACAAAAGGACCATGACCAGAGTTCAAGCCCCAGTACAAGTGTGTGCACACACATGTACACACACACACACACACACACTTCATATATATTTTACACAAACAATTTAATGATGTTTTTGTCTGTGTTAGGAATTGAATCCAGGGCCTTAAGCCCCTAAGTGACACCACCAGCTCCTTGGAGGTAATTTTATACATCTCCATTTTATAAACTGCAAGTACATTTTGATGGAGATCTGTCATACAAGGTCAGATGTAGGAGGCTAGGGATCTTAAACCTGTAGCTATTTTTTTCCTTTTTGTTTTAGTTTCTATCCCTACCTTTTGAAGTGCCTGTGTGGATTAAGACAGAATAGGAAGAACTTAGAACAGTGGGCAAGCACTCTGTACTCGCAATTGACAGCTGTTCTAATTATGGTAAAAAAGACTAAGGAGCAAAGGGGGGTCTGGCAGGGGCAGTGTAGGAGGGGATGAGAGGGGAAGGGGGAACATGGGAGGAGCCTGACCTGTACACAGTTGCCCCTCACCCAACTCTACCTCTGGGAGCCTGGGACAGCATACTTCCCAGTCCAGAAAGATGGCTTGGATGTTGTTTATTAAGAAACTGCATTTCCAGCACGGGCTCCCCATGCTGCCTCAACTCTCACCAAGGCCTCAGTCACTTTCCCAGGGGGCCCACCCAAGTCTCACACCCGTCAGGGTCCTCTACTGGGTCTTGTTTACTGATAACCATCCGTACTCTCCTGGTTCTGGGCTCCTTCCTTCCCCTGGCACTGAGTGATTTTCTGACCTGCCTTTTCCAAGTCTGTGATCTTCTCTTCAATGACATCACTTGGGCTGAGAGAGCAAGGGCTGCGTCACAAGGCACCTTTTCCAGAGTGCAGATTTAAAATCCTGGGTCATTTTAGTCTCATCCCAGGGACTGGAATGTCTCATTTTAATTAGGGTAAGATTAGGAGAGAACAAAAGGAAACTACTAGGACCTAGAGTGTCCTTGGATCTGACAGGTAGATCCAAGAACATGGTCCTTTGGATCAGTCCTTCTTTTTTTTGGGGGGGGGTCTGGTAGTGGGGCCTGAACTCTGGGCCTGGGCGCTGTCCCTCAGCTCTTCAGCTCAAGGCTAGCGCTCTACCGCTTGAGCCACAGTGCCACTTCCAGCTTTTTTTTCCTGCTTATGTGGTGCTGAGGAATCGAACCCAGGACCTCAGGCATGCAAGGCAAGCGCTCTACCACTGAGCCACCTTCCCAGCCCGGATCAGTCCTTCTTACCCCGTGCTGCTTCCACATCTGATGAACCCACACCCTTGTTTTAATCTAAATGAGGAAGCCTTATCCCCTGGCTGTCCAGAAAGCTGGGCTAACTCCATATCCCAAAGATCCAATCATTTATCCTGGCTCAGTTGGCCATAGTTCTGTTTCTTACTTGTGTGTACCAGCTAGACTCATTCTCCTAAAACACTGAGCTCCCTGCCTACAAAAGAGAGAAGGCAACTCCTTGGATCAGCCCACAAGGTCCTGCTCAGCCAAGCCAACTCTACGCTGGGTTGACCTCTCCATCAGGCCTGGGGCTAGCAGCTTTCCTCTCTTTGGATCTGCCATGTTCAGACTGCTCTGCAGAATGTCAGTTGCCCAATGCCTTCTCACCTGTTCTTAACTCTCCAGCTCCACCCCCATAGGTTGGACAGCACTGTACGTGTATGAGATCAGTTTAGAGTGGTATGCTGACTACTGCATACCAGTCCTGTCTGTTATGCACTTGCCTCCTGCATGATAGCAGATGATAGCAGCAAGTGAAGGGTGAAGTTGTGTCTTTGCTGAACTTGGAGTTCAGCTCTTGCCATAAGTAGCCTTTCAGTGGCTCGTTTTCCAGGGCATAGGTCTCTTACCAATATTGTTGACTACTTGGGAAGACCTTCGTGTCTGTTTTCTACATATGTTCTCTCTCTCTCTCTCTCTCTCTCTCTCTCTCTCTCTCTCTCTCTCTCTCTCTCTCTCTCTCTCTCTCTCTCTCTCTCTCTCTCTCTCTCTCTCTCTTCTCTCTTTTTCTCTCTGTTCTGAGACCTGGATTCTTTGGTGGTGGTGGGGCTTGAACTCAGGGCCTAGGCCCTGTCCCTGAGCTTTTTATGCTCAAGACAGACTCTACCACTTTGAGCCATAGCTCCACTTCTGGTTTCCTGGTGGCTAATTGG
This sequence comes from Dipodomys merriami, assembly GCF_024711535.1. Taxonomy (NCBI): domain Eukaryota; kingdom Metazoa; phylum Chordata; class Mammalia; order Rodentia; family Heteromyidae; genus Dipodomys; species Dipodomys merriami. The sequence goes on from NW_027202271.1 coordinate 12,263,366, forward strand.
AAATAAGAGTCTCAAGGACTTTGCAGCCCAGGCTGTGTTTGAACCACAATCCTCAGATCTCAGCCTCCTGAGTAGCTAAGATTACTTGTGTGAGGCACCAATGCCCAGCTGAGATGGGGATTCTTTTTTTTTGGGGGGGGGTCCGGTCATGGGGCCTGAACTCTGGGCCTGGGCGCTGTCCCTCAGCTCTTCAGCTCAAGGCTAGCGCTCTACCACTTGAGCCACAGCGCCACTTCGGGCTTTTTACTTTTTGCTTATGTGGTGCTGAGGAATCGAACCCAGAGCCTCATGTATGCAAGGCAAGCGCTCTACCACTGAGCTACCTTCCCAGATGGGGATTCTTGATCTGATGCTTTCACTCATTAGCTGATGCTCTATCAACCTGATCCATGTCACCAAGCCCTCCAGCCTCTTGATCAGAGGCTCCATAAAGCCAGAGATTAGAGTTCCTTTCTATGTCTAAGGACTTAAAGAATATTCGAGGCCATCCCATAATTTGTTCTTCTCTGGACACAGAGAAGTTATGTTTGGTCCCCAGGTCTCTTTCTGGAGCTGTGGCTTCTTCCATCAAGTTTGGTCAGTCAAATAGCCAACATCTTGCCAAAAGCCAGCATGGCTGGAGAATGTAGTACATAGACCTTCCACTGTATGGGGCCAGAGATGGTTTCTAGGGTCAGACAAGGATGTTTGTTCTGAGAGTATCTACATGGACAGACTCAAGAGAGACCAACACATACCCAGTGTCTCCCTGTGCCCAGGGACTGGTTAGGTGTGCCCTATAAGTTACAGACCCTAGGAAGTGGTGCTGTGGCTCAAGAGCACTCACCTTGAGCTGAAGCACTGAGGGACAGTGCCCAGGCCCAGAGTTCAAGCCCCATGACCAACAACAACAACAACAACAACAACAACAAAAAGGAATGAAAGTTACAAGCCCTGTTTTTCCTTCCTTCCTTCCTTCCTTCCTTCCTTCCTTCCTTCCTTCCTTCCTTCCTTCCTTCCTTTTCTTTCCTCTTCTTCTCTTCCCCTTCCCCTCCTTCTCCTCCCCCCTCCTCCTTCTTCTTTCTTCTTGTTTCTCTTCTTCTCCTTATGCTGGTTCTAGAGCTTGAACGCAGGGCCTGGGCACTGTCCATTAGGTTTTTTTTTGTCCACTGAAGATTTTGCTCTACCATTTGAGGCACACCCCTATTTCCCACTTTTTGGTGGGGATGAGTTCATGAGATGAGTCTCATGAACTTTCTTGCCTGGGTTGCCTTTGAACCACGATCCTCGAACTCAGTCTCCTGAGCAGCTAAGATTACAGCCATGAGCTACCAGCACCCAGCTTGGGCCCTGCTTCTTGATCTTGCCCTCTCCAGCCCTTGTCCAGGTGGCTATAAAGTGTAGGGGTTAGGATACATTCTCTGGCTACCAGCCTGTGGCCACCCTAGATGATGCCAGAGGAAAACCAGGCCTGGCTTGTGAGCATTCCTTCCCCCACCCCCCAGCCCAGCTCTCAATCTTTTCTGAAAGAAATGTTGTTCCCTCCCTTCCCCCTTGCCACATTCCCTTCCTCTCACACAGGCCTGGTCCCCCAGGCTGCAGTCCAGCAGTCTCTTTTCCAGCAGACTTCCCGTGCACATGGCTTTGTTAGCCAGCTCATTAGCAGTGACAGAAAGGCGAGAGGCAGCACAGGGAAGCATTCCAGGTGTCACTTAAGAGGGGCTGCAGGAAGAAAAGGCCATTAAACCATAAGTAAGGTCAGTCCCCCCCTCCCAAACAAAAAATAATAAACTGAGACTGAGAGAGGGTAGGAGTTAGCTGGAGAGTTAGGGGAGGGGAGAGCTGACAAGAGAAGGCACAGGGTACTGGAGACATTGCCTAAATCTCAGAGAACTCCAAAGGCAAGGTCAGAGCACCTCTTGTTATGTGAACTGCTAAGAATGGGGGCTGGGCCCAGGACTCATGGAATCCCAGCATCTCAGCACAGGCTCTCCCAAATGTGGATGTGTGGGTGAGGACTTAGCTAAAGTCCTAAGGAGTGGGGGTGCAGGGGGAAGCAAGGCTCAGGCATGCTAGGCACTGGGCTTAGCAACACTTATCTGCCATCTTTGAGTAGTTCCGTGACATATGTATTCTTAGCTCCAACAGAAGGAAACATAGATCTCTGAATGTTTTATGTGGGTGGGGGGCGGGGGGCAGAGGGAGAGTTTCTCTGACTCTTAGAGATATACTAGATGTCTACCTACTGATGAGAGTTAGAGCTTCTGAACCTGGGACACATTCCTTCATCCCAAAATTAGTCTTTTTTTTTTTTTAAGTTGAATGTGTATTGAAGCCGAGGCCACACATTGAACCTCGCCTCTGTTGAAGGGGAATGAGTTGTGAATGTCTGGTATCTGGAATTTGCTATCCCTGCCCTGCTGTTGGCCAGGCCTCAGTGGTGAATAAGACTAGCTGAAGGAGACCGAGGACAGTGGCAGGTCTGTGTGGGATTCTCAGTGTTGCTCCAGGGATCTCTGTTTGCTTTTTGCTGGGCAGGAACCCACAAGGGCCATGTATTTTTGTCATGCTTGATGAGGAATGTACATGATTTATGAAGTCTTTTTTTTTTTTTAGACTTGAGGCTTCCTCATAAAGGAGCTTTGAGAAGTCTATAGCAAACCTGGTTATGAAAAGCCTTCCTTTTTGGGGGCAACAAGGTGTTGCTGACTGCCTGTGCTCAGAAGGATTAGTTAGGAACCCTGTGTGCCCAATCTGAGATCTGGACAGCTGGAGATCTCACGAAACTACATGTGCGTCTGTGCCTTGTTCTTCATCCATTCGTGGGGATCCTGCCTTCCACACCTTCTTAACTAAAATTCCTCTCCTTCAAGAAACATGCCCCAGACAGGTACTGGTGGCTCACACTTGTAGTCTTAGCTACTCAGGAGGCTGAGATCTGAAGACTGAAGTTCAACACCAATCAGGTACAAAAATCTATGACACTCTTATTTCAAAATAACCACCTAAAAATCCAGAAGTGGAGCAGTGGCTCAGTGGTAGTGTGCTAACCTTGAGGGAGAAAGCTAAGGGATGAAGCTTGCAGGCCCCAAGTTCAAGCCCCAGTACTGGTACACATATGATAAAGAAAGAAACATACCCCCAAGAGATCTTAGAGTCCTGGATGACCTGACTTCAAAGACCTTATGAGCTTCTCTGGACAATCACTTGATTCCAGCTAGTCTATTTTTCTAACTGAAAAATGAGCATCAAGTTGTGTGTGTGTGTGTGTGTATGTGTGTGTGTGTGTGTGTGTGTGTGTGTGTGTGTGTGTGTGTGTGTGTGTGTATGTGTGCTGGTACTCTAGGACTTGAACTCAGGGCCTAGGTGCTCTCTCTCTCTCTCTCAGCTTTTTCACACAAGGCTAATGCTCTACTACTGCAGCCACAGCTCCACTTCTAAATCCTGCTGGTTAATTGGAGATAAGAGTCTCACAGACTTTTCTGTCCAGGCCGACTTTGAACTGAGATTCTCAGATCTCAGCCTCCTAAGTAGCTAGGATTACAGGCATAAGCCACTAGCTGAACATCCAGGTCTTGTAATACTGGATTTAGTCGATACCTTTCCAACCAAGTAGAAAGCTCTTGGAGCTCTGTGTGATTTGTTTATTCCTGTCTCTCTAGCACCTAACACAGTGCCTGGCATACAGTGGCAGATAGTACATGGCAACTTGTAGAATTGAATTCTACTCTATTTAGTGAATGGAGAATATGGGAAGTGTGTTTGCGAGCGAGCACTTGGGGGGCAGTTAGAAAAATCTGGGTTACGTCTGTATATGAATCTGACACCTCCACAGACGTAGGACCAGAGACCCTGGCCCAACTTAGGAAGTCCCACGGGTTTCAGCAATCTCCTCCTCCCCTTGCTTGGGACCCCAGAAGACCTCTGTCAGTCACTGCCCGGGCACCCCTCCCCCAACCCCAACACTGGCCTTTGAGAGCTTTGCTAGGCAGCCCCTCTGGGGCGGTGGGCGGGCGTCCTTATGCCGGCTGGGCCAGGCTGGGCCTCTCTCCAGGGAAGGGGCTGAGGGGTGTGAAGGATTGGTGTGTGTGTGACTTTGTTTATTTTCTCTGAAGGATCCTGCCTGAGCCCTGCTATAAAAATAACCTGCCTGGAAACCTCATCTCTGAGGGGGAGAAAGAAGCTTTTGTATCCAGGGAAGTGGCTCTAACGGGCTCCCAGTGCCTGCCTCGCCCCGCGCCATCAAGGAGGGGCGGCTAAGGTGAGGAGGGCCAGGGCTGGAGCCAGGGAGAGGGCTGCGGGAAGCAGGACCTGCAAGCTGGGAAGGCAACTCCCAAGCCTCTCAGCCCTGGGCCCCAGGGGCCTCTCACAGGCTAACGGGACCCAGAAGGAAGGCAGAGGGGGAAAAAGAAGAACCCATCAAGAGAAAAAAATAGAGATTAAGAGTATCAGGAGAGACAAAGAAGTTAGGGGCCAGTGGCTCACACTGGTAATCCTAGCTACTCAGGAGGCTGAGATCTGAGGATCTTGGTTCAAAGCCAGCCTGAGGAAGGAAAGTCCATGAAAGGCTATCTCTAATTATTATCTCCAATAGGGTATTTAAAAAAAAATAAAAGCTAGCAGTGGAACTGTGGCTCAAGTGGTAGAGTTCTAGCCTTAAGCAAAATAGCTCAGGGACTGCCCAGGGCATTCGTTCAAACCCAGAAATGACTCAAAGAAAAGAGAGGAAAGAGAGACAGACAAGAGACAGAGACAGACAGAGAAAGAGATCAAGAGGCAGAGGAAAACCAAACCCCATGGTTGTGGGGAAGATGGAACAGAGAATGAAGTCCAAGGAGAGAAGACAAAGAGATGTCCATCTACAGAGACATGGGGGTGTCTCAAGAGAGAGAACATCTCTATCGATCTAGCCAAAGATTTTGGTTCAATTCCTAGGACCATGTGTCTCCCCTACTGAGGGAGAATGCAGGGAAGTGCAGGTGGGCCTAGTCACCTGCTGTTTCTGCTTTACTGCTCTGTTCAGCTACTGAGTGGTTCAGGCTATGACAGAAAAGACAAAGGTCGCCAACCTTCTGCCAGGCCCTGGCTAGGCATGAGGTACAGGCCCAACCCAGCACAGTGGCAAAGAAGAATCTATATTCTCCTATACTGCCATTAGACTCAAAAAGCCTATGTTCAAGTCCTGAGTTCTGCTATTCAGCTGGATGCTTTTTTTTTTTTTTTTTTTTGTCAGTTGTGGGGCCTGAACTCTGGGCCTGGGAGCTGTCCCTCAGCTCTTCAGCTCAAGGCTAGCACTCACCACTTGAGCCACAGCTCCACTACTGGCTTTTTCTGCTTATGTGGTGCTGAGGAATCGAACCCAGGGCCTCATGCATGCAAGACAAGCACTCTACCACTGGGCCACCTTCCCAGCCCTCAGCTAGATGCTTTTTAAAGAATGGTTTAATATTCATTATTATTATACAAGTAATGTACAGTTACATAAGTCAGGTAAAGAGTACCTTTCTTTTTGGGCAGTTTTTCCCTCCCATCTCCACCCACAAGTTGTATAGTTCATTTTCCACATAGTGTCCAGTGAGAACCACTGCTGCATTTGTTCATCCTTTATCCCTCCATTTCTGTGCCTTCCTTACCCCTCAAAGACAGATAAATGAGAAAACAAGACAAAAAAGAAAGGAAAACTAAAACAGCAACAAAAGCTAACTGGATGGTTTTGAACAAACCATTCTTCTTTTCCAGTCTGTTTTTCTTCTTATTTATTTATTTTTGGCAGTCCTGGGATTTGAACTTAGGGCCTCATGCTTGCTAGCAGACTCCACTGAGCCATTCCTCAAGCTTGGTTTTTCCATTGGCTATTTTTAGTATTAAGGTCTCACTTCCCACCTGGGCATGTTCCTGAGCCACAGCCACTATTCACCTAATTTAGGCTTCCTGTTGTTACTGTGGTCACAGGCATGTCCAGCTTAACCTCTGTGGAGATGAAATCTTGTGGACTTTTCTCTTGGCCTCAAGCCATAATCCTCTCATTCTCTGCCTCCCAAGAAACTAGGATTCCTATCTGTGTGAGCCCCCAGCACTCAGCTCCAGGCTGGTTTTCTTATCTATAAACCATAAATAATGAATCTCCCTTCCAACCTTCCTGGGATGTTGAGCAGGGTTATGATAAAGTATCTAAATGGGCCAGGTCACCAGGGCAAAGAAGGAAAGAAGTAAATGGTCCATTTGGACACATTTCCTTAGGTACGGGCTGGTGCTGACCCATCAGTCTTAGGAACCAGAACTACTCATGCCTTGGACAGCTGCAGGACAGGTTCTTTGTGCTACAGCAAGAAGGCCAGAGAGAAGTACACATAATCACCATCTGAAGAGGTTCCGCCATTAACTATATATAAAGCTCTTTGCTTATGGAACTCTGCCATAGTTTTGTGAGGTTTGTGTGTGTGTGGGCGTGTGCATGTGACCCCCCCCACACACACACACATGCGTCTGTTTCTTTTTTGTTGTTGTTCATTATGGGACTTGACTCGGGGCTTCTGTGCTGTCCCTGAGCTCTTATTCTCAAGGCTGCACCCTACCACTTAGAGCCATAGCACCACTTCTGGCTTTTGAGTGGTTCACTGGTGATCAGAGTCTTACGGGGACTTCCAACTGGATCCTCAGCTCTCAGCCTCCTTAGTAGCTAGGATTGCAGGTGTGGGCCACCAGTGCCCAGCCTTTTTTTTCTTTTTTTAAATGCTGATGTTAGGGCTTGAACTCAGGGCCAGAGTACTATCCCTTAGCTTTTCTACTTGAGTGATGCTCTAACACTTAGCCAAGCTTCACTTATGGTTTTTCTGTTTTGTTCTTATTGCTTATTTGGAGATAGAGTTTCGTGAACTTTCCTGCCAGACTAGCATTGATCCAGAATTTTCAGGTCTCAACCTCCTGAGTAGCTAGCATTCTAAGCATGAGTCACTGATGCTTGGCTTTGACCATAGTTCTTCATCACCAACAGTGAACCATAATTCTCCATGTAATTGAATTACCTAGAGTCAGAGATTAGTTGGCAAGGTGTCATTCAAGGTGCTACTAAAATTTCTGTCTTGAAGAGAAGCTTATTTTTCATTGAGAGACAGAGGGATCCGCTGAAGGAAGCATACTCTCTGTTCTGGAGATTGGAGATGGTATTAGAGCGACACAGATCAAAGGGGAGAAAGGAGATGGGATTCAGGATAATGTAAAGCTGTGTTGGAAGAAAGAACTTAAAACATTGAAGCTATAAAGGAAGTTGCCTTGGGGATAAAAATACACTGCATTGAAGATGATGAACATTTTCTTTGTCACTGCAGTGGGGAGAGGTCTGAGGGACTGCCCATGCCACAATCAAGAGCAAGACTGCAGGGCCAAAAAGATCCCAAAGACTGAGCAGAAGCTCAAGAGAGAAAGAAACAGGGAGAGAAGGTGTAGCAGCATGGCTGCTGAGAAACAGAAAACATTTGTCTCGGGTCATCAGAGCAACTAGGATTGGATAAATAGGTAAAGAAAATGTGGTATATACCCACAATGGAATATTATTCAACCACAAGAGAAGAATAAAATCCTATCACTTGCAAGAATGTGGATGGAACTATAGGTCATTATGTTCATTGAAATAAGCCAGACACAGAAAGACAAATACCACATGCTCTCACGCTTTGTGAAAGCTAAAAATGCCGATTTTCATATCAGAAAGTAGAATGGTGGTCACTAGAGACTAGGAAAAGGGGTTAGAGGAGGTAGAAATTAACTAATAAAAGGAGTTCATTCTAGTGTTCTACAGCATAATGGAGGAAGTCAAAATAACTAGAAAACAATCTGAAGTTTCCCAGCACACATAAGTGTTAGAGATGCAAATGCTAATTATTCTAATTAAGCCACTACACATTGTAGACATGTATTGAATTAACCTACCATACCCCATATATATGTATATATATATATATATATATACACACATATATATTCTACTGTACTCATATATATATGCACATACATAGATCCTACATGTATATCCTGCTGTACCCCATATTTATACATATATGTCTTGCTGTATTTGTATATATACACACATACATACATATATATATTCTACACATACACATATATATCCTACTGTATCCCATATATATGTACATATATATATTTATATATATGTATATATACGTATATTCTGCACATGTGGATGGAACTATAGGCCATTATGTTAATTAAAATAAGCCAAACACAGAAAGGCAGATACCATATGTTCTCACTCATTTGTGAAAGCTGAAAATGCTGATATATATCCTACTATATCCACATATATACACACACATATATATATATCCTATGATACCCATATATATACATATATCATACACATATTACATATATATTTTATACACATACATATATCTACATACACAAATATATTGCTCAAAACTTGCCCTCAGCAAAGCATTTAAAAATTGTTTCATGGTGTGTATTCAGGGCACCAATAATGATAGTAGTTAATAAAAATGGGTTGACATTCACTGTGTGTCAGGAACTCTCTGTACAATGCATGCATCCCCTCAGTAAACACTGAAGAATGTCCTTTGTAGATGACACTGTGGTTGCTTCCCTGAGCATCTGCCATACACTACCCTCATGGTACAGCAAACTGCAATTTGAAGAAGAGTTGACCACAAATTCATAGGCAGTCTGTGGGTTATCAATCAAAGTTCTAAGATCGCAGGTAGGCTCTAAGAGAAGAGGGATTTGGACCAACCAGGTTTATTCCATTATCCACACCGGACATTTTTTCAGATGGGCTTATATAGGAAAAAACTTAGGGAAGAAAATAGCTCTCTTTCCTTTCATTTTGTGCCAGTATTAGAGCTTGAACTGACTGCTGTCCCTTAGCTCTTTCACTCAAGGCTGCAAGTCTACCACTTGACCACAGCTTCACTTCCAGCTTTTTGGTGGTTAATTGGAGAGAAGGTCTCATGGACTTCTCTGCCCCACCTGGCTTCAAACCACAGTCCTCAGATCTCAGTGTCCTGAGTAGCTAGGACTACAGGTGTGAGCCACCAGTGCCTGCTTTCTCTTTCCTTGTCATGCAAGCCTGTCATGTGTGCAGGTACAAGGTCTGGAAGTACCAGGAGTCTTTTGGGATTACAGCCACCCTGAGTTGAATCAACAAACTAGAAAAAGCCAAGGGAATCACAGAGAATAATCACATCAAATTATTCAGGTCTGTGAATTAATAAAAATCCATTATTGTTTAAGTTGATTGGGTTGGATTTGAATTTTTGTCATTTGAAACTGAAATTATCTAAACTGATACAGAATAAGAGGCTGGGAACATTAAATAATTTGTGTAAAGTGAGTGAGCTGGGATCCACCACTGTTCTGATAGAAGCATTGTTCAAGCCAATGTTGGTGCAGGCTGCCTGAGCACCAACTCTGTGCATCATGGCTCTTCAGGTTATCTCAATGCACCATTATCACAGAAGGTAGAAACTACCAGATGAGAGGATGGAGCTAAAACAGAGATAGTAGCATGTCCACCATCATGTAGCTTTTAAGTAAGTGAGTTTGTATTTGAAGCCAGGTCTTTATGTGAAGACTCTGTGTGAGATCAGGGTATGGGACTTTATAATCTGGTAGTCACAGGTTGCCTAAAAGTGACCTGGAATATTCTGTGCCACTCCCATTGAGGACAAACTGCTTTCAAAGTTTTTGTTGTTTTGGTTTGGTTTTGGTTTTTTATGCCAATCCTGGGGCTTGAACTCAGTGCTATCCCTAGACTTTTTTGCTCAAGGCTAGCATTCTACCACTTGAGCCATAGCTCTACTTTCAGCTTTTTTTTGGGGTGGGGTTAATCGGAGATAAGAGTCTTTATGGACTTTCCTGCCCAGGCTGGCTTCAAACTGCCATCTTCAGATCTCAGCCTCTTAAGTAGCTAAATTACAGAAGTGACAACAGCACCCAGCTCAATTCCAGTTTTTCTGAGTATTCCAGTTCCTGGTGAAGATTACACAAATAGCTAAGCACTTAAATTAAGTGGGAGAATGACTTCAGTCCAATATCAGGAAGAATATTTCTATTATTCCAACACCAGAATAGGCTGGAATAAGGGAAAGATCTAATGTATTATTGGCTGAGGCTAGCAGGCCAGGGCTTGTAGAAACTGCTGTTGCCTAGACATGGCAGATACAGAACAGCAGCCCATTATGCTCCTTAAACTGACCCCCCCTTCTAGGCCTCAGTTTCCCCATTTGCACAGTGGTTTGGGGGCAGGACTGGGTGAAGGCTGAGGTTTTAGCCAGCCCTAACATTCAAACATTCTGGAATTCCAGAGGCAGGAGTCCAGGCTGGCTGAGAGAACAGAGCCATGGCTGTTCAGCCAGCAGGATAGAACAGTGGGGCCCATTGAGCCTGTACAGGTTTTCTGTCACACAAACAGCCATACGGTGCACGCAGGGGAGAGAAATTCATCTGTAGAGCATCTGCAATGCTCTGGGGCCATCCAAGGAGAGCCAGTTCTCAATTCACAGGCTGCAACAACCCTGTGTCCAATGACAGCCAGAGTATCCTGGGATTTATTCTGTCGTAGCCAGAGGAAGGTGAACACATGGATAATAGTCCTCATGACATCAGGGTGACCAAACAGACCTCTACTAGGTGGGGTTCTTTAAAGTGATTCTATACCCCTTGTGGGCCTGCTTGGTTTGGGTTGTGTTTGTAAGAAGCAGTGAGAGATCTTTTAGACATTCATCTTGAGTTCAACTTTAGCCATTATTGTTCATGTGACCAAAAGGGGCTCATTTCCTCAATTTAGACTACCATTGCCAAGTTTTATGTTCAGAATTGGAGTAAAGAAGTCTGGGGTCTTCAGCATGGATATCATTCCATTGGACTGTGGAGACCAGTAGGTGGGTAAGATGTCACCATAAAGCCTCCAGTGGTCACTCTGAGGACTGTCCCTACCATTTGCTCTAGTGATGATTAAGGTTGATGTACCAATATTGGAGCTAGAACTAAGGGCCTGGGCGCAATCTATTAGCTTTTTTTGCTCAAGGCTGGCACTCTATCACTTGCTCTATTGCTCCTCTTGTGGCTTTTTTGTTGGTTCATTGGACAAAAGAATCTTTTGGACTTTCCTGCCCTGGCTGGCCTTGAACTGCGATCCTCAGGATCTCAGATCCTGAATAGTTAGGATTACCAGTGTGAGCCATTTGTGCCTGGCCTGAGATGACTCTGACAGTGCTCTTTGACATCTGCAATCCTGTTTGCCACCATTGTAATCTGGTAGAGTAACCAGTAACCAGTAACACCACACACATAAATAATAGGTAAATACTGTGTCCATCTTAGAGGAGACACTGTGGGTACAGAAAAGACAAGCCTGAGGCATCTCATTTAGCAAGTGATGGCTCTGAGGATTGAAGTCAAGCCCTTAGTCCAAAATTCTGTATTCTTTTTCTATAGCACACTGTCCATCTCTTCACTCCTATTTTGGGGGGCCATTAGAAAACTGACTTTTCCATTGTGTTTCTCCTCATATTTGAGTACAATGTAGATCTTTACAAGTACTAAGCTTTGAAAAGATTGCTATTCAAATAAACCATGTATAGTCAGGTGTTTGGTGGTTCATGCCTATAACCCTAGCTATTCAGGAACTGAGGAACATGGTTTTAAGCCAGCCTTGGAAGGAAAATCAGTGAGACTCTTATCACCAATTTAAAAAGACAAGATGGAAGTGGAGCTGTGGCTCAAGTGATAGAGCACCAGCTTTGAATTAAAAAGCTAAGAGACAGTGCCCCAGCCCATAAGTTTAAGCCCCAGTACAGAGACACACACACAAATTTAAAGCAATTTATTTATTTATTTATTTAGTCAGTTGTGGGCCTTGAACTTAGCTCTCAGCCCTCAGCTCTTCAGCTCAAGGCTAGCAGTCTACCACTTGAGCTACAGCGCTACTTTCAGTTTTCTAGTGGTTTGTTGGAGATAAGTTTTAAGGACTTTCCTGCCTGGGCTGGCTTTGAACTGCAATCCTCAGATCTCAGCCTCCTGAGTAGCTAGGATTACAGGCGTGAGCCACCGGCTCTTTAAAGCATTTATATTAGTAAAAGTATAAAAGAAGTTCAAGTTCAGGCTTGCCACAATGGTTATTTGACTCTTTAAAAAAATATCAAACATTGAACTTTTTAGGTCACATCCCTGCCTTTGTGGTAACTTTTAAGTAGTTTCCAGCTTGTGTTTGGATCATCCAACCTTGCATTTCTCACCAGAACATCCCCACCCCCACCGCCACCCCCGCCCCTGCCCCAGCCTGGGCCCACCCTCCCCATCCAGCTCCCTTTGGCCACTTTAATCTGCACTTAAAAGTTTCTGGGATTGACTATGAAATTGGTCTAGCCTGGCAGGGTAAGAAGAAAGCCTGTGTTAGAGCAAGAATAGACACCAGGGGCAAGTAGATATGTTTCTTGAGAGGGGTCCAGGGAAGCAAGAGGAACCCCATCTGTCTCAGAAAAGGTTTGTACATACTCATTCTTTTTTTGTTGCTGTTGGTTGCAGGGCTTGAATTCGGGATTGGGCACTGTCCCTGAGCCTGTTTGTGCTCAAGACTAATGCTCTACCACTTGAGCCATAGTACCACTTCCAGTTTTTGAGTGGTTAACTGAAGATAAGAGTCTCACAGGGACTTTTTTGCCCAGGCTGGCTTTGAACCACGATCCTCAGATCTCTGCCTCCTGAGGAGTTAGGATTATAGGTGTGAGCCACCAGCACCTGGCTTGTACTCATTCTTGCAAAGGCAGGATGGTAATCATGAAGAGGAGGTCACAGAAATCAAGGCTCTTTCTGAATTATAAATCACATTCTTTCCAAATGCTATATACCCACTATCCCTATCCTTTGGAAGACATACCCCAAATCCAGAAGGGACAAGGCAAAGAAATAGGAAAAGAATAGAATCCTGGAAGGGTCTAGGATAATCTAAGAATTGAAGAATTTCTACTTTCTGGTGGAGTTGGTGCCATCTTAGAGAACTCCTCAGGGTCAGGGGTGGGGTTCCTTCTAAGCTCCAGTCAAAGGGGAGGATTGAAATTATGTTTAGGGCATCTTCTTAGGAGACTGTTCAAGGGTTATCTTTGATGGGTTAAAGGTTGGATCCAAAGAGACTTGAGAAGCCAGATGTTGGTGGCTCATGTCTGACAGCTACTGAGGAGGCTGAGATCTAAGGATTGTGGTACAAAGTCAGGGCAGGAAAGTCTTTGAGACTCCAATAAACTTCCAAAAAATTGGAAATGGAGCTGTGACTCAAGTGGTAAAGCACTAGCCTTGAACTAAAAAGCTCAGGGACAGCACCCAGGCCCTGAGTTTTTAAGCCCCAGGACTGGCACAAATAAAAAAGATTGAGAAAGGCACAGCCCAAACAAGAGCTATGATGCTTGTGGTGGTGAAGGGTTAAACGAGTTTGAGTGTGCTGCTGTGTGTATGTGTGCACGCACGCACGCACGCATGCTTTAACTGCATGTACAAAGATGCATGTCGCTCACGTGTGTCTTGATTGGACAGGATCTGGACTGAGGGCAGCCTAGGAGAGCGGTGCCACCACTCTCCTGGTAATGAATGGGCCTCTGTCTGCAAGGCTGTGTGAGCCTCTGTGTGTGCAGGTCCTATTAACTCCCCCTCAGCTACATGTGGAAAGGGGAGGAGAGGCCCAGGGAAGTCCACAGCACTCGGAATCCTGATTTCAGAAGAAAGGTGAAGATACAGAAAACATCACACAGACTCCCAACTCATATATGGAATAATACATACACACTTGTACACACACACACACACACACACACACACACACACACACACACACACACACACACACACACACACACACACACACACACACACACACACACACACACACACACACACACACACACACACACACTGCTTCAACTCTTCATGTCCTATCCTAACCAACTTCTTAACCCTACTGTCAACCTCGTTATCCAACTGGGCATCTTTGTGCTGGCGGGGGAAGTGGAGGAGAAATTTCAGCTAATGTCCTAGGACAGGTTTTAGCAAGCAAAGCCCCTGCTGTCCATGTTAGTTTTGCACTATAGGTTTCTGATGCCTGTGACTGTAGGTGCAGCTGCTTTCCCCTGCCTCACCTGTAGTTTCTGCTGTGCCCATTTGTACATCCACCTAGCCAACAGGTCTCACTTTGTACCATGGTGCCCACGACAGACAGGTTGGCTCAAGTCCTGTCCAGGGCTCTACATGCCTGCTCCCCCTTTCCTGTTCTCTCTGGGCCCCTGTTACCCTTGGCTGTGGTTTGTTTAACGGAGTGACTCCTGTCTGGGAGCAACCCAGAGCTCAGGACACAGAGAGACAGTTGTCCAGGTTTGCTATTTTTTTCACCCAGGGAGCCAAACCACACTGATGGGCTCAGAGGCCTGGCTGGACGCCTTCTTCATTCCTGCTTCCATTCCCCTGGTTGGCCCCAATTACCAATTGCCTTTGGTTCAGGACTTCTAGTTAACTTTCTGGGAGACCTCCTGGATTGGATACCTGTCTCCCACATAAGGGGAGAAGGGAGATCTGAGTTCCGAGGAAGTGGCGGAGGCAGAGAGGGGACCTGGGGACAAGATGACAGGTCACAGGGACTAACACCATACCATAACTTCCCTGTAGCTCCAGTGGCTGGTGCATAGTAGGTCCTATAAGAATAAGTGAGTAAGCGGTTGAATAGATAGCTGGATGGAGGGACAAATAAATACTTGGAGGTCCATAATGAATTCTGATAACAATTGAACCCCGAGGCCCTGGCCTCAGCATCGGGAAGATTTCTGTCAAGGAAGCATAATCCCTAGGCATTGGTGCTCACATCTGTAATCCTAGCTATTCAGGAGGCTGAGATTGGAGAATCATGGTTTGAAACAAGCCCAGGCAGACAAATCCAAGAGACTTATCTCCTGCTAACTAGCCAAGAGCCAGAAGTGGAGGTGTGACTCAAATGGTAGCATACCAGCTTTGAGCGGGAAAAAGCCAAGCAAGAGTGCAAGGCACTGATTTCAAGCCCAAGTACACACACACACACACACACACACACACACACACACACACACAATTTGTAACCATCTCAGGTCTTTAAGACTCCCTGGAGGTCTGGAGTTGGATGAAATTGGCCTTTTCTTCATCCTTGTATCTACTTCCCAAGGACCCCTCTTGGAAAGGAAGCTATGCCCACCAGAAAAGGCCCTGTGTAGCTTTTAAGCAAAGCAGCAATGAGCTCAAGTGACATGAGAGATAACCTGAAATCTCAGTTCACCCCAGATGCGACTCGGCCTGCTAGGGTGCAAGGTCCCACGCATGGAACCAATGAGGACATTGTAAGCTGGGACTACACAGCAGTGCCATGTGCAGGAGATGGAGAACGTTTTCTAATCTCAAACTCAGGGGCCTGGCCTATTGTAAGTAGGCACTTAGGATTGACTGAATGACTAAAACATTTTTATGCCCTTTTCTCTCCAGCTGACCCATCAGATGCCTTTTTCCAAGGAGTAGATAAGACCCTCTGGAGAACTGGAAGTAGAAATAACGAAGGATCAGCAGCTCTGCCAAAGGAGAAAGGACCAGTGTGTGACAGTGCATACATGACTTTCCAAGTTCTCCTCGCCACCCCACTTTCCACTCCCCCTCCATCCAGAAGATAAGGGTATACTAGGAGACAGAAACACAAAGTTACCCTAGGTATGTGCTGACTTTGACAATCTCAAGCATTCGGAAAAGGCCTGTTCCCTTCCTGGGACGCAGGATGGCATAAGGGACCAGGCATGGGATGGGGTTGGGTAGGGCCTCTACCAACTTGGGAGGGAGATGGCTGATGATAGATAAACAGTTCCATAGCAGCTAGGCTCGAATGGTGCAGTTGGGGGTTTTATACAAGGGTTCTGTTGTCTCTCCCTCAGCCGACCCAAAACCTTCTCTTCAAGAAACTTTCAAGAACTTCTCAGAATCCAAGCACCAGTGGCTCACACTTGTAATCCTAGCTACTCAGGAAGCTGAGATCTAAGGATTACAGTGTGAAGCCAACCCAGGCAGAAAGTCTTTGAGACTCTTAACTCCACTAAAAATACATAAATAAATCTGGAAATGGAGCTGTGGCTCAAGTGGAAGAATGCTTGTTAACCTTGAGCAAAAAAAAAAAAAAAATTCTCAGGGACAGCACCTAGGTTCTGAGTTCAAGTCCCAGGACAGGCATAAGAAAATAATGAGAGCTTCTCAGAGAGCCCTTTTCCTGCCTGAAGTAAAATGCAGTCACTAGTCTCTGCAGCAATTACACTTGGGAGAATTCAAATGTGAAACTTCCCTCTGAATTAAATCTGGAAAGTGAAGGGGTTTTGAGGGCCCACAGCAGCATGCCTCTCATTCACTGTGAGTTGAGCCCATTTTCTGAATAGGCACAGGAGAACTGTTGGCTCAGGGCAGCTAGGAAAGGCATCTTGAGCCAAGGGAAAACAATTAGGAGTAATTACCATCAAGAGAGGCCTCCAATGAGGGGCACGGGTGAGAAAGGCCAACTGTTTGTGAGGAAAATGAAAGTGGTAGCCTGCTTTTTGAGGAAGAAATAGAAGAGAGGGTGGAAAAGCTACGTGATATAGTCTTTTTCTTCTCCAGCCAAAGGGGCAGGACCCCTCCCCTTAGGCTCTTGAACAAAATTGGCCTCTAGAGAGTAGAGGGGGCTCCATGTTGGGGTGGGTAGGGGAGGACAGATGGAGGGCCCTGGGCTCTGCATTCTGAGATTCGCAAACCACAAGGAATGGCAGAGGAAACTCCATACTGAGAAGAGTATGACACAGAGGTGAAGAGAGAAATGTCTCCAGTGGGGGAGGAGTTTCCCTTCCCCTCTAATGTCTGCATCAGTTCTGGAGGCCCTCTCTGGGGACCGGCTAGGCCTACTTCCTATCTGCCTAATCACTACTCTCTGTCCTCAGACTTCTAAGTTAGGACTAGGGAACAGAAGGAAAAGAATTTTGCTAATGTGGACAGTTAAGAGCTGGGGATAAAAATGGAAGGTGAAGAGAAAAGGTGAAGTGGAATTCCCATTATCTGCCCTGCCTGAAGAAACCAAGAGAAATGAATTGAAAAGCAGCTAGATCCTACATCTCCCAAAGGAGGATCAAGAATCCATTAAATAAGGACTATAATCCTACTGGAGAAAAAAGTAGAAGGATGACTAAGTGACCTCTTCAAAAGTTCTCTTCTAGCTGGGTGCTGATGGCTCACACCTATAATCCTGGCTACTCAAGAGCCTGAGATCTGAGGATTGCAGTTTGAAGCTAGCCCAAACTAGGAAGTCTGTGAGACTCTTACTTCACACACACACACACACACACACACACACACACACACACACACACACACACACACACTCACACTCACACACACACACCCAGAAATGGAGCTGTGGCTCAATTAGTAGAGTGCTAGCCTTGAGCAAAAGCAGCTTAGGGACAGTGCCTAGGCCCTGTGTTCAAGCTCCAGGACCAACATACACACATATACACACACTCACACACATTTAGTGGGACCCATAAAGTCTATGTCAGACATTTTCCCTGTGGGCATGAGATAGGGCTTGCCTTGTAGAAGCAACAGATCTAGCACTGGCTTGGAGACCCAGTTGCTACCACTGACAAACAATGCCCACGCTTCCTGATTTTCTCATCTGCAAAGTGGGGATGCTAACCTCTAGATCAGACTTATGAGGATGAATGAAATAATGCATAAAGTGATATACAACTATTAATATAATTGGAAGATGGCTCTGTGATTCAAAGATTGGGCTGATGAGAAATGGGCATAAGTAGGTATCAAAGTAAATGTTCCTAGGGTTCAAGAAAAGTATCTGGAGGCTGAGGTGGCTCAGTGCATGCATGAGGCCCTGGGTTCAATTCCTCAGCACCACATAAGCAGAAAAAGCTGGAAGTGGTACTGTGGCTCAAGTGATAGAGAGCTAGCCTTGAGTTGAAGAGCTGAGGCCAGAATTCAGGCCCCACGACCGACAAAAGAAAAGTATCTGGAAAGCATTCCTTAAGGAATAGGCATCCACCCTCTTCTCTTCAGAATTTTCTGCAGAACCAAGACCAGACTAGAGCAACCACCCAGGAGTTATTGGGGGAGAGGCTGATTCTCATGCCCTAATGTAGGTCCCTAATCTGAGGGACCATTTGGTGACAGACAGTGCAGACAGAGGCACTCATCCCCTATTTTTAACCACATTTAGGAATCAGGAAAAGAAAAAAAAGGTGACTTGAAGGTTTCTCTCCTCACCCCAACCACTGTCAGATGGGAAAAAAATCTTAACCATGTCTAAAAAAAAAATTAGGAGCTCAAACAAATCCCCAGAGACCTCTTCTAACCTAACCATTTCTCCATTTCTCCTCCACCGCTGACTTTTCATTAGCTGTGCTTTTAGTGTTCTTGTTATGAATGTGTGGGGCAGTGGGAAGGATTTGAGGAGAAAGGGTTGTGGGTGAGGGGCAAGGAAGACAAGGAGTACAGTTAGCAGTGGGTTGGAATCCAGACTGGTACGCTTGGCCTCAGGAGGGTTCTTTGGCAGGCTCTACAGACTGGTCTGGGTTTTTTTTTTTTTAAAAAAAGGGGGGCCAGAAAGCCACAGATTTGCATGTTATTTGCGTTCCAGGCTTTACTTCCAGGTGTGTGGAATGAAATGAATGAATGAACAGTATTCAGACTCCTGATGAAGGGGTGGACTCAGAAATCCAGACGACACTGAAGATCCAATCCCTGGTCCAGCTCCGATCAGGAGACACAGGCACCGAGAGACAGAACAAACAGTCACAGAGACAGTCAGAGAGACAAATATCATGGAGTCCTTTTTACCAGGATCGTTTCCAAAGGAAGGAAGCAAAATCCACAGAATTTATTTTAAATAAGTCAACTTTTTAAAAACTAAGGAGAATCACACATAGAAAGGCAAAAGCAACATCATTCCTGACTTCTGTGTCAACCTTTTTTTGTTGTTTTGTTTTTTGGGAGGTAGGGTAGAGGCGTGGTCCTGGGGCTTGAACTCTGAACCTAGGCTCTGTCCCTGCTTTTGCTCAAGGCTAATGTAGTTTAGTAGAGATAAGTCTCACAGACTTTCCCGCTTGGGCTGACCTTGAACTACAATCCTCAGATCTCTGCCTCCTGAGTAGCTAGAACTACAGGCATGAGCCACTGGTGCCTAAGAGTCAGCCTTCTTGATGAGGCATATTATTGTTTGGTGTTTGTCTACCCTCTCAAATCAGGCAAATCAGAAATCTATAGACTGAAAGACCCTCAGGAAAAGGTAGATTATATTTCCTTGGTCAACCCATCTCTTCTTTCAGAGCTGTCAAATCCTATGCTTAAATCCACGCTTACAAAACACCGAGCCTAGAGATTCCCTGTGGGTTTCAGCTAAATATCTTTAAAGGCAAAGAGAAAGGGACCCAGCTCAACGTGTAAGGAATGTAGACCGTCATTGGAAAGAAAAAGGATGCAGAAAACAACCAGAACAGGAAGCTGTGGCTAGTGTAAATGAGCATGACATACCTCAAAGCAAAGCACATGGACTGTCGAGCAAAGTGTTTCTCTTTATTTTTGTGCCAGTACTGGGGCTTGAACTCATGACCTTTAGTCTTGCTTTACTTTTTCACTCAAGGCTGGAGTTCTACCACTTGAGCCACACCTCCATTTCCAGCTTTCTGGTGGTTAACTGAAGATAATAATCTCAGACTTTCGGGCTCAGGCTGGCTTCAAACCTCAGATCTCAGCCTCCTCAGTAGCTAGGATTACAGCAGCGTGAGCCACTGGCACATGGCAATGTATCTCTTTTAAGGACAAGTAGGGCATGGAGATTAATCAAAGATGAACCCTTTGGAACCACAGAGGCTGAAGGCTGCCATGAGCAGTCCTTCTTCTTCTTAGCACAATGTTCTAATTAAGAGCAAACCCTACCTCATTCCTGGCAAGCCAGAAAGCAGTAGTTTCATCCTATGATTTGTGAAAAGCACTAAATCATTCATCTGCCTTCAGTAACCCCATGTCTGCATCTATTCCTGATGTAAAAGATGGATGATAGTACAAACACATGGAGTTTTTCTAATATTGTAATTAGTTTCACACTATTCCCTATTAGTAATAAGGACTACAGATGTCCAGATTAGCGATTTTAAGATGTGACCAGGGAAGGCTTTGAGACAGCATTTAGGTATGTGTGCTTAGTAGTTATTTATGAAGGGAGTAAAATATATTGTATGAGGTGCTGAGCTGGTAAACTTGGATGCCTGTATGTTCCTCTCCTTTCCCACTTTTCTAGCATTTGTGTTCTGTCAATTATAGGTCTACCTCAAGAAGTCAAGTGACCAAAGGTGACACCCCAGCTTATAAGGGGGGGGGAAACATGAAGCTCAGTCTATCACACTTAAATTTAACTCTAAAACTAAACCAGTGTTAACACTGGCCTTCAACTTCAACCCCTACTGTGACAGCATGTCAGGCCTCAATTATATCTCAGAATCTTGAAGTGTTTGCCAAGACCCTGGCCATGTGGTCCAACTACTCACAGCCCTGGGACTTTTTCCTTTATCTTCCTGACTGGCTGAAGAGGACAGCCTGT
The DNA here is from genome assembly GCF_024711535.1 of Dipodomys merriami. Taxonomy (NCBI): domain Eukaryota; kingdom Metazoa; phylum Chordata; class Mammalia; order Rodentia; family Heteromyidae; genus Dipodomys; species Dipodomys merriami. Next base: position 12,284,004 of record NW_027202271.1, read on the forward strand.
ATTAAAATTTCCTCAATTTCACCTTTGAACTCAGCATCTCCTGGTTAACTTTTTTCCCAGAGACACATGCATCCGTTATCCCTCATTTTAATAGGTAATCAAAATGCTCTTCTATTCCACAATTTTCCCCCTCCATTGCCAAAGCTGAGAATGGTGGTGACTTATTTTTCATAGGCAGATGTTAAAGGTTCAGCACAAGTAAACCTTTAGACTGTGAGGAAGGATGCTGCACTTTCCTTGTCCTTTCACAGATTTTTGGGATGCATCTCGAGCTGTGGATATGCTGCTCTCAGACAGTGCCCAGCACGTAGCCTATTTGAGTTAACTGGACCTGACAGCCTGAAACCTTTTATGACTTGCTTGGGTATGTGATCTCCCAGAAAGAATACATGTTGGTCAGTCTTGCATTGATCCATCTAGGTATAGTAGGAGAAAAGCCAAACCCAACATCAGTCATCTATGTCACTGAAAAGACAGTCTTGGAGCTGGAGGGATGGGACATAAGGACCAAGGGCTAGTCTTCCTCACCTTCTCTACCCACTATAGTCTTCCACAGGCCACATAAAGTCAGGTGACATTGGATAGTCTATGGGATGGCATTTGGTGGAAGTGTTTTTGCAGATTGTTTCTACTCTTGGACCACTAGGGGCAGATGGCAGAAGATGCTAGTATGATTACTATGGTGAGAAGTCAGTAGCATACAACAGTATGAAGCACCTCATATATGAAAGGGTGAGCTGACAGTTTCCAGGATGCTTACATTCAGTACTGCACAGGACACAGGACACAGGACTCCTAGGAGTGACAGTGGTTCCAGGTAACAAATGTGCAGGACCAGTATGATTTTTCTCTGTCCCAGGTCTAGGAATAATTATCAGGATTGTGGAGTCTGTATCTCCATCAAGTGCTTATCATCCCTCAAGTACTTTTTTAGAGGAGGTAGGTGATTGTAAGCACCAAGCACAGTGGTAGTAACAGGCTTATTTAATTTAAAGCAAGTTAAACAAGATACTGATAACATGGAATGCAGAAACATCTTTTCCCCACTTGTGCACTAAGGAAAAGTCTCCAGATACTAGTCTTGTTCTTTCTGGGTAGCTGTCTGGGAAGGATGACCCATTTACACAAGTCTGTACTTGGTTGCCACTGAGCCACCCTGGGGCGCAGCTTGAAATGATGGGGCAGCCTCAGGGTTCCCTGATTCCTACCTTGTACAAAACTGCATTGGAGAAGGGGGCGGGGGCAAGTTCAGACAGGCTCAACAATTCCTTGTACATTTTGCAAAGTGCTTTTGTTTCAGGTTTCATTTTCTACTATACATGGCAATAAATATTTGTTGCTTTGGTCTATACAAAAAGTCTGAGGAAGAAAGACAGATGTTACCTAAATGAACAAGTAATAAATACAGAGAACTAGCTTGTTAAGAGCTCCCACAGACAATAGTAAGAGAGCCTGAAAAACTCAAGTCTTTTGATTCATTGTCCAAAATGACACTATAATGCCACCTTTCAAGTTGTCACTTAAATACAATAAGTACCAAAAGTCAAACAACATTCCAGAAGCCCATGTAGCAAGTTTGCATACTACAGCTTCCTAAAGAGAATGTGAAAGGTCCCAACAAGTCATACATAGAAAGGGATTTATTTTCTATAGAAAACAGACGGGGAGGGGGGGAGAGGGAGAGCCAGAGAGAGAGAAGAGTTAAGGGAGTGAGGAGAGGGAAAGGAGGAAGGAAACAATACTCACACACATGCACGGGAGCACACACATTACATTACACACATGAGCATACACACACACACACACACACACACACACACACACACACACACACACACACACACACACACACACACACACACACACACACACACACACACACACACACACACACACACACACACGGTGGTCTTCCCCCACAAAGCAGGCAGTTATGAAAAAGGCAGGACAACTGGTTGCTAGAGTGGAAACAGTAACATTCAGTTAACAATGGAATAGTTAAAAAAAATAGTTTTCTTTTCAAATTGTAACTTGTGGTAAAACATAGAAAAATGTACTAAACAAGCTTGGTATAAAACAGAGTAGAATTTTCAAATAAGCCCAAGGAGAAAGCACAATGCTGAAAAGGATGGGGTAACAAGGCGAGAGGAGAAAAGATTCATACAAAACTACCCATTACAATACAGAAAAAAGTATAAAATGTTCCTATTTTGGAACTTAAGTACAAAATGACACTGGCATTGGATCATTTCACTATCTAAACCTTAGGAGCTCTCAGAGGGTGGGAGAGATGGTAGAAGAACAAAGGGAATTGCAGTTTTAAATCTCAAGTTGATCAGTCCCAACTCCAACTGTTTTTCAGTTGAAATTTGCATCTCCCTTGATAACTTTTACCCCTAAACCAAAGCTTATCCAGGCCTCAAAATATTCTGTTAGGAATTCCACAAACACCCTACACATAGGGCTGGGACCTCTATGCTAGAATTTGGAAAAATGAAAAATAAATGTACAGGCTAAATGGTGAACACATTCAGTTTTTTTAAAACCATATCCCTGTGAAATATATATATATCTATATCTTAGATTTTTCTGTGGTTAGAAACATAGTTTAAACTAGCCACAGACCAACTAGACCTGCATTCATCCAATGTCGAAATTTTATACTCAATACTGAGGCCCTTCTTCTTCTTGGTCAGAAGTAGGCAACAGTAAAAGTGGGGTTTTGTTGCTTTGCTGATGCTGACTACTCCCTGGGTGGGTCTTCCCTATGGCAGGCTGTGAGCATACACTAACTCCCACACTTAAGGAAGGGACTGCTTGCTACTCTGGGGTCTGTCCAGGGCTCCTGTGCTACACCTCAGGATGGGCTGAAGCTAACCATGATAAAAAGACCTTATAAAAAAGCAGGTTTTACAAAGGGGCATATAAGTAAGAAAGGTCCTAGAGGAAGGGACTCACACATGTGCCCCAAAGTCCAGTTTACTGTCATACTCCTGACTGCACGTGTTGATCACCATGAATGTATATGTGCATGAATATGCTGGTAGGTTTTGTCCCTAACTGTTGTTCACACCTTTTCCTACTTCTTAGTAAGGCCTAGCAACTAGTGTTGATATGAAACCAAGATTTGTTCCAAGCTTTTCTGTCCCCCAATTAGGGACTCAGTGAGGCTGGAGCCCTTTGAAAACAAGATGGCAGAACTGAAGAAGTAAAAAGCTCTCTCTCTCTTCAGCTTAGGGATGTCCCTCAACCCTTTCACAGCACCAAAGTTTCTTTGCAAAAATAGTATCTGAGATACAAAAGGAAAGGCAGATGTGCTTGTGAATGCATCTCGCCTGGGCCTGGTCCAGGATCATGGGCTTTTCAAGAACAGAGGGTTGGGAGCAGCTGTTTCCAAGGTCTCTGGCTGTAGACAACAAAGGGCTGGTCCCCCATCGAGTCAATGTCTGCTCACTGAGACAGTCTTCACAAGAGCTTTCGGTGCAGGATCTCCCAGACCATCCGCTTCCGGAAGTATGGCATGTGTTGCTGTCGGAACGTAGAGACATCCTTAATTGTCATTTATCTAGGTCCAACATTCTTTGTCTTTCAAGGCTCTCATCTAACAAGCTCAGGAATGTTTCTAGTCTTGTGATTTGTTAATTCTTGATTACATAATTCTTTCAATTGCTTTCTTCTACTGCTATTATCCATTGTTGTTGCCTCGGAAGTTATACTGGGCATCATCAAGAATCCCTAGACTTGCCCAAATGTCTCTAAGAATTATGAGAATGGTATTTGATCATTCTATGCCGAACTTTCTCTCCCTCTCTCCGTTTCTCTCTCTCTCTCCCCCTCCTCCCTCCCTCCCTCCCCCCCTCCTTTGTTCTTCAGTACTAAGGATTGAACTCAGGATCTCACACTTTAGGCAAGTACTCTACCACTTGAGCCACATACCCAGTCCTTTTGCTTTGTTTTTTTCAGATAAGATCTTGAATAACTTGGCTTGGACTGGTTTCTGACCCCAATCCTCTTCTACCTCCTGCGTAGCTGGGGTTAGAGGGGTATACCACAGCTTGTTTTGAGGTAGGGTCTCACTAATTTTTTTACCTGGTTGCCCTTGACCTTCAATCCTCCTTCCTCTGTCTCCTGCTCGGATTACAAGTGTGTAGTACCATGCCTGCTTTTTTGGGGGTGGGGTGGGGATGGGGGTCAGTCATGGGGCTTGAACTCTGGGCCTGGGCGCTGTCCTTGAGCTCTTCAGCTCAAGGCAAGTGCTCTAACACTTAAGCCACAGTGCCACTTCCAGTTTTCTTGTGGTTAATTGGAGATAAGAGTCTCACGGACTTTCCTGCCTGGACTGGCTTTGAACCTCATCCTCAGATCTCAGCTTCCTAAGTAGCCAGGATTACAGGCATGAGCCACCAGCGCCCGGCTGGGTTTTTTGGGGTTTTTTTTTTGCTGTTGTTCTTTGGGTTTTTGGCGATTTTTTTTGGTTTTGGGGTGGTTTTTTTTTTTGGTGCCAGTCCTAGGACTTGAACTCAGGGCCTGGGTGCTGTCCCTGAGTTTCTTTTGCTTAAGGGTAGCACTCCACCATTTGAGCTACAGCTACACTTTCAGATAAAGTTAGTCTCACTGATTTTCCCCTCTGAGCCGCCTCAGATCTCAACCTCCTTAATTATAGGTGTGAGCCATCAGTGCCCAGCCTATGTTGATGTTTTAAAAGGATATGAGAATGAAGCCTGAAAATGAACAACTTATTTTAGAAGAGTAACTAAAGGAATTTCAAGAGCCAGGTCAGTCTTGTCTAGACAAAGGGCTATCGTAGAAAAATCTGGGAAGGCCATTTATTCAAATCGAAGTAGAGAGTCAAGGGGAAACATATCAAAGTAAACTGTACCTGTAGTCTCAATTCACTTTAACCTCTGAAGGATAATGTGTACAGAAATGATTAATCATCAAGACCAATCACTGAGACAAGATTGACCACTGCATCAAGAGAGAGGCAGCACTAACAACACTAGGAAATCAAGGCAGCGCCTATTCCAAACCTGAATCTTAAATCAAGTTCATGGGAATAGGAGAAAATTTAACTATGGTCTTATTTTCGGTCTTGTATGAGATTTGAGGAAGGTAGAGAAGATGGACAAGAATAAGGCTCTGCTTTTAATCAAGATTCCTTTACTATCTTATGTGATATAGTAAGCAAGGATGTGGCCTATTACTATTTTTCTTCTTCTATGACATGTCATACATAGTAACCATCAGCATTGAGACATAATCTAAAACATGGTAATTGTTAGGGCAGACTTCATAGAAGAGAATGGCAACTATGGACAGGCTAGAGATCAGGTGGTCCCAGGGCCTGAAGGCTCCTGAAGGCTCAGCTTACCTGTGTGAAGTTGATTGGTCTGTCTTTGGTAATACAGTCGGCATATTTGCAGGCGAACATTCCACAGTCACTTCCATTCATCTGCTGGGGAATTTCCTGAAAGAACAGCAATAATAAGGTGGTATTTTGCAAGCTTCTTTCCTTCTTAGATTAAAAAGAACTAAAGGACATAAATCTTACATGTTTCCCCAAATGTTTCAAGTGTTACCCTGATCCTTAACTCAGGACAATAGAAGTTAAAAGGAACACACACACACACACACACACACACACACACACACACACACACACACACACACACACACACACACACACACACACACACACACACACACACACACACACACACACACACACACACACACTCTCTCTCTCTCTCTCTCTCTCTCTCTCTCTCTCTCTCTCTCTCTCTCTCTCTCTCTCTCTCTCTCTCTCTCTCTCTCTCTTTTTAATCTTACTGGAGTATATCTCATTTTCATGCACAAAGATATATAAAAACTGTACCTTCCCCTAAGGGAGAAGACAGCTCAAATCATCAATGTTTTTCCTACTAGAAAAAAAAAACAGCAAAATAGCTGGGCACCTAGAAAACTTAGTTCTATGTAAGAAACCCATTATGAATTTTCCCACAAATAGATAAATCAATCTTTCTCACTGAGCCAAACAAAGTGGTTAGCCACTGAAGTCAGGCTAGCACTAAGACAGAAGATCCTTGGGGATCCTTTCCTCCCCACATGGCCTTCTCTTAGGACTTCTAACACATATCCATGAAAGGTACCTGGCTTTTCTTGCTGAAGAGCTGCCAGCCATTGGTGTCAAACTCTTTTCTTTTCTTGTCAATACTTTCTTGTTTTAAATATTGCCTAAAGGTATTAGAAGAGAATGAAATGAACTGTGAGGAATTCAGATGACAGCTGCCAGCCTAAGAATGGAGCAGGCAATCAGCTGCTGTTCTGAGAAAATACATATTGCTGGGCAGGAAATGATTACACTGCTAAGCTTCACCTGGGCCTGTAGGTCTCTCAAGACTCTCACAATGAAGCCACTCTGTTACCCCACGAGGGACATGATCTCTGCCTCTGATACACAGACCACTTTGACCTTCTTTCTGAGAAACAATTTTTTATTCTTCTCTTGCTATATATAGTTCTTTAGAATTCAACTTAATTGGTACAAGTGATTCCCTAGCAGTACTGAGATGTGCATTTACCACTAGGTAGGCTTTGGTTCTCCTGTGTGAAAATTCAGTCAGAATCAACTGTAATGAGTACAAGCGTCATCTAGAGCACTCTTTTTGAGTGCAAACTACTAGAATCACCATTCTGGAGCCTACCTCCTCCTGGTCATCAAAATGATAAAATGAAAAAAATGGTGTTTTGAAAACATTTGAGGTTGAATGAAATGATTTCTAACTAGTGATCCTATCTCTATGTTCTGTACTTTCAGTATACTGGGTCAGTAACTGCATCCTATAAGGCATATTCTTTATACTGTATCATTATTATTCCTTATTTAGATTTACAATGTTCATTTTTATTCAATAAGATGGTTTTGTTAACCTCTGTTCTATAGGTATCGAACAGAGTTTAACAACAGATCCCATACCCAACACCAAACTCAGTTCTGCCACAACTCTCCACTTACAAGAGAATCTTGCAGGCTTCATTGTTTATTCCACCCATAGAATCATAATAGGTAATGCTCTTCTTTCTAAAGTCCACAACCTAGTGATAAGGAAAAAAAAAAGAATCTGTGTTTATAAAGTGAAAAAATTTGGCTGGTTTCTGGTAGCTCATGCCTGTAACCCTAGCTACTCAGGAAGTTGAGATCTGAGGATTGCAATTCAAAGCCAGCCCAGGCAAAAAAATCTATGAGACTCTTATTTCCAATTAATCCACTAGAAATGAAGCTGCGTCTCAAGTGGTACAGCTAGCCCTGAGCACAAAAGCACAGGGACAGCCCCCTGGCTGAGTTTAAGCACATACAAAAAATAAGGTAAAAATAAAAATAGAAATAAAAATAAATAAAGTAAAGAAAATTGGCCTTGTAGTTTTTAACTTCTCAAGCTCCTGGAACCTTTTCCTGGACTTCCTGAGAAACTGTGAGAAGAACCACATGCTTGTGGCTCACATCTGCAATCCTAGCTACTCGGAAGGCTGAGATCTGAGGATTGCAGATCAAAGCCAGCTTGGGCAGTAAAGTTCATGAGACTCTTCTTTTCTTTTTTTTTTTTTTTTTTTTTTTGGGTGGTCATGGGGCCTGAACTCTGGGCCTAGGTGCTGTCCCTCAGCTATTCAGCATAAGGCTGGCACTTTACCACTTGAGAGACAATGCCACTTGCAGCTTTTTCTGCTTATGTGGTGCTGAGGAATCGAACCCAGGGCCTCATGCATGCAAGGCAAGCACTCTACCACTGAGCCACCTTCCCAGCCCCAAGACTCTTATCTCTAATAAACTACTCCAAAAAAAAAAAAAAAGCCAGAAGTGGCGCTGTGGCTCAAGTGGTAGAGTACTAGCCTTGAGCACAAAGAGACTCAGGGACAGGGCCCAGGTCCTAAATTCAAGCCCTGGGACCAGCAAAAAAAAAAAAAAAAGAAGAAAGAGAGGGAAAGAGAGAGAGAGAAAGAGAAAGAGAGAGAAACAAAGAAACAAAGAAAACTGGTAAGACTGATGGGTACTTTGTATATTATATATTATTACATTCTGCAGAGACAAGGAGAATGAAGGGATTATTTACAGAAAATTATGCTGAGGGCTGATCAATTGGTGAGTCATTACTGGCCTGAAATCTTTTTCAACTGCTCAGTTTCTCCCTCTGCTGGGTGGGCAACAGTAGAAATAGCATTTACTACAGAGAATGTTGTGTACCTTAGAGCATTTCTACAATTTCAGAAAGATGGTAAAAAGATCCTGGGTTTTCTCTCTATTTTTTTCTATTTTATTTTTTAATGGCCTTTATTAAAGGACACATAGTAAAGGATTTCATCATGACATTTCTACACATGTGCATAATGTATCATTACTCTTCCTTCTCCCCTCTCCCACTTTTTTTCCCTTTCTGCCTACCTTATAGTCCCCTTTTATTTTCTTGGCCTTGATTTAAGTTTTGCTTCTTTACTCTGAGAATTACTTTTTTGATTTATGCCTTTTTTAATTAAGTTTTTTAATAGTGAAAATACTATACAAAAGGGGTTACAGTTACAGGAGCAAGCTAACTGTAATTCAAAACAGAATGTAAAGCAAATTTATTAACACACTGATGTATCCATATTCTAAGACATTAAAAAAAAATTCAAATCACCACATATACAAGGCAATTTATGAGTAGACAGAAAAAACATTCACAGAATCTTAAGTTGGCAACATCATTAAGAAGCCACTTTTCCACCCCATTCCTTGCCTTGAGACTGGTTAGATAACTTGTAACTCCCTTTTAAATATGTCCAGAAAAGGAAATTCCACAACTTTCTTCAAAGTCAAAGTGTCTCCCTCTCTAGACAGGAAGTTTATTGATCTATCTGATTTTTAGCCAACCTACTACTACTTAACACTACTCTCTCTCTCTCCATCAAGTGAAGATGTACAAATGATACTCATAAATCTTTGTCTTTAGTTATGTAATTTCTTTTCTATTTTAACAGTAATGTGTGAAATGGAAAAATGAAATCTGTTGAAATTGTTTTAAGGGGATGGAGAAAGAGGGCAGAGGTAGAGGAGGTAAGTTTATATGATTACACAGTATGTATAAGTAGAAATGTCTCAATGAAACTTACTTTATACAACTAATATTAGCTAATAAAAAAATCTTTAAAAATTTTATCAGAGTGCCGGGCGCTGGTGGCTCACACCTGTAATCCTAGCTACTCAGGAGGCTGAGATCTGAGGATCGTGGTTCAAAGCCAGCCCAGGCAGGAGAGACCATGAGACTCCTATCTCCAATAAACCACCAGAAAACCGGAAGTGGCGCTGTAGCTCAAGTGGTAGAGCGCTCGCCTTGAGCTGAAGAGCTGAGGGACAACGCCCAGGCCCAGAGTTCAAGCCCCACAACCGAAAAAAAAAAAAATTTATCAGAAATAAAGGAGGTACTCACAGCTAGACACCAGTGCACACCCAAGTGAATGGGCACTAGAAGAATGTCAACAGAAAATACATCCACTTTCTTTGTCCAACGTTTCACTGCCTGATAACCAGCTGTTTTTAACTTAGTGAAGAAAAATGTGTTAAATGCATGCACACTTGGCAATCCCTTCTCTTTACTTCGTTCCATTAGCATGTTCATATAGAAATTGATGATCTGTAGGAAGAAATTACATATTAGAACACTCAAAATAATGTATTATAGAGGAACAAAGCAGTTGCTGTACTGAATAGAATTATGTTACTGTTTCCAAATCAATTCTATGAAGATCTCAACATCTGATAGCCTCATGTACCTATATCAACTTCTGGTAGGGAAAGGGTTGAGGCAGTAATAGTCAAAACAGGTAAAGATGATAACTATATTATAGACTTGACAATACAAATAGGTCTATGTTCACCAGACTTAAGAGTGTTAAATCAAAAGACTAGAGAAAACTGGGTGCTGGTGGCTCACTCCTGTAATCCTAGCTACTCAGGAGGCTGAGATCTGAGGATTACAGCTCAAAGCCAGCCCCAGCAGGAAAGTCTGTGAAACTCTGGTCTCCAATTATCCACCAGAAAACCGGAAGTGGAGCTATGGCTCAAGTGATATAGCACTAGTTGAGCTGAAGAGCTTGGGGACAGCACGCAGGCCCAGAATTCAAGCCCCATGACCAAAAAAAAAAAAAAAAGACTAGAGAATAAGAAGGAAGAGGTGCTAGAAAGTGAGGCTTAAGAGAAAAAGGAAGCAAGGAATACCAACAATTAATAAGGCACATTAGCTGTTACTTTAATCTAGTGGGACTTTGTGAGCAATCAGTTCCTTAACTCCATTCAATTCCAGTATTAACCAAACCTTAGGTAAGGATTACTTGGTTTTGAACAAAGAGAATATTCTGTTCCACAATTAATGACTGCCTTCTCAGCCTCATTAGCCATACTACAGAGACAAACTAGTCTTAGGTAGAGTTGACAGAATCAACATTTCATCAATTGTACTCCATACTGACAATAGCTCAGTAATTTCACCTCTGTAGATGCAGACTTAGATGTAGAACAAAAACCTGGATTACGCCATTGCAGGTGGCTCATGCCTGTAATCCTAGCTACTCAGGAGACTGAGATCTGAGGACTTTGGCTCAAAGCCATTTGGGGCAGAAAAGACTCTGTGAGACTCTTATCTCCAATTAACTATTCAAAAACTAGAAGTAGAGCAGTGGCTCAGAGTGGTAGAGTGCTGGCCTTGAGCAAAAGAGCTCAGAGACAATCCCTACACCCTGAGTTCAAGCCCCCTACCGACAAAAAACAAACAAACAAAAACCCTCTGATTACAAGAGACCTAAAAGTAAAGCTACAAACATGAAGAATAAAGTTCTCCCTCAGAATCTAAAAGCTTAGCTTTAATATCAAGTGTGAGAGAAAGAAAATGCTTAACAGATAAGTTGGATAATTTTTTTCTATTAACCAAACAATGTTTTCTCTAATAGTAACTATGTTGTCTCTGTTCCTCTAAGTCCAGGACTTCTTAGTACCAACATCTGAAAGTTATTGTGCCAGAAGTTACTGCATACTTACTTTATGTGGCCAGTGGAAGCCAGGCTAGAGTCTGTCAACTCCAAGGAATGAATGGTCTAACTGAGCCACAGCTTGGAAATATGACTAAGAAAACAGGCACATTTTTCAGAATGCTTTTTGAGGAATGGGAAAATGCCCCTGTCCTTTGACAAATATTTACACACCAGGATGCCAAAGCAGTGAGCTACTGCCCAACAGTAGGCAGCTACATACTGGGTAGGCAGCAGGGAACACTGCCAGGAACACACTGGAGGCATGGTCTAGACTAGAGAAAGGGCCCATAGATGAAGATGCCTAGGTAGCTGGAGGGAAACCGCGCTCACCATGAGGCAGAGCTCTCAGGAGGGGAGAGGCTAGCTCTGAAGAAAGACACTGTTCTGTCTGCAGCTCTGATGTTTGAGCAGTAGGCCCTGCAGGACCCAGAGGACTCAGGCTGTAATTAATTCTATGGCTTGTGTGTGATGGCCAATAGCTAACTGGTGCATAATTATTTTAAATAAGGAAAATCTATGAAAGCACAATTAGAATAGCAAACTTTTCAAATCTAGGTTTTCAGTTTAACTTTGACCAAAGCTAATGGTGCTTAAGATTGCAACTAGTTTGGTGAAAATAGCTACTAATGGAGGTGAATCTGCCCAGGAACACAGATTTCTAGGACATAAAACTATATCCTCTAGTGAGAGAAAATGAGCCACAAGGAAGAGATAAGATTCCTCTGCAGTATGGAAATTCCTCAAAAAACTAAAATAGATCCAACAATACCACTTTGGGCATTTATACAAAAGAGTGTAAATTAGGACACATTAAATGTACCTACACACCCATGTTCACTGCAGCATCATTCACAACAGAAAAGTTTAGAAGACAGTACAGAGCCTTCACGATCGAAGTAACTGGATCAATAAAATGTGGTATATATGTACAATGGAATTTTACTCATCCATCAGGAAGCCTTATATTACATAATTTGCAAGGAAGTGTATGGACCTGGAAAAAATTTTATTAAGTAAGTCTGGCTCAACGAGACAAAGGGCACATGTTTTCTCTCCTATGTAGAAATTAGGCTTGAAATATAAACATACATGAAAACAAACATAGGGCCATATACAGTATACACAAACGGACTGAAAGGGTGGGTTTCCATTGTGTAACTCCTTCTAACAATGAAAAGTTTAACAAGATGAATACCAGGTAACTGAAACAGGTCTTGCCAGGAGGGCAGTTAAAAGGAGGGGGAGCAGATGGAGACAGAAAGGAAGGGTGGGTGAATATAGTCATAATAGTCAATGTACATATATGAAAACTGAACTAAAAAGATGAGCTGGGCACCGGTGACTCATGCCTGTAATCCTAGCTACTCAGGAAGCTGAGATCTGAGGATCAAGGTTCAAAGCCAGCCCAGGCAGGAAAGTCTGTGAGACTCTTATCTCCAATAAACCACTAGAAAACTGGAAGTGGTGCTGTGGCTCAAGCAGTAGGGTGCTTGCCTTGAGCTGAAGAGCTGAGGGGACAGTGCCCAGGCCCAGGGATCAAGCCCCACAACCAAAAAAAAGACAAGTAGGTGAGTAGGGCTGGGACAGATAGGAGGGAGGAAGATGGAAGGGCTAACACCCAATCAAGAAGTTTTGTACATATAAATGGACATACGTGAACTGAAACCCCTTTAGACAACAATTTGAAGATAATAATAATTACTCTGGCCTTCTACCTGTCCCACAATATTAGTCATGTAATGAGGCTATCCTCTCAATGCAAGGAGTAAAGTGAACAGGTAAATGACTTGTCAATATGTAAGACAGCGAGGTAGGCCATATAAGTTATATATTTGAATGGGCGAAAAAGGACAAACAGGAAAGATAAAAGAAATTAGGTACAGAGATTAAAAAGCCATCAAGCACATCAATGCTGAGCAGATATTTTTCTTATTCAGGTACCTATCATAAAGGTTATTATTTCTGGTAATACTTTAAGTTGAAAATAAAAGGTGATGTAAATGAGTGTATTATTACATAACTATCTCATTTTTCAAGAGAGACTTCCAGAAACTGAAAAAAATTTCTCTAGACTTATACATACTGACATCTTGCCCCTACCTTTAGAGAGTCAACTACAAAACTAAAGACTTATATAAGAAGAACAGAGACCTAGTGATTGGTTATTAAAGAATCTGTTTCCTTTGAGATTCCCTCTTCCATTGCTCTGGCCCTCCCTCAAATCACAGTTTCTCTATGGGGAGGGAAATGGCTTCCTCCAAAGTCAACTAGTTAATTAACTCTAGAGTTAGTTTTCAATTCCCCAATATCCCAGTAGGAGAGTGTGGTGGCCTCAATAATTAGCCATTATTCTGTCCAAATGAGAAAAACTGCCATAGTTCAGCCAAGAATCAGTCACACCCAAAATAAGCTAGAGTCAGAGAACAAAAAGAATCCTACATGTCATTTCACAGTGGAGGGCTGAGGATGAAGGAAAAGGAAATGAGAGAAGGGATCACAGTGTTCAAGATGAAAGAGAAGCAGTGATGGCCACCACATTTGCTTCTATTTTGTGAAGACAAAATGTCTCCCCTCCCCCCACTGGCAACAGTCCTTTCTGAACACAAGATTTTCTTAGCTCCAAGAGATCATAAATTGAAGAGGACTAAAAGTAGACCTGTTTGTTTCACCACTTCACCATCATCTGAAGACTACTGTCAAGGTTGTAGTATACTTGTCAACCTTCCTGGGACACATACTTGCCTGTTTTGCCTTTATGGTTCCTGCTGCCTAAGAAGCTGCTCTTTCTGCTCTCTTCACAGTCTTGGCCAAGAGAGTCTACTTGTCTATGCAGCCCTGTTTGAGGTTTGTTTTTAGTGTCTTTGTTCTTTTTTTATCTTATTTGAAGAGTTGCCCAGCTGAAGCTGAAAAAAAGGCTGTTCTTTTTAAAGGAAAACCTACAACGTTCTTAAACTAAGGATTCAATCCTTTTGTGCTACCACAATGACATAAATGACTACTGATAACTGTATCTTCTTTCTTGCTCAGCAAACCAGCCAAACTTGTGTTCTTATGCATCTGGAAGTAAACCATTCCCTAGCAACAAAGACTTGCTATTTAACCTTATCATGCTTATTTTGGACCTCTTTATTTAGTTTAAGAAAAAAAAAAAAAGCTGTTCTGAAAGTCCTGAGCATGACAGTTTTCCTGAGCAGGGACCAAGACAATTCATAATTCTCAGGAGAACAAAAGCCTTTTTCTTTTCCATTTCTTGACCTTTCCATTCTGATTTTTAAATTAAATTTATCTTAATCTTTCCATTTTCATTGTTTGGTGTGGGGGGGAGGGCACGGGTGCATGTACATGCATGCGTGCATACATGTGTCCTGGGATTTGATCTCAGGGCCTTAGCTTTTTCTAGTGACTCTACCACCTGAGCCACAGCTCTACTTCTAGATTTTTGGTGGTTAATTGGAGATAATACTATCACAAACTTTCCTGCCCAGGCTGTCTTTGAACCATGGTCCTCAGATCTCAGTCTCCTGAGTTAGGCAGGATTACAGGCATGAACCACTGGTGCCTGGCTTCCACTCTAATCTTGAAATTAAATTTATATTTGGTAACCGCTAAACCCAAAAGAATAACCAAACAGTAACTCCTTATTATTATGGTTTAGAAGGTCACTTAATCCTAAAATCTGGATGAACAATATTATGGAAACAAAGAAGGCCAACTTCATTATAAAATAGATTTTTCTCAAATGCAAATTCAAGCAACAAATTGTTAGAATCACTTCTAGAGTTTAAGAGAAAAGCGTGCATTACTTTTATGGAAGCATTTATAGGGAATAATTAATAACATAAATCCCTGATTTACCTGGGCTAGTTCTATTAAGAAACACTCTAGCCAGGCACTGGTGGCTCATGCCTATAATCCAAGCTATTTAGGAGGCAAAGATCTGAGGGTCACAGTCCAAAGCCAGCAATGGTAGCAAGGTCTGTGAGACTTAATCTCCAATTAACAACCAAAAAAGCAGTAAGTGGAATTGTGCCTCAATTGGTAGAGCATTAGCCTAAAAAGCCCAAGGACAGCACCCAGACCCTGAGGTTCAAACCCCAGCACTGGGATGCACATACATGCGCAAGCACGCGCGTAGGTACACACACACACACACACACACACACACACACACACACACACACACGCACACACACGCACACACACGCACGCACGCACGCACGCACACACACACACTTCAAAGAAGTAAATTAACAATGAGGAAGTCAATGAGTCACTTTTCACTCAAGAGTGTGTAACATGGGAGATCACATATTTACTTGATTAGTTTAACTCATTTTGCTTTATTTGCTGCTTTTTGCAATTGATTTTCATTCCTTAATGAGGATCTGTTTCCAATATTAGGTTGTCTAGTTAAGAATTAATATTTTATGAGCTGTTTCCTCTTTCACCTGAGCAGTACTCAGATTTAATTACATCTTAGATATAGTTATTAAGCTGAGACCAATATCAACTCATTTCTATGAATTTTAAAAACTTTTCATAAGGGAATGAAAACTATATTCAATTATTTGTTTTATTCTTAGTAATTTTTTTTTGGGGGGGGGGTCCTGTCGTGAGGCCTGAACTCTGGGCCTGGGCGCTGTCCCTCAGCTCTTCAGCTCAAGGCTAGTGCTCTACCACTTGAACCACAGCACCACTTCTAGCTTTTGTTTTTTCTGCTTATGTGGTGCTGAGGAATCGATCCCAAGGCCTCATGCATGCAAGGCAAGAGCTCTACCACTGAGCCACCTTCCCAGCCCTCTTAGTAATTTTTATTTTTAATATTACATCTTTTTTGTGATACTGTGGGTTGAACTCACACTTGCTACATAGCCACTCTATCACTTGATCCATGACACTAACTCTTTTGGCTTTATTTTTAGGATAGTCTCACATTTATGGCCTGTCTGGCCTAGACTAAGATACTATTTACATTCCCATGTAAGTGTAATGACAGATACATATCACCATAATCAGCTACTGGTTGAGATGGGGGTCTCACAAACTTTTTGCTCGCTGACCTCAAACTGAGATCTTTATCTACACTTCCAATGTAGTTGGGATTATAGGCATGAGTCACATCTAGGCTTAGTTTTGTTTTGAATAGGATAATATTAATTGTACAAAGAGGTTTCATTGTGCTGTTTCATTGTGCTATTTCCATACCTGTATATACTGCAATTGGATTATATTTGCCCTCTCTCTTACTCCACCCCCCTCAACCTGTCCTGTGGCTTGAACTCTGGGCCTGGGTATTGTCCCTGAGCTCCTTTTGCTCAAGGCTAGCACTCTACCACTTGAGACACAGTGTCAATTAGGCTTTTTATTATGATTAGTGAAAATGAGTCTCACAGACTTTCCTGTCTTTGAACTGCAATCCTCAGATCTCAGCCTCCTAAGTACCTAGGATTATAGGTGTGAGCTGCTTGCCCTTCCTTACTTCCTTACTCCCACATTCCTCCTCCTCTTTTCCTTTCCACCTTCCTAGCAGTTACCCATTTTACTTTCATGACCTTTATTTCTTTCCCCTAGCTTCCACAAAAGAAAGATAAGACCTGATACTTGTCTTTATGGGACTGGCTAATTTCACTTAACATATTCTCCAGTTCTATCCATTTTCCTGCAAATAATATAATCCATTCTTCTTTATGGCTAAGTTATTTGTTTTCTTCAGGACAACCAGTTTGACTGGGGTAAGGTGGAATCTCAATGTAGTTTGGATTTGCATTTCTCTGATGGTTAAGGATTTTGAACATTTTTTCATATATTGGCAATTCTTTTTTTTTTTTTTGGGTCCGGTCGTGGGGCCTGAATTCTGGGCCTGGGCGCTGTCCCTCAGCTCTTCAGCTCTAGGCTAGCACTCTACCACTTGAGCCACAGCATCACTTCCAGCTTTTTTTTTTCCTGCTTATGTGGTGCTGAGGAATCGAACCAAGGGCCTCAAGCATGTAAGGCAAACGCTCTACCACTGAGCCACCTTCCCAGCCCCTATATTGGCTATTCTTAAGAATACTTGTTGAAGGGGAAACAAAGGAGGAGGTAACAATGCTTGATAAGAAATGTACTCATTATTATGCCAGGCGCCGGTGGCTCACACCTGTAATCCTAGCTACTCAGGAGGCTGAGATCTGAGGATCGTGGTTCAAAGCCAGCTCGGGCAGGAGAGACCGTGAGACTCCTATCTCCAATAAACCACTAGAAAACCGGAAGTGGCGCTGTAGCTCAAGTGGTAGAGCGCTCGCCTTGAGCTGAAGAGCTGAGGGACAAGCGCCCAGGCCCAGAGTTCAAGCCCCACAACCACCAAAAAAAAAAAAAAAGAAATGTACTCATTATGGGGCTGGGAAGGTGGCTCAGTGGTAGAGCGCTTGCCTTGCATGCCTGAGGCCCTGGGTTCGATTCCTCAGCACCACATAAGCCAAAAAGAAAAAAAAGCTGGAAGTGGCGCTGTGGCTCCAGTGGTAGAGTGCTAGCCTTGAGCTGAAGAGCTGAGGGACAGCACCCAGGCCCAGAGTTCAGGCCCCACGACCGGACCCCCCCAAAAAAAAAGAAGAAGAAGAAATGTACTCATTATCTTGCCCACGTAATTGTAACCCATCTGTACGATATTTTCACAATAAAAAAAAAAAAAGAATACTGTCTCATCTGATTTCTGTTATTTTTTTTTTCTTTTCCTTCCTTGTTTTGGATTTTTAAGAATATCATTTTATCTCTACTGGCTTCACACTTATTTTTAGTGGTTATTCCAGGATTCACATTATGCTTTCAAACTAACAGTCAATTATCTCATTTACCATTAAACCACTTCATACAGAATGGAATAAAGTAGTAGTAATGCTTTCTTTGCATATTCTTTATGCATTTAAGTATTTTACTTCTACATGTTATACTCCTACAGTATGCTTAGTGCTGTGTTACTCAACTGTCTTTTAGAAATATAAAATTTTCCACTGCTCTTCAGTCCCAGCATAGATTGATATTTCCATGATACTTTCCTGGAAAGTATGTATGTAGAATTTGTTATATTTCTGACAGTGTAGGTCTCCTGATGATGAACCTTATTAGCACTGTTTATCTGAAAGAATAAGGCTATTTCTTGAAATAAATTGCTGGGTATAGAATCTATGTTGACAACCTTTTCTCTTCTTTATTACTTTAAAGATGTAGTTACACTATCTTCTGGCCTATATAGTTTCTGACAAGCTATTATTGTTATCATTCTCCTGCCAAACCTAATATATCCTTTTACCTCTGGCTATAGTTACTAGTTTTCCCTTTACAACTGTTTTTCAGCAGTTTGACTCCTATACATTTTAATATGGTGTTTCTTCCATTAGAATATACTAAATTTCGTGGATTTGTAGTTTACAGATTTCCAACTTAAGCTATCTTCTACCATTGTTTTTAAAAAAAATTTTTTTTTTTTTACATTGCCTATGCTCTGCTTTCCTCATCTTGCTTATACTGCCTGGTCCTTTCCTCAGTCACTTTTCTGTGTTTTTATTTGAAAAGTTTCAATTGCTTTATCTTTGTATTCACAACTGTTTTTCTTCCAAAGTATCTATTTATATCATCCTAAATACATATTATTGATTCATTTTTCCTGAGCAAATGTATATTTTAATAATGATTTTAACATCTTGCCTGCTTAATTTATCATTTTACTTGTGGGTATTTTTTTTTTTTTTTGGCAGTCATGGGGCTTGAACTCTGGGCCTGAATGCTGTTGCTCAGCTTTTCAGCTCAAGGATAGTGCTCTACCACTTGAGCCACTGTGTGTCACTTCCGGTTTTCTGGTGGTTTATTGGAGCTAAGAGTCTCAGGGACCTTCCTGCCGGGGCTTTGAACCTCGATCCTGAGTAGATCCTTCTGAGTAGCTAGGATTACAGGCGTAAGCCACCGGCACCCAGACACTTGTGGGTTTTGTTTTTTAGTAGCAATTTTTTTGTGATAAATTTCACAAATTTCACAATATTCTGAGATAGTGATACTTAGGTAAAGTCACAACACATTCTAACCTTCATGGGGCAAATTGTTTTTATCGTGGTCTATAAAGTTTGTGAATTCTATGAAAAGTTATTTCTTCCACATCGAGTGATATGTAATTTCCTTTTTTTTTTTTTTGGATCCGGTCGTGGGACCTAAACTCTGGGCCTGGGCGCTGTCCCTCAGTTCTTCAGCTCAAGGCTAGCACTCTACCACTTGAGCCACAGCGCCACTTCCGGCTTTTTTCTTTTTGCTTATGTGGTGCTGAAGAATCGAACCCAGGGCCTCAGGCATGCAAGGCAAGCACTCTACCACTGAGCCACCTTCCCGGCCCTGATATGTAATTTCTTTCCTTTTGCTTAGTGTCAGCTGTTCCCTCTTTCCCAATCCCTCCCTCCGTTCCCTCCCTCCTTCCGTTGCTGCCATTGAGTTGCTTAGTTTGTTTTGATTAATGTACTTGTATTTTTAAGTGGTATGATTTTTCTCATAAGGTGAATTTTCCTTCCTCTTCATATGTATAGTCATTAAAAATGTTTTTATTAACATGTGTTAACTATACAGTGCTTAATAACTTTTGATTGGATACTGAACATTTTGAGTTTTATGTTGGGTTTTGTTGTTGCTGCTGTTTACTGTATTACTTAAAATTTAAATACAGCCTATGAAATTGACAGGATATACAAAAAGAAGTAGTAATATCTATTTGAAGAAAGAACAGAATTTAAAAGAGGATAAACTACTATAAAAGATAGCATTCGGCGCTGGGAAGGTGGCTCAGTGGTAGAGTGCTTGCCTTGCATGCATGAGGCCCTGGGTTCGATTCCTCCGCACCACATAAGCAGAAAAAGCTGGAAGTGGGGCTGACGCTCAAATGGTAGAGTGCTAGACTTGAGCTGAAGAGCTGAGGGACAGTGCCCAGGCCCAGAGTTCAGGCCTCAAAAAAAGACAACATTCACAACTGAGAAAGAGAATTATGTACTTTTACAATGACTAGCAATGCTTTCTTTGTCTTCTTTATGCATTTCAAGTATTTTACTTCCACATTACAGTCCTACAGTATGCTTAGTTCTGTTAGTCAACTGTCTTTTAGAAATATCAAAAGATAAAGAACATTTCCATTGCTCTTCAGTCAGAATGATATTTCCAATATGTAGCAAAATTTAAGGCTACGTAATATTTCATCAGAATCTTGACTTCTCAAAGGCAATAACTTTGAAAGCCTAACAAGCATAATTCTTTTTTTTTTTTTTTATTGTCAGTCAAGGGGCTTGAACTCTGGGCTTGGGCACTATCCCTAGCTCTTCAGCTCAAGGCAAGTGCTCTACTGCTTGAGCCACAGTGCCACTTCTGGTTTTCTAGTGGTTTTATTGGAGATAAGAGTCTCACGGACTTTCCTGCCAAGGCTGGCTTTGAACCGTGATCCTCAGATCTCAGCCTCCTGAGTAGCTAGGATTACAGGTACGAGCCACTGATGCCCAGCTGCATGATTTTTTTTATTATTATTTTATTTTTTTAACTTTTTTTTTTTTTGGGGGGGGGTCCGGTTGTGGGGCCTGAACTCTGGGCCTGGGCGCTGTCCCTCAGCTCTTCAGCTCAAGGCTAGCACTCTACCACTTGAGCCACAGTGCCACTTTTTTCTTTTTGCTTATGTGGTGCTGAGGAATCGAACCCAGGGCCTCAGGCATGCAAGGCAAGTGCTCTATCACTGAGCCACCTTCCCAGCCCCTGCATGATTCTTTTTAACTGGTGCTTTTTAAAATTGTTCTCATCATTACTGAACATGAATTAGTAGTACTTTCAAGGTTAACATTCTGAAATCTGAAGAAAAGCACTCTCTACAAACTTATAAGTATGTGTGGGAAGAATAAAGTAGACAAGAAATCTTTAGTTTCCCCAACTCCTCTAAATAATTTCCATTAAAACTTTGCTTGCTTAACATCCAGTGATGGGTTCATGGAATAGAAAATACTATGTTTTGATGAATACTGCCTCTGTTAAGGGTTCTTACTGAGGTGGAATTCACAGTGAAGTGCAAGAACTCAGCTCATATCCTACTCACTCCTGCCCTCTAGAAGGTTTTCCCTGCTTTACAACAAGCAAGCTTCAATCTCTTTAAAATAACTTTCTCTCCAGCAGTGGCTGGCAAAAAAAAATAGCAAATGACTAAAGATCAAAAATACCTTATTAATAGATATTTTTGTTTATTCTTTATTTTCATTTTCCCCCTTGATTTGATGAGCCTCCCCTATTATTTGAACCAATGTTATAATATCTGAGGTACTAAAAAAACCAAAACTCCCCCCCTACCCCCCCCTCCACCATAGTATCAAAACAGATATTCCTTATCATTCTTGGCAAAAGACTATTACTCAGGAAGTGATGAGCTCCTGAAATTTTCTTATAAACTGACCAGTATTACCAACAATAGGAGCCCCAGAAAAAAAAAATATCAACATCTTGAACATAATGTAAGACTCTTTCGTTCTATATACTTGATCCCATTATGGATCAAATTTAAGATTCTAGAACAGCCTGGTATAGTAGATAAGACCCAATGCTTGGATTAGAATCTTGGCTGTGCTACTTAATAGTTATAATATCTTGTAAATTTCTTAACTTTTTTCTTTTTATCTATAGAATAGAGATGTTAAACTATAATATCTATTTCCCAGGATACCTATTTACAAGAGTAGAATATATAAACATTTAAAATAATTCTTCATTCTCTGCTTTATGGTAAGAACATCCTTCTGACATAAAACTTCTGACATACAGGCTTTTATAGGTTTAGAAATAAGATAGGTCAGTTTAAAAATCATACTGTAATTAATATACTTAATTGGAATTGGGAGGTGCTGGTGGCTCATACCTATAATCCTAGCTACTGAGTAGGCTGAGATCTGAGGATCACAGTTCAAAGCCAGCCCAGGCAGGAAAATCCATGAGACTTATCTCCAATTAACCCTAGAAAACTGGAAGTGGAGCTGTGGCAAAGTGATACAATGTAAGTCTTGAGAAAAAGAGCTCAGGGATAGTGCCCAGGTCTTGAGTTCAGGCCCCAGGAGTGATAAAAACAAAAACAAACAAACAAAAAAAAAAAACACATCATGATAAAGACTATATTGAGAAATTTATCACTTACAATGCAAGCAGACATAGAATGGGAAATAGAAAAACTGGATTCCTGTATAAAACCCCTAAAGTATTCCTCCATGTTACAAGACAGTCGGCTATTAAATAAAGATAGGAACTGCAAGGCAGATGCTTTAAAAAGAAGATGAATGTCAATGTGCTTTCTCTTCCCTTCAATGCTCAAAGCCTTAATGAAACAAAAACTGAATCCAATAATTCTATACTTTATAGTACATAAAAATTACCTGAAGTTGGCTCAGTGGTAGAGTGCTTGCCTCACATGCATGAGGCCCTGGGTTTGATTCCTCAGCACCATATAAGCAGAAAAAAGCTGGAAGTGGTGCTGTGGCTCAAGTGGTAGGGTGCTAGCCTTGAGCTGAAGAGCGGAGGGACAGCGCCCAGGCCCAGAGTTCAGCCTCCAAGACCGACAAAAAAAAAATCCCCTGAAATATTGATTAGAAAATGTGTATATCTACTATCTTTCCTCATACTTACAAGAAAAGAACTTTAAAGTGGTGATTCTGATGCAGATCATCTAAGGACTATGTTTTCAGAAACAGGGAACTAGCACCCTTAGTTTCCATTTGATGTTCAACTACTACTTGTATACAAAAATAAGTTCAAGAGTACCTCATCATTGAGCCAATTCAAATGGTTTAGAGTTTGAATATCTTTGCGTGTAATGGTTAAACGGAATGCTTCACTGAGAACTTCATCTTGGTTCCCATTACGAAACACACTCTTTATTTCTTTCTCCATTTCCTAAGAAAACAAAAGATGACAAAAATTAAACCACATGGCTTCAGACAAACCACTTATCTCCAGACTATATTTATCATTAATCAACTGCTTGTCAACTTACAATTAATTTTTCATAGAAGGTAATAATGGAATAAAGGGTAGTTTTTTAAGGTACCATTTTCTTAGAAAAAATTTTACTTTTAAAAAATGTAAACATATGCCAGGCGCCTGTGGCTCATGCCTGCAATCCTAGCTACTCAGGAGGCTAAGATTTGAGGATCACAGTTTGAAGCCAGCCCAGCAGAAAAGACCCCATGAGACTCTTATTTCCAATTAATCACTCAAAAACAGGAAGTGGTGCTGTGGCTCAAGTTGTAGAGTGTTAGCCTTGAACACAAAGAGGACCAGGGACAGTGCCCAGGCTCTGAGTTCAAGCCCCACAAATCGACAAAAATAATTTTTAAAAATATAAATATAAATATAAATATACAATTGGAACAACTATAAACTGTGTTATACTCACCAGCCTCAACTACTTTTTTATTGAAGCCAGGACCCAGACCCTTGAACATACATGGAAGTACTTTACCAATGAGCTATATTCTACAGTATGAATTAAGGAACAGATTGTTTAAATGCACAGACTTCTTTGTAGTTCCCAAATTTTCCACACTGGGTTTTCATTACTTAAAAGAGACACAGTTCAATTCAGCTTACAATTTGGTTATCAAATTACTGTACATGTGAGGCTGGAGTGTAGCTCAACAGTAAAACACTTGCATAGCATGCAATAGTCCCCAGGTTTGATGCTCAGAATAAAAAACTTACAGGCTAGATACCATTGACTCCCGCCTACAATCCTAGCTAATGAGGAGACTGCTCAACCAGGAGTCTGTGAAACTCTTATATCCAATTCATCACCACCAAAATGCAAAACCCAAAAAGCCAAAAGTGGAACTGAGACTCAAGTAAACTCAAGAGCACTAGCTTTGAGGAAAAAATCTAAGGAATAGCACCCAGGCCCTGAATTCAAATCCTCAATACAAGCACCAAAATTTAAATTCACCTGCCTTAAATAAAAATGCACATGAAATGAAATATAAATTTATCAAATGCTTTTTTGAGGCAGTTTAAGGCCACTTATAATTTTTCCAGAAATTTTCAAAACACATTTTTTTAAAATAGGTCATGGGATTGATCTCAGGGCCTGGGTTCTCTCCCTGAGCTTTTTCACTAGCACTCTACCACTCTGAGCCACTGTACCACTTCTGGCTTTCTCATGGTTAACTAGAGATAAGAGTCTCATGGACTTCCCTACCCAGGCTATTTTCAAACCTAAAATCTCTGACTCATGAGTAGCTAGGATTACAGACATGAGCCACTGGCACCCGGACATTCAATAAACTTTTAAAATATAGTGAAGGGAAGGTGGCTCAGTGGTAAGAGTATTTGCCATGCATGCATTGGGCCCTAGGTTCAATTCCTCAGCACCACATATGCAGAAAAAGCTGTAAGTGGCGCTGTGCCTCAAGTGGTAGAGCGCTAGCCTTCAGCTGAAGAGCTGAGAGACAATGCCCAGGCCTAGAGTTCAGGCCCCACAACCAAAAAAAATAAAATAAAATATAGTGAAAATTGGTATGTAATGCATAGACAGAAGTATATAATAAAATCTAAATACCAAACATTCTGTTACTTTATATATGAAAATGTCCCACACATTCTTTCTAAACAAGATTTGCTAACATAGGAATTTATAGCATGTACTTTACCTCTGTAATTTCAGGAAAATCATCTTCACTATCAGTTAATTTATGACTTTTTTTTTCTGTTTCTTGTGCGATTGTAACAGGGATCTCCTTTTCAAGAGGTACACGAAGATGCAGTTCTATTGAATCATGTACTGAATGTTCTAGTTCCTGTAATCTCTACAGAGAGAACTTCAGAATAAGTAGGATAAAGAAACCCACTATTTGAATAATGTAAACTGATCAGTTCTATCTGGAAAGACTTATCATAAAATACTATGATACTATACACTCTTGCAATCAAAACAGCAACTATTCAAATCCAGATAATCTTCCAAAATTTTATAATCTTACTCAATTTTTTTACCTGGTTTTGCAGCTGTAAGGCTAGTGCTTTCTGCTCTTCAATCTGGCGAAATCTTTCCCGTGCTCGAGAATCATAAACACTAGTTCTAGAAAATGAAAAGTAACATAAATACAGACTGCCTTTTATCATCAGTCACATTATTTCTTTTTTTTTTGGGGGGGGTCCGGTCATGGGGCTTGAACTCTAGGCCTGGGCGCTGTCCCTCAGCTCTTCAGCTCAAGGCTAGCGCTCTACCACTGGAGCCACAGTGCCACTTCCAGTTTCTTTTTGCTTATGTGGTGCTGAGGAATCAAACCCAGGGCCTCAGGCATGCAAGGCAAGCGTTCTACCACTGAGCCACCTTCCCAGCCCCCAGTCACATTATTTCTGTACAGTGAATATATAAAGAACTCTCATGTAGAAAGTTCAAAATCCTTACACTAACTTATCTTACCACAATTACATTTTAAAACAGTAAAACAATATGGTGCTGCTAAAATTATTATATCATTTTAACTGAAATGATTATATAAATGGGTTGTTCAGTACATACAGACTAGTTTTATAGGAATTTGTCACCTTTTGTTCTTTAATGAGGGATGGTTAGGGTGCTTGAATGTAGAGCCTCAAGTTCTCACTCAGATTTTCCTCCTCACAGCTGGCTTTTTACTATTTGAGCCACACTTCTACTTCTGGCTTTCTGCTGGTTAAGTGGAGGTAAGTCAGCCAGGACTACCTTTAAACCATTATCTCCAGATCTCAGCTTCCTGAATGATCATTCCTTTTTTTTGGTAAACGTTATTCTAATTATGGTAAAAAGTGAAACTTCATGATGGTAATCTCCAAATGGAATTGATCTCAAAGAAGATAGTAAGATACTAACTAGTTTCTAATTAATATACGGTATTTTTTTTTTTTGCAGGGCCTGGGCACTGTCCCTCAGCAATTCAGGTAGTGCTCTACCACTTGAGCCACAGCACCACTTCTGGTTTTTTCTGCTTATGTGGTGCTGAGGAATCAAACCTAGGGCCTCATGCATGCAAGTTAAGCACTCTACCACTGAGCCACCTTCCCAGCCCAGTATACTGCATTTTTGTTTTTATTTTTAATTTTTTATACCTCCCCCATACTTCATTTTTGATAGTTCATTTTTTCAAAGTTACTAAGTCCAGATTTGGAAAACTCGAAGTTCATGCAACTGGGGGAAATGCTTTAACAGATTTCTTAAAGAGATTTCCAAAATTATTCAATAAGTTAGTTTTTCCAATTGTCATAATAAAGGTATTTATTAATTCATTTTAGCTTCAACAACTGTTACAGGCTTAATGAACATGAAAATAAAAATATCCCAACCTTAAGAGAATTTTTTTTTTTAATCAGCCATAGGGCCTGAACTCTGGGCCTGGGCGTTGTCCTTCAGCTCTTCAGCTGAAGGTTAGAGCTCTACCACTTGAGCCACAGCACCACTTCCGGCTTTTTTTGCTTAGTGGTGCTGAGGAATCAAACCCAGGGCCTCATGCATGCACGGCAAGCACTCTACCACTGAGCCACCTTCTCAGCCCCCTTAAGAGAATTTTTAAAACTCAACAACTTAAAAGTACAAATAGAATTTTTATTCTTATAACAACAGACTAAATATAATTAATTGCTTGAGTTCTTCTAGCTGAAAAATAAAGTTACTGAGAAGGAAAAAAATACCAAAAACAATAACTTACAGTTCTTTGATCCACAGCTCTGCCTGGAATAAAGTAGGACTGTAGGTAGAAAAAGAAAAATGAGCAGAAGGCTTAGAAAAAAATTCAAATATTTTTACCAACAAAAGCAGTCATTTAAACAGTTCAAATACTATTAAATACTAAGACTATTTTACTATTAAGACTATTTTACAAGTATAGAATAAAAGGTACCTAACTGACACAAATAAATTGTAATTGAGAATGAAAAAACAGAAATATGAATCAAATATAGATATATAAGTAAAAAAGATGACCCAAAGCTCAACTGAAAAATTGTCTAGAATAGTTTCCTGTGTGCATGAAAGAATGGCATTATTTGAAAGAGCACATCATTATGAAGATAATACATTAAGCTAGAAAATTACTCTTCCCAACTGGTTCACACTGACTTAATAAAATCTTAGGGAGTCTTAAAGAGTCTTTGTCAGTCTGAGTCAAAATATTCAAGGCCGGACTAGTATATGTCTGAGTCAAGCAGAAAAGGTCAGATAAGTTGATGTAAGGGAAATGAACCCTAAGATATGTATTCAAATGTTTTTTTTTCTTTCATGCGATTGTTTCTAACACATTTATAAGATGATTTGTTTGTTGCTTTGTATGTCTCTCCCCCATAGTATAACCCCTGCTTTCACTGTATTTGATGTCGGTATAATTTGTGGAGGGGAAGTGGGTTGGGGGGGCGGAGGGAGGATGGGAAGGGGAAACAAAGGAGGAGATTACAATGCTTGATAAGAAATGTACTCATTATCTTGCCCATGCAATTGTAACCCCTCTGTACAGTATTTTCACAATTAAAAAAAATATATATATATATTCAAGGCCAGGAACCAATGGCTCCACCAGTGATCCTAGCTACTTAGGAGCCTGAGATCTTAGAAGAACTCAATATGAAGCCAGCCTGGGCAGAAAAGTCCTCAAATCTCCAATTAACTAGCAAAAAGCAGTGTTGGAAGTATTGCCCAAGTGCAAAAGTGTGAGCTGTGAGCAAGCAAGTGAGCAAGTGAGTTCAAGCCCTGGTATTGGCAGAAATTCCCTACCAAAAAACTATATACAACCAAATGATAGTAGATACTAACATTCCCCATATCAACTTACTAATAAGCCAATGAGCCAAAGTACAGAAACAACACAACTCTATTCCAGAGACCAGTCCCATTCATGTGGCTCTTGTGGACAACCCAAGTGAATAATAGAGTCACAAGGCATGGCAATTGTCCTAAAGCTTTTTGTTTTTCTCAATTTTCTTTGCAAACCCCAAACTAAGGGGTTTTTAGAGATAAAGTCTCAAGGACTTTTCTGCCTGAGCTAGCTTCATTTGACTGCAATCCTCCAAACCTCAGCCGCATGAGAGCAGTTAGCCAGTGGAACCCAGATCCGTGTTATTCTTGAGTCATCATTAGGAGAAATCTTATGTAAAGGAAAGGCAGATTTCAAACAGAGCCACTGATGAACTCTTTCATCTAAGATCAATTTCTTCCAAAAAAGAATTACTAGTTTTGAATACTTCTTGCAAAACATTTTTCTAAGTACTTTACTGCAAGTTATTCTTCATGACAGTAAGGTATTAATATTAGCATTTTATTGTAATCAAACAGATTCAGAACAATAACTTCTCCAAAACCACATGAAGCCTGAAAGAGCCAATATCAAAAACCAAGTCTGACTCTAAAAACTATAACAGCTGGGTGGCAGTGGTTGAAGCCTGAGGATTGAGGTTTGAAGCCAGCTTGGGCAGCAAAGTCTGTAAGACTCTTATCTCCAATTAACCACCAAAAATCCAGAAGCAGAGCCTGAGGCTCAAGCAGTAGAGCACCATCCTTGAGCACAAAAGCTCAGGGACAGTACCCAGCTCTGAGTTCAGCACCAAGACTGGACCAAAATTTTAAAAAAAGGAAAAAAAAAGACTTTTTTCCCCCTAAGTTTACCTGGGAATTAGAGTCTGAGAGTCTTTCACTTTGAGTAAAATCACGGAGTCTGACCCTAACAAAGAAATATAAAAACATTTCATTAACAAAATTCTTTCAAGTTGTATTTCCTAGATGCTTTAAGTTCCTGAACTTTGCATTATATGTGTCCTTCAGCATCTATTCCTGTGCTGTGCTTGCTCCTTGTGCTTCCACTTCCTGGTTCTGGGAATAAGAATGTGCTGAGATTTCTTAAAAGCCTTGAGACCATGATGTTTTATAAAACTGAATTAGATGAAATGAGGGGAAAAGGAGGAAAAAAGAGAAAAAAGGCACTATAGGTGAAGTCCAAAAGGCAGAAATTTTATTTTCTGTGTAAAATACTAATGAAATACAGGAATCATCCTCCTAGAGTGCTATGATTGACTATTAAGTGGTAAAATAAATGTAATTAAACAGTGCAAAGTGGTATATTTGTTCCCATCTAGTATCCTCGTATTTCCCATACAATGTATGTTTCTGTCATACAACACATTTTTTTTAGTAAAAATAAAGCATTACATGAAATTATTTGCATGTAAGAAAAGAAAAAGAAGGGAGGAAAAGAAAAAAGAATTCTTATTTGTAGTTTTTATTTTCTTCTAGCATGGGTAACTGAATTATTTGTGTTTTAGTTTCTTATGTGTTAACTAATATTATATTATGTATATATATTACAATGTTGCCTGAAATCGAGCCAATAGATAGTTCATTGGTTGTTAAGTTTAAAAATAAATGATCTCCTCTTTACCTTCAGATTGCATATTTGATGCTGGTAAGTTATCTGACTGATGCAGAATCAAGGGTTGATCACCAGGAGGTTGATGGCCAGGATCAGAATCTTTGGATTTAAATGCAACATCTGGGGTATATGACGATAGGGAATATGCACTGTGGGACAGCTGTTCTTGGGGAGTTAAAATGCTGGCAGATCCAGATGATGAAGTATCAGAGCCAATGATATAAGATGCACAAGAATTTCCATTTTTAAACAGTGAGTCTTTCAATGTATTCTTACTGGAACTAAGACATCGAGACCTAGCAAGAGAAGCAGTTAATTCAATATCAAATAACAAATTACAAAATTAAACTTATTTGAAAGATGCTTTTAAGACTCACAGGTGTAAAGGAAAATGTGTGGTAGGTTTAGCTACGGAGAACTGTTTCCCTGTTACCATCTGTAGAAGCTGTCTGTAGATCTCTCTTTCTTCTTCTTGAACTGTCTATAAGTTAAAAAAAAAAAAAGTCTTAAATACATCTGATGAGGCAAGTATTTCTCAAATGAGCATCTAGATAGGATACTAAAAACTACTAAAATTCCAGCAGTCCTAAAGATAAAGAAATATGCCTTTTCTTAGACTAAGGGCATGGCTGAAGTGGTAGTACATCTGTCTAGGAAGCAGGAGGATCTGAGTTCAAACCCTAGTACTAAAGGGAGGGAAAAAAAAAGGTACACTGAAGATATTCTAGGAAGTTACTAAATGTATATAAAAGAGGTTGAGTATAGTAAATCCCTAGCTGGGTGCCAGTGGCTCAAGCCTTTAATTCTAGCTATTCATATTCAGGAAGCTGAGATCTAAGGATTGTGGTTCAAAGCCCAAGCAGGAAAGTCTATGAAACTCTTATCTCCCATTAAAAACACCAAAAGAACTAGAAATGGAGCTATGGCTCAAGTAGTACAGTGCTAGCTTTGAGTAAAAAAGCTCAGGGACAGTACACAGGTCTGAGTTCAATCTCCAGAACTCGCACACGTGCGCACACACACACATGCACACGCACACATACACACATACACACACGCGCACGTGCACACACACACACACACAAAGTAAATCTAGATAGTATGTTATAGAAAATTATGAAGCATATTTTAAAATAATAGCACAGAGAAACCAAGAGGTCAGAAAGCAATCATTTTAAAGGTAGGGAATATCTGACTCAAGCTTTGTAAGAGCCACATATTGTTTGGTACATGATGGGACAGAAATAAATACTGCTTCTCAGCTTCCCGAGGCCTATTAGCCTATGTTGATCATTTCTACCCTTTGCAGAAAAAAGGTGCTTCATCTCTCTAAATGGTAAGTTCTAGAAATAAAACATTTGAAGACTTCTAAATATGAATTCAAACAAATCCCTTAAGTCCTAATGCCTATGAGATCTGCAATTTTTATTATCTTCAAATAGCAGTTTCAATTTAACATGTCCACTTATCCGTACAATGCATTTTGATCAGTGTCACCCCTTCAATCATTCTTTCCCTTCTCATCGATCCCATCCTCACTCATTTCCTAAACTTTTCAAATTCCATTTTCATGTATGTACACTGAGGAGCATCAGTGTACTCACTTACTATTCTCTCCATTCACGCACACCCACACCCTTCAGAGAAGGCATGTTTTCAGCTCCTTGATGCTCATTTTGTTAAACTGTCTATTAATTGGTCCAAGGAGTTGTATCATGAAAACCCATCCATTCTTATATCATACTTTAGCCAGTTTCATCATGTATATATGTGTAGGGTCCTGTATGTGCTTTCATCTATGTTTATTTTTTAAACAGAAGTTAGATTTAACTTCCACATTAGAAAGAAAATATGCACCCTTTCTTAGAAATAAATGAGTATTCCAGACAGATGGTTAACAAATGCAAAGCTCTTTGTGCTCAATGTGTTCAAATAGTAAGCCAGTATGAATGAAGGGAAGTAGAAAAGAAACAAGCTCCCTTAGCACAGAAGCAGATTGCATAAGGACTTGTGCTCTTGTAAAGCATCTACACAGATCCCTGAAGTAAGGAGCTGTCTTTTAAAATCTCACATCCTATATAATACAATCAGTCTTCACAAAATAATTTCAAACATTATGCTACTGTTAGAAACATCTTAGACTGTAACCTTTCAATATGTACATAAGTATGTTATGTTGTTTAATGACAACTGTTTGTTAAAAGTAGAATGAGCTGGGAATACAGTTCAGTGGTAAAGCACTTGCCTATCAAACACCAGGCCCTGAGTTTGATTCTCAGTACTATTTAAGAAAAAGAAAATCAGAAAGAAGTAAGTAACTCAAAGGGAAAATGATACTAAGTATTTTCTTCTTGAATCTTCTGTTGTTGCTACACAGTCATAACTACATATTCAGCATAACATTAAATACATCTACTAGAATACTTTATTTTTGGTGCCAGTTCTGGGGCTTGAACTCATCAGGCCTGAGCACTCTCCCTCAGCTTTTTTGCTCAAGGCTAGCACTCTACTACTTGAGCCACAACTCCACCTCCAACTTTTTCTATTTTTTTTTCTTTTTTTGTGCTTAATTAAAGAGTCTCCCAAACTTTCCTGCTCAGCTGGCTTCAAACCACAATCCTCAGATCTCAGCCTCCTGAGTAGCAGGGTTACAGGCAGAAGCCACTGTGCCTGCCTCTAGAATACCTTTAAACAGTGAGGCTAGCCAGGCGCTGGTGGCTAACACCTGTAATCCTAGCTACTAGGAAGGCTGAGATCTGAGGATCACGGTTCAAAGCCAGCCTGGGCAGGAAAGTCCATGAAACTCTTATCTCCAATAAACTACTAGAAAACCGGAAGTGGCGCTGTAGCTCAAGTGGTAGAGCGCTTGCCTTGAGCTGAAGAGCTAAGGGAGAGCATTCAGGCCCAGAGTTCAAGCCCCAAGACCAACAATAAAAACAGTGAGGCTGACAATTTCCTATGAGAATTGAACATTTGAATGCTAAGGAAGAAATAGCTGAACGTTAGGTAGAAGAATTGACCTAAACCCCATTATCTTATGCCTTAGACATTAATATCCAAATGATGATGGTCTCTTTTTCTAGCAATCGTTCATAGTATTTTGACAGCACAAAAATAATATTAGAAAAGACAATTTCCAGATAGAAATTATATAGTAAAAGGTGCTTAGGAGCTTATTTTTTGATAAAAAAGCATTCATTTCTTTCTTGGAGGAAGAGGAGCAGGAGAAAAGCTTGGCATTGCTAACTTTTTTATATTTGGCTTTGCTCTAAACCAATCATCTTGGGTGACAGGGAAAGACAGTACTAATCAATAACATCTTTGTTTTGGTGGGGTTTTTTTTGCCAGTCCAGGGACTTGAACTCAGGGCCTGGGCACTGTCCCTGAGCTTCTTTTGCTCAAGGAGAGCACTCTGCCACTTAAGCCACAGTGCCACTTCTGGCTTTTTCTGTTTATATGGTACTAAGGAATCAAACCCAGGGCTTCATGCATGCTAGGCAAGCACTCTACCACTAAGCCACATTCCCAGCCCTTGGTTTTGTTTTTGTTTGTTTACAGCACTGGGGTTTGAACTCAGGCCTTATACTTGCTAGGCAGGTGCCCTTACCACTGAACCACACCTCTAGCTATAATCAATAACATGTTTATGATATGGGACTAAGATATCTCTAAGGAACAACAGAATCTCATCACAACACACAATCTGCCAAGCAAAAATGACTCTTGTAACAATCTCCCAGAACCCCTCCCAAAACTAGGACTATGATTCTTTTCACTGGAAAAATACTTTGACCAGGACTGTTTAATAGTTATGCATATCCTCTCCTTCTGGTTTCAGATCTTTGTTGTTTAAAACCTTTTGCTCAGCCAGGCATTGGTGGCTCATGCCTGTAATCCTGACTACTCTGGAGGCTGGGATCTGTGGTTTGAAGTTCAGAAGTCAGCTCTGGCAGCAAAGTCCATGAGATTCTTATCTCCAATTAACCACCAGAAAACCAGAAGTAGGGCTGTGGCTCAAAGTGATAGACCAATAGCTTTGAGCAAAAGACCTCAGGGACAGCGCTCAGGCTCTGAATTCAAGCCCCATGACTGACAAAAAAATAGAATAAATAAAACCTTTAGCTCATAGCAGTACCTTGAAGACACCTGAAGATGAACTTAAGTATTGTCTTTTCATGGCTATTTGTGCCATGTAATAAGCCTCTTTCTCTGCCCTTTGTTACGTCTTTTTTTGTATGTGTGTGTGGTTTTTTGTTATGTCTTTATTTAGAATATAGATTGATAAATCCTTAGCCAATCTAACCAAAAGAAAAAGAGAGCAGATCCAAATTAATAAAAATAAGTGAGAATGATACTATAATAGATACCACTGAAATACAAAGAATCTTAGGGAACATTTTGAAAACTTGTATTCCAATCTATTGGAAAATCTATAAGAAATGGATACATTGCCAACATGGAAGCTAGAGATATAAACAACCTAAAGAAATAAACAATAAAGAAATTGAAGTAGTAATAAAAAGTATCTTTATTTTTTTTAAAAAATGGACTGACTTGTTGATGAATTTTTCCCAGGCTGTTAAAGAAAAACTAAAAGTAATGTTTCTCCAACTATTCCATAAAATAGAAAAGAAACGCATGCTTCCAAGGTCATTCTATAAGGTCAATATTACTCTGAAATAAAAACTGGGTAAGTGGGGCTGGGAAGGTGGCTCAGTGGTAGAGTGCTTGTCTTTCATGCATGAGGCTCTGGGTTCAATTCCTCAGCACCATATAAACAGAAAAAGCAGGAAGTGTGCTGTGGCTCAAGTGGTAGAGCACTAGCCTTGAGCTGAAGAGCTAAAGGACAGTGCCCAGACCCAGAATTCAGGCCCCAGGACTGACCAAAAAAAAAAAAAAAAAACTGGGTAAGGACATAATAAAAAAACTACAGAAATCATTCCTTGATGAACAAAGATAAAAAAAATCCTCAATAAATTATTTGTAAAATTCAACAATACATTTTTTAAAAATCATACTTATCATGTTATTTTCATTTCAGAGATGCAAATATGTTTCAACATGCATAAATGAATAAATGTGAACAGCTAGTAACAGAAAAGGACAAAAATCACATAACCTTTCAAAGATGTAGAACAAAATCTCTTGAGAGAATTTCAACATCCCTTCATGATAAAAACCCTGAAAAAAATAGGAACAGAACATACCTCAACACAATAAAGGCTATTATGTGACAAACCTACAGCCAACATTGTAATACATTGGGGAAAAAAAAAACAAAGCATTTCCTCTAAATTCAGGAACAAGGATAGTCTACTCTTTCCACTCTTATTCAATATAGTGCTTGGAACAATAAAGGAAGAAAGAAAAAAAAGATATAAAAACAAAAGTAGTAAACTCGCAATCTAAAGCTGTGATAGAGCCGAACACAGGTGGTTCACGCCTGTAATCCTAGCTACTCAGGAGGCTGAGATCTGAAGACTGTGGTTCAAAGCCAGCCGGGACAGGAAAGTCCAAGAGACTCTTATCTCCAATTAACCACCAAAAAGCTGGAAGTGGTGTTGTAGCTCAAGTGGTAGAGCACGGGCCTTGAGCTGAAGAACTCAGGGACAGCACCCAGGCTCAGAGTTCAAGCCCCACAATCAACAAAAAAATAATAAATAAATAAATAAATAAATAAAAAAACGTGATAGTCCTATAATCCTATAGATGCGCAACCCGAGAGTCCACTAGAAACTCTTACATTTGATACTTTCACCAAAGAAGTTGGCCACAAAATCAGCATTCAAGAAGTTAGCAGAGGGCTGGGAAGTTGGCTCAGTGGTAGAAGCGCTTGCCTTGCAAGCCTGAGGCCCTGGGTTCGATTCCTCAGCACCACATAAGCAAAAGGAAAAAAGCCGGAAGTGGTGCTGTGGCTCAAGTGGTAGAGCGCTAGCCTTGAGCTGAAGAGCTGAGGGACAGCGCCCAGGCCCAGAGTTCAGGCCCCACGACTGGACCCAAAAAAAAAAAAAAAAAAGAAGTTAGCAGATTTTCTATATAACTATGAAGTCTTTGAGAAAAAAAGTCAGAAAGATAATCCTATTCAGAATAACATTTTTTAGAAAAAAAGAATACCTAGGAATAAACCTAACAAAAGAAGTGATAGGCCTCTATAATATAAACAATGAAGAAACTGAAGGAAGACTTTAGAAGATGAAAAGACTCCCTACCTATGTTCATGGACTAGCAGATTTGATTCTGTTAAAAATGTCCATATTGCCACAAGTAACTACAGATTCAATAGACTGCCTCATCAAAAACCCGATATTCCTCCCAGAAATAGAAACAAGTAATTCTAATATTCATATGAAAGAATGAAAGACTCTGAATAACCAAAGCTATCCTGAGCCTAAAAGAGCAATGATGGACATACTACAATACTTGATTTCAAAGTAATACTCCAGAGCAGTAGTAACAAAGAGCACATAAACTAGCAAAAAGAAAAACAAACAAAAACAAAACCAGACATGTAGACCAATGGAATAGAGTAGAAGAGCCAGAAAAAAGCCATGAGTCTCGACAAAGGTGCCAAAATAATATACTGGAGAAGAGTGTAACAAATGATTCTGGGAAAACTGGAAAAGCTGAACTATCACTTACCCTGTACAAAAATCAACTCAAAATTATGAACAGACTCTAACAACTTAAGAAATAATAGCAAGAATTGGCAAATGGCGAATTTGATTCTATCAAATTTCATTTACATAGCAAGTGAAACAATTATTGTAATGAAAAGATAGCCTACAGAATAGAAACAAACAAACAAACAAACAAAACTTTTTGCCCAGTGGGCTGGGAAGGTGGCTCAGCGGTAGAGTGCTTGCCTTGCATGCATGAGGCCCTGGGTTCGATTCCTCAGCACCACATAAGCAAAAAGAAAAAAGCCAGAAGTGGCGCTGTGGCTCAAGTGGTAGAGCGCTAGCCTTGAGCTGAAGAGCTGAGGGACAGCACCCAGACCCAGAGTTCAGGCCCCACAACCGGACCCCCCCCAAAAAAAAAAAAAACAACTTTTGCCCACTATGCATCTGAGAAGAAATTAACTAAAAGAATAAGCCAGATACTGGTGGCTTACACATATAATCTTAGCTTCTCAGGAAGCTGAGATTTGGAGGATTGTGATTCGAAGCCAATCAGGAAAGAAAAGTTTGCTAGACTCCATCTCCAAAATAACCAGCAAAACCAAACAAGCAAACCAAGCAAGCTTAATAAACAAGTTTAGGAAACTCCCAAAAGAACATCTATAACATTTAGCTTTGCTGGAAAAACACAGGAAAAGATAAGTCACTTGAAACTTGTAACACAATTCTATATTATAAACCATCTGGCACTATAAAGCAAAAGAAAACACCTTTCTCTGTACATTATTAAATTGCTTTTGAATAAGAAAACTGGGGCAGCTGGGTACCAGAGGCGCAGGCCTGTAACTAGCTATGCAGAGAGGCTGAGATCTAAGGATTGTGATTCAAAGCCAGCCTGGGCAGAAAGTCTGTAAGACTCTTATCTCCAATAAATTACCAAAAAACAAACAAACAACAAAAGTAGAGCAGTGGCTCAAGTGGTAGAGTAATGAGCAAAAAATGTTCAGGGACAGTGCCCAGGCCCTGAGTTTAAGCCCCTGGACTGGCCAAAAAAAAAAAAAAGATGGGGGAAAAGGGAAGAATTAACAGGAAAAGCAGCAATAATTGGGTAATTTGTGAGAGTTAGATAATATTACATTTAAAAAACTAATAAAGGACCAATGATGGTTTTTTAAAGTATAAGACAGTATGTATCAGATTCCTGTAATTTGGTGACATTTTTATAATAAGCACCAGCATAAAACAACTGTAAGATTACAAAAATTTAATGGCAAACACAAAATAAATTTTAGCAAGCTAATAAATTGTTTGACAAGGGCTGGGAAGGTGGCTCAGTGGTAGAGCGCTTGCCTTGCATGCATGAGGCCCTGGGTTCGATTCCTCAGCACCACATAAGCAAAAAGAAAAAAGCCGGAAGTGGCGCTGTGGCTCAAGTGGTAGAGCTCTAGCCTTGAGCTGAAGAGCTGAGGGACAGCGCCCAGGCCCAGAGTTCAAGCCCCACGACCGGACACACACACACACACACACACACACCCGCACGCACGCACGCACGCACGCACACACGCACGCAAACAAAATAAATTGTTTGACTATAAATTATTATTATTTTTTTTTTTTGGTTGGTCGTGGGGCCTGAACTCTGGGTCTGGGCACTATCCCTCAGCTCTCCAGATCAAGACTAGCACTCTACCACTTGAGCTACAGCACCTCTTCCAGCTTTTTTCTGCTTATGTGGTACTGAAGAATCGAACCCAGGGCCTCATGCATGCAATGCAAGCATTCTACCACTGAGCCACCTTCCCAGCTCAAATATTGAATATAAATTCTTGGCTAATTTTTTTGTTTTTGGTCGGTCATGGGGCTTGAACTCTGGGCTTGGACGCTGTCCCTGCGCTCTTCAGCTCAAGGCGAGCGCTCTACTGCTTGAGCCATAGCACCACTTCCTGACTATAAATTATTTTAACTTTATAGTCTCCCTTTCATTTGGTTTAGCATACAAATAAATTTCAAGGAAATTAAACATTTCAACAACTTTTTGTTAAGTCAAAAATACTTGGTTTATGAGAAAACACTAAATAAAAATCACTTAAAAAATAAATTAATCACTGCTGGTGGGAATGTACACTTATACAACCACTTTGGAAAGCAGTCTGGAGGGTCCTTAGAAAGCTAAAGATTGACCTCCCTTATGACCCAGTCATACCACTTCTAGGCATCTACCCTGAACAACAGGAACCAATATACAAGGACACGTGCACCTCCATGTTTATTGCAGCACTGTTCGCAATAGCTAGGATATGGAAACAACCTAGATGCCCCACCACAGATGAATGGATCCAAAAATTGTGGTATCTATACACAATGGAATATTATGCAACCATTAGAAATGACAAAGTAATGGCATTTGCAGGGAAATGGATGGAGCTAGAAGGAATCATGTTGAGCGAGGTAAGCCAAGAACAAAGAGACAAACAGTACATGGTCTCCCTGATAAGTGGATGCTAAATCCAAAATGTTAGGTGATATGACAAAACTAACAGGACTTAAGAAACAAAGAACTCCCACTCATCTGGTTGAACCACTACCAAATATCCCCATGCTGCTGATCACATATATGGTATATAACATGTGAGCACCGTTATATATTACAGACTGTGATAGACAATTTGCTCCAGGAAAGTTAGAATGAACTTGTGACTTTAAATGAGCATCATTATTCCACAATACTGTGAATTTCCGGAAATTATGTAATCACTTAATCACAATCAAAAAAAAAAAAAGAACCTCGGGGAAGGGAGGGAGGGAGGGGATGGTAGGGGGAAAACAATGGAGAGGGTAACAATGTTCAAGAGGAAGTGTACTCATTACCTCACTCGTGTAACTGTAACCCTCTGTATAGTATCTTTACAATAAAAAAATTAAAAAAAAATAAATTAATCACTGTCATCTACTATGACAGTCCATCACCTTCACATGCTAGTAATCTAGTAACTGTAACTGAAAAGAAACAACATGTGTTTTTATCATTTAAAGTTTTTATGGTCACTAACATTTTCTCTTTTCCAAACAGAACTTTATACCTAAATAACTGTAATATCAAACAGAAACTTCTGTAATCATGGAAATGTGTTTTATCTGTATTGTACAGTAACCACTAACCACATGTGGCTAATAAATTCTGGAAATGTAACTACTATAACTGAGAAATTAAAATTTTAAATTCAACTAATTTAAATAATGCTGTGGCAAGTATTTATCCTACTATAGCATAGATCCTCCATATGGCCTCTTGAATCATTTTGTATAGCCATATTTCCAAATTCTTCTTTGAAACCT
Source organism: Dipodomys merriami (assembly GCF_024711535.1). Taxonomy (NCBI): domain Eukaryota; kingdom Metazoa; phylum Chordata; class Mammalia; order Rodentia; family Heteromyidae; genus Dipodomys; species Dipodomys merriami. Next base: position 12,323,422 of record NW_027202271.1, read on the forward strand.
ATTAGACTTCTATAAGTAGCAACATCTTAACCATAACTTTTGTAGCATTATATTACTGACATTCAAAGACAAATCCAGCACTAATTCTTTATCTTCTTTAACATAAACCAAGACATCTTTCTTGGAGATACTAACACTTCCATGGGAAATCAGTTTTTCCAAATTTTTAAGTTCCCATCAATGAATTCTAGATAAAAGGGGGAAAAAAAAAGCCCAAGTATTTTCTCTGCATAACCAGTGATTTCTGAGACTAAATATCTAAGTAATTCAGTGAAAGTCTGATGATACAGTTTGTTCTTATATTTTGTTTTATTCATGAATTCTTCTGGAATACATGTGGCCCACTTTTCATAGTAGACTGTAGATCAAAAATCAACTATGGCACAATTCCTGTACTTCATTTCATAGTTTAGATTTAATTCCCAACATCTTTGTACTCTATAGAGGAATTCCAGCTCCATGTCCTCCACTGACCTAGCCTGTGGCCTAGAGGGCTGACTAGGAAAGAAAGATTACTTGGTCAGCCCAATTCCTCAAGCTGTCAGTAGAAATAAAAGGAAAGAGCGCTGGTATAATCCTAGATACTCAGGAGGCTGAGATCTGAGAACTGTAGTTCAAAGCCAGCATGGGCAGGAAATCCACGAGACTCTTATCTCCTCCAATAAACCACCAGAAAACCAGAAGCTGGCACTGTGGCTCAAGTGGTAGGGTGTGCACCTTGAGCTGAAGAGCTGAGGGGAAAGGCCCAGGCCCAGAGTTCAAGCCCCAAGACAAGACAAAGAAAGAAAGGAAGGAAGGAAGGAAGGATGGAAGGAAGCAAGCAAGCAAGCAAGCAAGCATACCAAAGGAGACTTCCTCAGAAGAGCTGGGTTCTAGACCTACTTACTAGCTATGTGATCTGATCTTTCTTTCCAAATTTGTAAAATATGAATATTAACTAACCTTTACCTATTTTACTGGGTTGAAAGATCTGAAAAGAATAATACATGTAGAAAGAACACTAGAAACACTAATGTCATTTAAATGTAGGTTCACTATTTTTCATTTACATCTCCATAGCAACCAGTATAAAACTAACTAGATATATAATAAATATGCAATTGAACAGTTAAAAACATAGTTCTTTTTTTCTTTTTGTGCCTTTTACATTCAAGGATAGTGTTCTACCACTTGAGCCACCACTCCACTTCTCGCTTTTTGCTGCTTAACTGGAGATAAGAATCTTACAGAGCTTCCTACTCAGGTTGGCTTCCATCCATGATCCTCAGATCTTGATCTCCTACGTAGCTATGACAACAGGTGTGAGCCACTGGTTCCTGGCATAAGCATACTTCTTATTGTGCAAAGTATATGCTATATTATGATGACAAATTTCTTTTTCTTTTAGTTTGCAGAATGAACAAAACTACTCAAGTATCCAAGAATACAGCTTTCAAGAAAGTCTGTGATCTCAAAGAAGATGTTACCAGCAATGAAAAAATATAAATTATTTAATTGGCTTCTTTTAAATCATTTTTAAAAATTTTTACATTTTCCTCTTTTAGAGAAAAAAATTTCCTGGTAGATGTTCTATCAAATCAGCTTTTATGGAAACAAAAACTACATAGTTAACAGTTTTGCTACAGAAACAGGAAGATTCTAAAACCAAAAAAGACAGAGATGTCATTTGATATATAGAAGCCATTCAGTAATACTGAAGATTAAGTAACTGAAGCCGAGTTCAATAGGAATAGAAGAGAGTAAAAACAAAACAAAACATAAAAACAAAAACAAAACAATAAACCCACATAATACTCAATCCCATTAGAACAGATGGCAGAATTCAAAAAGAAAAAAACACAACATTATAAACAGAAGATGGATGTAAACATCACAATCAGGGGCAGCAAACCATTTGATAGAGGATAAGAGCCTAATTTTTAATGGTTTCTGATACAGGTTTTCCTTACTTACCTCTTCTGCTGTACTTATATGTCGTCTCTGAGTTTTCTTAGGGCTTAAAAGACTTCGACGACAGGAACCACTCCAAGATGGACTTGACACAGGCTTAATAGGAAAAGATTTTTCATACGCAGATACATGGCAGTGATGGTTTGACTTTCCCGTAAAAGTGTTTGATAATCCACTAAAAAACGTTTTCAAGAAAGACAAAAGATTATTCTAGTGGTAGCTTTCACTGTCTTGAAATAACAAAAACAACATTACCAGTAGAATGATAGGAACCATTTGTGGGAAATATACAAGACATGATATATGGAGTTGCAGCTTCATGTTTTGCCAAATCATATAATTATCAGCCACTTACAATCCTATTAAATCCACAATCTAGAATCTTCTTTGGCCAGAAACTATGTAGCAGTATGGTATAACAGAAAGCAAATATGACTAGATTTCTTTGGAAAACCTAGGTTCTATGAATGCTAAACATCTTCTGTTACTCTCCACAGCACTTTCCTCCAAAAATATGTGAATATTTAAATATGTAAAGGTGAATAAATTTAAAGTTTTGTAATAATCTTTAAAATAAATTTCAAAAATTTTTGAAAGACCAACAGAGGGCAGTCTCCTTCATTAAAACCAACCTGACTACATCAATATTCAGAATTCTTTTGGCCTTCTCTCCTCTTCTAAGGAGCTTTGTCTTTGTCTTTATACTATGTGTGCCCTAGCTAATGAGAAAATTTTGCAAGAAAATATTTTTGAGAATTCAAGCCCCAGTCTTATTTCTAAGGCTTAATACTTTTTTATGTGATCTTTTCATCTATCATTACCCAACAAGTTTGCAAAGTTTGAAGTATTACTCATGCTATATCTATTTTCTTTTTCCTGCTCAGGACTAAAAATAGTTATACAGTTGACCAAACCTAAGCTTAATTCCATGATGTTAATTCTTCAAATAATCTCATCTGATCTAAATTCAAATGAACTGATTAACTCTAGAAAAAAATATTTTAAAAAAAAGCACTCACGCACTCCTTAATTTTTTTTTTTGTCGGTTGTAGGGTTTGAACTCAGGGCCTGGGTGTTATCCCTGAGCCCTTGTGCTCAAGGCCAGTGCTCTACCACTTGAGCCACAGCACCACTTTCAGCTTTTTCTGTTTATGTAATACTGAGGAATCAAACCCAGAGCTTCATGCATGCTAGGCAAACACTCTACCACTAAGCCATATTCCCAGCCTCTCCTCTTATCCCATTTTAATGAAAAGAGAGGCAATCTACTTCCTTATTTTCTCAGGTTGGGGAAGAGCAGCTAGAATTATTTAGAAAAGATATAATGGATCTTTTACAATGTCTTTGGTACTGTCTCCTAGGTGTGAGGTGGAGTGAGTGAATGAGTGTGTGTGTGTGTAAGAGAGAGAGAGAAAGAGAGAGAGAGAAAATGTGCTTTGAAATGAAACATCCTTAAAAAAAAAAAAAAAGCACACAGTACAAGGGTATCTTGCAATGCCAGAAACAGGGTACTACCAAAAGTTAATGAAGTTATATCAAACAAACAGAGCCAAGTTTGAACATTTCCACTGTAAGAATGTGTGCCTTACATGAAGGAAGCTAGGAAGAGGGCACAGAATCAGAGGGAAACAGATAAAAAAAAAAATACAGCAGAGCCAGGCACCAGTAGCTCACGCCTGTTATCCTAGTTACTCAGGAGGCTGAGATCTGAGGATCTCAGTTCGTTCAAAGCCAGCCCAGGCAGGAAAAGTCCATGAGACTCTTTCTCCAATAAAACCACCAGAAAACCGACCGGGAGTGGCACTGTGGCCCACTTTTGAGCTGAAGAGCTGAGGAACAGTGCCCAAGCACAGAGCTCAAGTCCCATGACCGACCAAAAAAAAAAAAAAAATACAACAGAGAAGTCCATCAGCTGCACTGGACATTGATTAAAGTGGACTAAGCAAATCAAGGACAGAGATGGGAGGGAGGGAATAGAAAGAGAGGGAAGAAACAGTTGTATTGTCAAAGTTTGTAGAGTTCACAAGCTTCATAGACCATGATAATGACAGTTCACCTTGAGAAGGTTAAATGTGTTTGTGACTTTAAGTATTACTATCCCATAATATTGTGAAGTTTATGTAATCACTCAATCTCAATAAAAAAAAGAAAAGAAAAAATATGAGTAACTGTGAGCAAAAAAAAAAAAAAAAAAAAAAAAAGAATGTGTGCCTTTAAAAAATAACATTGTAGCCAGGCACCAGTTGCTAATGGCTATAATCCTAAGGAGGCTGAGATCTGAGGATCATGGTTCAAAGCCAGCTTGAGTAGGAAAGTCTGTGAGATTTTATCTCCAATAAACCACTAGAAAACCAGAAATGGCACTGTGGCTCAAGCAGTAGAGTGGCTCACCTTAAGCTGAAAAGTGCAGGTATAGCACCCAGGCTCAGAGTTCAAGCCCCATGACCAAAAAAGAAAAAAAAAAGTACTTTATTAACATAATGAACTACCTAAGGTATCATCATAGGTACATACATACATACCTAACCTAGGTTAGATACTTGCTAACCAGTATGTATCTTGTAAAGAAATAGGTCCAGAAGCTAGGCACTGGTAACTCACACATATAATCCTAGCTACTCAGGAGGCTAAGATCTGAGGATTATAGTTCAAAGCAGCCCAAGCAGGAAAGTCCACGAGACTTTTATCTCCAATGAGCCACTAGAAAACTAGAAGTAGAGCTGTGGCTCAAAATGACAGAGTGCTAGCCTTGAGCAAAAGATCTAAGGGACAGGGCCCGGGCCCTGAGTTCAAGCCCCATGACTGAGCAAAAAGAAAAGAGATAGGTGAGGCTTATGAACTAGCAATAGGACTCTATTTGCTAACATAAGTAGCTCAGGTCTAATAAAGCAATACATGAGATGCGGCACTGTTTTGCCTTAAATCAGGTCTGCTCATGTGAAGGGCTATAAAATGTGCTCGTTTCTTTCCTACTAAGGTTGCAGAGATTAACTGATTTTTGCTTGAAAATTTGTAATAGCCATATATTCTAAAGTGTCCCAGTGTACTTTTATCCACCAAGATTCTCTCTTCTCTAATGTTAAGATTTGATTATCACCATCAGCATTAAGTAAACTAAAAGCTGAAAACATGGGCTGGGAAGGTAGCTCAGTGGTAGAGTGCTTGCCCTGCATGCATGAGGCCCTGGGTTCAATTCCTAAACACCACATAAGCAGAAAAAGCCGGAAATGGCGCTGTAGCTCAAGTGGTAGAGTGCTAGCCTTGAGCTGAAGAGCTGAGGGACAGCACCCAGGCCCCAGAGTTCAGGCCCCACAACTGACCAAAAAAAAAGGCTGAAAACACACAGACATACACAGAGACACACACACAAGACACGCACAGACACACACACAAGACACGCACACACACACGCACACACACACACACACACACACACACACACACACACGGTTTGAAGTAAAAAAAAAAAAATGGTACTACTGCTTTAAAATGCCCATCTAGCCATTTTCTATAAAATCTGATGAAGGGCTTGAGAACTAGGCTGACAGAACACGAACCTTGAGGTCTTTCGAGTTTCGAGGTAAAGACTTCTGCTGTTTCTTGATTTTTGTAAAGTTGAGCTTGATGCTGGAGTAGAATTTCTCCACTGACCATTTGCACTCTGACCAAAGGTACTTCTTAAGTCATCTGCGCCAAGAAAATTGTCTGAGGAAGGGTTATCTAGAAAAAGAACAAAAAAACAAACACACACACACACACAAAGTTTGAATAAATTAAACAAATAACGATAGCTAGTTCTCTTTATGACTGTAACCATGTCCATCATTGTATTCCAAAGTAATGTGGCATATCACCATGTCTCTCATGGAAGAAAGATCCCAGTCTCAACTGCCAGTAAGATCTGCAGTAAGGGAATGTCTACAAACTATAATTGATTCAGCCATACTAACCTGAAAATTGATGAAGGAGCTGAATCCTGCCACAGCCATGTGCCTTATCTGCATCAATGTGACTCCGTGGTGTCCACCAAAAGTCAACATTTTACCCCAACTATATCTTGCAAGCACTCCCAGGCCTGGGCCTGAAAGAAGGTAGGCCAGACCAGTAAGAAAGCAGGTGGAGGGCCAAGGAGAATTGTAATTCAAATGAACAACAATTATTGCTTAATAAGCAGCTGGTGTCACTTTCTTCTTTTTAGTACCATGTTCCAGACTCAGGGACTCTCTCAAAGGGCACAGATTACGTAATTGCTGCTTAGACTGGCTGGCTTATGGCAGGAATGACCCATTATATACATCTGGTTCAGGGATGATATTCTTCAATGACCTAAATCCATAATCATCAGCTATTATCAATACTTCCAGACTGAGGATTATTTGCTTATAATTTGACCTATATGACTTCTGGATTACAAACTGAGGTGACCCTTGTTGAAGTTTCAGCTAGGAGTGATAAGATTAATTTCTATGATCTCTTCTATATCAGCAGGATTAGGCAATTTAAAACAGCTCCTTCAATTTAATTTCAAACATTCAGTTATGGAACTGAGGAGCTTCAATGAAAAAACAAGAATGACAATACTCTATTTCCAGGATTTTTGCTGAAAGCTGACAACATTTTTATTGAAGAACATTACCATAGAACTTTGCACAATAGCATTAAAATATTTAATGATGTATTGTTTGATACTCTATACAAAAAGCAAGGCAGCCTTCAAAACAGACAATTTGTTTTCTTAAGGTTCATCAACAAGCCAGGATATAGAGTAAATAAGAGAAAGATAAAAGGCAATAAGGAACTGTCTTCGTTTCCATTAACTTATCAATACATGAACTTAGTCTCATAATTAAACAAGTTGAATGTACTTTCAAAATGAATTACAACTTTCTTCCTTTGTAATATGTTAATCTGTTAGTATTACTTTAAAGTCAGAGATATAAAACTACAGGAAATGATTATTATCAAAAAGAAAACCATTATCTCTAAATGCAAAGTAATAAGAGATATGTTTGTGTCTCATATGTTTTGGGTAAAATTGAATGAGTTATCTAATTAAAGATGTCTGTTTGAGGAAGAAGTGTGTCAAAATGCAAATCATCCTGACAGATGTGAAATTTGAGATGAAGGACAAACCAGAATAGCCATCTCAAAAGGCATTTGACAAGGGCTTCAGTTTTAAAATGCAAAGGAAAAGCATGTATCAATCTGTTTAATTAGAATAAAGGGTTCCATCTCCTCTCAGTGATATATCACTGAACAATTTTCTATTGCTGATGGGATGTAAAGCTACAGAGAAACCAATAGGAGGCTGCTGATATTCTTTTTAAAGTAATTATTTAACTTGACAATCTGTCATCCAAATTGCAATGCCAGTGAGTTCCTTATGGCTCTCACTTATAATCTTAGCTACCCAGGAGGCTAAAATATCAGAACTGCAGTACAAAGCCAGTCCCAACAGACAAATTTGAGAGATTCTTCTCTCCAATTAGCCAATGAAAGGCTGGAAGTGGAGGTATGGCTCAACTGGTAGAGTACCAACCACAAGAAAAAATAGCCAATTGAGAAATTAAGGCTCAGAGTTTAAGTCCTAGTACTGGCACCAAAAACAAAAAGACAATGCTAGAAATTCTATCATTTTTACCAAAACTAGAAGGAAATACATTGAAATTTCAATTATGATTATATTGTAATGATAAAAATTATAAAATGATAGGTTTGTGACTATAATTTTTCTCCATGCACAGGCAACATTTTATGGGAATAAAAATTTTTCTATTAAAAAAGAATATGTCAGATTACTCACTTACTACAAAAGTAACTGTCAAATCACCTGTCAACTTTACAATATATTTAGTTACTTGAACATGAAACTTTAAATATAATAATCTTACCTACTAAATGATATGTTGATAACCTAATTTAACATAGTTTCCAAAGATTTTGATAATGAGCCTAAGCACTACCAAATTCATTTACTTTCATCTTATTCTTTTTTTTATTTAGGGTTTTAAGATGTCTTTTTCTTTACTGGTGCCAATCCTGAACTTGAACTCAAGAGCCCAAGTACAATCCCTGAACTTTTTTGCTCAAGGCCAATGCTCTACCATTTGAGCCATTAACTCCATTTCCAGCTTTTTTTGGAGCTAACTGGAGATGAGTCTCACAGATATTCCTGCCCCAGCTGGCTTCAAACCACAATCCTCAGATCTCAGCCTCTGAGATCTGAGCTAGGATTTTAAGCATGAGCCACCGGTACCCTGGTAGAGTCTTAAAATGTTTTTTTTTTTTTCTTTTTACACTGTCCTCTTTATAAAACTGAGAAACTTGAACCTTGGCCATTACTAATTCATCACAGTGAAAGTGTTGCATTTTGTTTTCTAAAATGTTTTTTTAAAAATCAATTTTTTGTCAGGCACTGATGGCTAATGACTATAATCCTAGCTACACAAGAGGCTGAGATCTGAGGATAATTGTTTGAAGCCAGCCTGGGCAGGAAAGTCTAGGAGGTGGTGGTAGTGGTGGTTGTAGGGCTTGAACTCAGGGCCTGGGCATGTCCCTGAGCTTTTTCCCTCAAGGCTAGCCCCCTACCACTTTGAACCATTATACCACCTCTGGTTTTCTAGTGGTTAACTGAAGGCAAGAGTCTCACCAACTAGGCTGGCTTTGTACCACGATTCTCAGATCTCAACCTCCTGAGTAGCTAGTATTACAGGTGTTAGCCACCAACGGCCAAATTCTGTGACACTCATATCCACTAAACTACCAAAAAAGCCAGAAGTAAAGCTGTGGCTCAAATGGTAGAGCATTGTTAGCCTTGAGCAAAAGAAGCTAAGGAACACAGCCCAGACCCTGGGTTCAAGCCCCACACCCAGCACCAAAAATTAAATAAATAAATTTTTTTAATAGTCTAATCTTTTCTTTCCTATTTTAAACATTGTTCTATGGTGGTAACAGTGACTAAACTTGAGGACCTAAGCTTTCTAGACAAAGCACTCTAATACTTGAGTCACATACCCCCAGTCTTTTCAGTGTTTAAAAGTAGGGTTTCAAGTCTTGATTAGACCTTCCTCAAACCTTCAACTTCCTATTCTGGCCTCCTAAATAGCTGGGATTACAATCATGTACCACTATATCTGCTTTAATATTCTAATTATGAGTGGACTTGAACATATTTTTAAGGGGCTTGATCTAGAGAGAGATCTAAAAGCAATAAATAAGATTCTAGATTCTGGGGGCTGGGAAGGTGGCTCAGTGGTAGAGCGCTTGCCTTGCATGCTCGAGGCACTGGGTTCGATTCCTCAGCACCACATAAGCAAAAAGAAAAAAGCCGGAAGTGGCACTGTGGCTCAAGTGGTAGAGCGCTAGCCTTGAGCTGAAGAGCTGAGGGACAGCGGCCAGGCCCAGAGTTCAGGCCCCACGACCGGACCCAAAAAAAAAAAAAAAAAAAGATTCTAGATTCTAAAATTTAACATTTTAAAATGTTAAGATTTTTTAAATTAAGATTTAAAATGTTTAATATTTTAGGGGCTGGGAAGGTATCTCAGTGGTAGAGTGCTTGCTTTGTATGCATGAGGCCCTGGGTTCAATTCCTCAGTACCACATGAACAGAAAAAGCTGGAAGTCAAGTGGTAGAGTGCTAGCCTTAGCTGAAGAGCTGAGGGACAATGCCCAGGCCCAGAGTTCAAGCCCCACGACTGGCAAAATAATAATAATAATAATTATTATTATTATTATTATTTAACAATTAAGATTAAAAAAATTTTAAGATTCTAAAATTCTAGATACTTGATTCTGAAAGTTAAGGTTTTCTTGCTCATTTTCCATCTTGCTAGAAGAGAGATGGTATGGTGAAACAAGAAACAAACACCAAGAATCTAGATCAAAGGACGAAGAAAGGTAAACTAGATAGATCTCCTACTCTAGCCTCTTTTAAGAGGTTAGGCTCAAGGCAACAGACCACAGAAATCAATGTGAGGCTAATTAAAAATGACTATATCTTTTTCTATTTTTGGTAGTAATGAAATACTGCCTTGAGCATGCCAGACTATATCCACAGGAGATAGAACAGATAAAATTCAATAGGACTTGCAATGGGTATAGTAAGGGAAAGTTTTTAAAAGCACACGGTTATCAAGGAGTTTTTATTCTTTTAAATTTTTCTTTAGTACTGGGGATTAAACCCAGGACCTTGTGCATGCTAGCCATGCATTCTACCACTAAGCTATACCTCTAGTCCCCAAAAGACTTTAGTATAGGAAATAACTAAACAGATTCTTTTTTTTTTTTTTGGGGGGGGGTCCGGTCGTGGGTCCTGAACTCTGGGCCTGGGCCCTGTCCCTCAGCTCTTCAGCTCAAGGCTAGCGCTCTACCACTTGAGCCACAGCGTCACTTCCGGCTTTTTTCTTTTTGCTTATGTGGTGCTGAGGAATCGAACCCAGGGCCTCATGCATGTAAGGCAAGCGGTCTACCACTGAGCCACCTTCCCAGCCCAGTAAACAGATTCTTGGCCTTCATAAAGTTCTAAAAATTAGGGAGCAACTTGGGTAATGTAAGGTAAGAGAGAAGCTTGTTTAATTATAAACTAGATAAAATCTGGCAAAGAAACAAATCTGATTCCTCTGTCACTCTGTGAACAGTTTAGAGACCCACTCCACAGTCACAGTTCAGTATGAGTTTACTATTGCATTGTTATTTTTCTCTATTCATTGACATGTATGAAACTGTTCCGAAGAACATTTTTATTTGCCTATGAAGTTCCTAAACTCTTACAAATGTTAAAAAAAAAAAAAGAGAAAAAAAAATTAAAATCAAAACAAAGTTTCTAAACTCAAGTGAGAGGTAAACTTTGGTAAGAGATTTCTGATACAGGTATCAACTTGGTATAAAGATAATCATCAGAAAACACAACAATCATGTAATTAAGGAGAAAGCGAGGAAACTGGCCTCACATATTGCCACAGTCAAGAAAATGAGACTCTAAGGTAATTGAAGATCTATCCCTTATGAAAATTAAGGTTCTACTAAAATTAAAGTAAAAAGGATTTAAAGATTTAAGTCATGTTATTAGTAATAGCTAAAAATGGCAAAGGTGAAGTGGTACCTAACCAGAGGATACTAAAGCAAACAAAGGCACAGACCTTCCCCCCCCCCCAGGTTGGTCATGGGCTTGAAATCAGGGCACAAACCCTATTCCTGAGCTTTTTCAATCAAGATTAGTACTAGTTGAGCCACCTTACCATTTCTGGTTTACAGGTGGTTAATTGGAGATAGATAAGAGTCACATGGACTTTCCTTCCCTGGGCTGGCTTCGAATTGCAATCCTCAGATCTCAGCCTCCTAAGTAGCTAGGATTAAAGGCATGAGCTACCAGTGCCCAGGTCGGTACAGACCTAAGGTCTCAAGTTATAAACCTTGGGGTCCAAATGCATTTCTGAGCATAAAATTCTTAAAATTTTAGAAACACTTTTTTTTTTTGATCGGTCATGGGGCCTGAACTCTGGGCCTGGTCATTGTCCCTCAGCTGTTCAGCTCAAGGCTAGAGCTCTACCACTGCAGTCACAGCGCCACTTCCGGCTTTTTCTGCTTATGTGGTGCTGAGGAATTGAACCCAGGGCCTCATGCATGCAAGGCAAGCACTCTACCACTGAGCCACCTTCCCAGCCATAACTTCCATGTGTGTGTGCGTGTGCGTGTGTGTGTGCGCATGCGTGTGCGTGCGTGCGTGTGTGCGTGTGTGTGTGTGTGTGTGTGTGTATGTGTGTGTGTGTGTGTGTGTGTCGTGGAGCCTGGGGATCAGCTCTTCAGCTCAAGGCTAGCACTCTACAACTTGAGCCACAGCACCACTTACGCTTGTAAGTATAATATTGAACATCATTATTATTATATTATTTTTATTATTTTTATATTTTTATTATATTAATAAACTGATACATATGCAGCAAAATGTATACTCATATTTACAGAGATAAATGAACAAAAATACTAACTGCTTCATATTAATTCATTGTAGGCTTTTCCAAGGAATGAATTTAGATTAGGTCAGGTTTTGATGTCAAATTTAAAAAAAAACTCATTTTCAGACTTTTTTCAAGTTTGGAATCACAAAAGGATTATGGATATGCATACTGATTCCATGGATTAGAAATCAACAGTAAACAATAAATATGAAAACAAGCAAACAGATGGAAAACTAAAAGCACAAATTTTAAGTTATAGAAGATTTTATGTATCAAATCCTACAATGTGTACTATGAATATACTCAAGAAAATAAAGTGAGAAGAAAACAAAGTGAGTTGAATCTAGTAACTGAACTAGAGTCAGGGGACTCTGAGTATATTTCTATATAACACGTATTAATAAGTTGTGTGTTTGTGTGTGTGTGTGTGTGTGTGTACTCTGAGTATATTTCTATATAACACGTATTACTAAGTGGTGTGTGTGTGTGTGTGTGTGTGTGTGTGTGTGTGTGTGTTGGTCACAGGGCTTGAACTTAGGGGCTGGCAGCTATCCCTGAGATTTTTGCTCAAGGCTAGTGCTCTACCACTTGAGCCACAGCTGCACTTCCAACTTTTTGCTTGTTATTTGGAGATAAGAGTCTTACAGACTTTGTTCCTCAGGCTGGCTTTGAACTGTGATCCTCAAATCTCAGCTTCCTGAATAACTAGGATTATAGGTATAAGCCACTGGTACACAGCTATTATTTTTTTTAATAATTTTTTATTGTGATTGATTACATAAATTTCACAAATTTCACAGTACTGTGAGATAGTGATACTTAAAGTCACAAACACATTCTAACCTTCATGAGGCAAACTGTCATTATCGTGGTCTATAAAGTTTGTGAATTCTATGAGCTTTGACAATACAACTATTTCTTCCACATCGGGCGGTATGTACATTTCTTTCCTTTTGCTTAGTGTTGCTATTTCCCCTTTCCCTCTCACCCACTGCTGCCCTTGAGTTGCTTAGTTCGTCTTCATCAATGTCCAATTAAGCAATTACATTTTTAACCTAAAGCAAACATTCTACTTAACTGTAAAATTACATATGAAATTGTAAGCAAGAAGTCCAAATTAAAATGGAAATACTAAGCATATGATTTTTTTTAACTATTCAGCTATGCTTTCTCCAGGTTTGATAATGAGTTTTCAAAACAGATTTCAGGCTTTTTATTATTAAAAAGGCCTTTTAATGATAGCAGAGATACTTTCTGAGCTAACTGGCTTTAGTATAAATATTATGCACATATTATGCAGAGGCCAGTGGTTCGCCCTAAGAAAAGAAATCCTGTGCCCAGGATAGATAAAATGCCACCCACTTAAATCACACTTAAATATAATATAAATTTAAAAGAATATTATACTAACATCTTTTTAGGGGAGGAGATCTCATCTTGTTGACAAAGAATCCTGAGGAAGCCAAATAACAATGATTATTATTTGCATTTCATATTTTATCATCTTAGTTTATCCTTATAAAAACCTCATTTAGGCAAGCTCAATGGTATTTTGAGCTTTCCAATATTTGTGGCAAAAGAAGTATGAGGAGTGAAAAGATGTGGGAAGACCACTGTCATCTTCCTGAGTCATTTGACATGAGGCAACAAAATTCTTTCTGAAGGCAGAGGTAGAAAACTGAAAGTCCACCATGGAGCTAGTGGCTCATGCCTGTAATCCTAGCTATTCAGGAGGCTGAGAGCTAAGGATCACGGTTCAAAGCCAGCCTGGGCAGGAAAGTCCATGAAACTCTTATCTCCAGTAAACCACCAGAAAACCGCAAATGGCATTGTGGCTCAGTGGTAGAGTGCTAGCCTTGAGCTGAAGAGCTGAGGGACAGCACCCAGGCCTAGAGTTCAAGCCCCTCGACCAACAAAAAAAAAAAAAAGAAAAGAAAGAAAGCTGAAAGTCTAAACACAGGCCAGTGATAGGAACTTCTGTAATGATTACAAATTAAAATAAGCTCCTGAATATGCAAACATATGGCTGTGGCAGGTGCTAGAGAAAAACATGTAAATATTTCCTGCTTGATAGTAATAGGGATAAGTTTTGGTAATAAAAATTTTAGGTTTAATTTTTTTCACACAGAATAGAAATAAACTAGCTTTGTAGTTTAAATCAATAAGAAACAAATATTCCTTATATCACATATATATTAAAAAATCAAAACAGGGCTGGGAAGGTGGCTCAGTGGTAGAGCGCTTGCCTTGCATGCCTGAGGCCCTGGGTTCGATTCCTCAGCACCACATAAGCAAAATGAAAAAAGCAGGAAGTGGCGCTATGGCTCAAGTGATAGAGCGCTAGCCTTGAGCTGAAGAGCTGAGGGACAGCGCGCAGGCCCAGAGTTCAAAAAAAATAAAATAAAATAAAAAATCAAAACAAAAACAAAGCTCTACTGATTTTCAAAATGGCACAATGGACAAATAAGTGTATAGATTCCAAAACTTTTTCACTAAAAATTAGTATTTGGAAGCTGAGTGCCAGTGGTTCATGCCTGTAATCTTAGCTACTCAGGAGGCTGAGAGCTGAGGATTGCAGTTTGAAGCCAGCCCCCGCAGGAAATTCTGCAAGACTCTTATCCACTAAACTACTGAAAAAGGCCAAAGAGGAGCTGTGGCTCAAGTGGCAGAGCACTATCCTTGGGCAAAAGAAACTCAGGGACAGTGCCCAGGATCTGAGTTCAAGTCCCAGGACTGGCACAAAAAAAATTAGTATTTGGTTGAAATTAAAACTTTTAAGTATAGCACCCACATATACATAATGTATTTCATGAATAAAGTGTCCTTTTGCTTTGACAATGCTTTCCCACACCCCCACCTAGGAATTGAACCCAGGGCCTTGTACATACCAAACAAGCTCTCTACTACTGAGAGCTACACCTCCAGCTATGACAATGTTTTCACTACTAGAAACAGCACAAAACATTTGCTAGGAAGAAATCTGAACAGTAAGTATGTGCCTTGATGACAAGTAATGTATCATACCTGAGTAATAATTGGGAGTATAAGCTGCACTTCTTGTAGAACAAGTAAAAGATCGGTCCAAATTTTCTTGCCTGGAAGGTAAAATCTAAACAAAGCACAAGATTTTTCTTAAAACATATTTTTGGCAATGAAAAGAATAAAAGTTACATAGATTAAGAAATACATATCACCAAGTAGAATTATGGAATATTTCACAACTCAATATATTTACATGTATTACAATTAAGCTACATACTAATAAACTAGATAATCTGATGAAATATTCAGGCTCAAGGGGAAAAATGAAAAATAAAGATCTGCTATATAACCTAATCCAAAAAACGTTTATCTGAAAGTAAATATATATTTTCTATATCCTATCTGAAGGCCAGTGTCACATGTATTAAAGAGACTGAGAAAAATCTTCATTTTGATTCTTTTGAAAATATTACAGAGATAGCTTTTAAGTACAGGTGGTAGAATACCTACCATGAAAACCTGAAATGTAGAAACAGGTATTAAATGATAATGGAGGAAGGATGCTACAAGTATTCAATGTCCACTTTGCAATGCTTAAGTATTTTCAAAAGGAAGAGTGACCTCACCCAAATTTCTAATGGCTTTCCACAGAGAAAGCTTTAACAGCCTCCTCTCAATTTAATATGCATATAACTCAGCAAGGGGGTGCTTTTTTTTTTTTTTTTTTTTTTGCTTATGTGGTGCTGAGGAATTGAACCCAGGGCCTCAGGCTTGTAAAGCAAGCGCTCTACCACTGAGCCACCTTCCCAGCCCCAAGGGGGTGCTTTTAACATAAAGGTTCAGTGATAAGTGGTAATTTCTGAGATTGTGCATTTCTTCCAAGCTCCCAAGCAACACCAAAATGCTCATTCTGGGCTACACCTTGAGTAAACTTTACAGCCCATAAAAATCTCAAAGTGCATATAGGTTTACTTCACTCCTCAAACTTAATGCTTAGTAAATGTAATGCATTAGTTTAAAAGGATGCTGATCTATTGTTGACAAGTATAATATTTAGAGGAATGATGAAGTTTTCTAAAAAGTATTGCTGTCAAACAATTCATTCCTAGCCTGTGTAAACTTTGTCTTCACTTCAGTATACCAAGCAGAATTCCAAACACTAAGCTCACGTGTGTGTGTGTGTGTGTGTGAGAGAGAGAGAGAGAGAGAGAGAGAGAGAGAGAGAGAGAGAGAGAGAGAGAGAGAGTGTGTGTGTGTGTGTGTGTGTGTGTGTGTGTGTGTCAGAGGGAGAAAGAGAGAGACATTTAAACTACATCAGATAAAAACTTACAATGGAATAAAATAATTAAAAGAAAAAATTATTCCTAACCTGCTGGTCAGAAAATGAAAGCTGGTCCTCTGGAAAACCTGATTGTGGCCGGAGGTGGGTTTTGAAGCTAGAGTTGTGGTTCACTAAAGTTACTTCTCCAGAATCCATCCTCACCCTGTCAGCAATATCATCTAGAAAAGAGCACAGATTACTTTGACTCACATAATTCTTGAATAACTTCTTTCCTATGAACCACTGTTTTCACCTAATGATTTCCACAGTCGAATGAAACCCCCCCTTCACAGCTAACCACTGTCAGGAAATTGCAACACATCATTCTCAAAATGTCACTGAAATAGACTAATATCATCTACCTCACAGTTTAAAATTCTTACCAGAATAAAAACAGCTTAAGGTTTAAAAAATTATTGAAATTTCTTCCAAATTAAGCTTTCATGTTTTAATTATTAAAAATTTAATACAAGCTCCACACTGGTGGCTCACTCCTATAATCCTGGCTACTCAGGAGGCTGAGATCTAAGGATCACAGTTTGAAACCAACCAGGGCAGAAAAGTCCATGAGACTCTTATCTCCAATTAAGGTCCAAAAATGCTGGAAGTAGAGCTGTGGCTCAACGAGAAGAATGCTAGCCTTGAGCAAAAAAGCTCAGAGACAGCACCCAGTCCTTGAGTTCAAATCACAAGACTGACAAAGAGAGAGAAAGAGAGGAGCGAGCTAGAGAGGAGATAAAGTTTAATATAAAAATAAATTGAAGCTACTGGTGCATTAGTGTAATCTCCACATTCAGGAGGCTAAGGCAGGAGGATCAGAAGTTCAAAGCCAGACTGGGTTAAATAGTAAGATCTGCTTTCAAAACAAAACAGGGAAGCTGGGTATAGATATTGATGGTAGTATCTACTTTGTAAGTGCTATTAGGTATTCTAGTAAGGGGGCTGGAAATATTAAATGGATTCATTCATCTCAAATACTTAGGGTAAGTATACAATAAACAGGAAAAAATGTTTGCTTATATATATATATCTTTTTAATACAATAATAAAAAAGTTTGATTCCTGTGTTTGTTATATTTCATATTTAAAATTAAGATTTCTCAATATTATCATTATGCATATGTAACTCTTTACAAATATTGGAAATACCAGGGAACACATCTTTTCACTCCAGCTTAACTCAGCATAACTAATCAGACTAACTGAAATGATCAAATGACTTCATAGTCGATCTTACCCATGTCAGGTCTTTTCACATCACTGACTTTAGCAAAGATACAAAGTCCTATAAAAGAAGACACAAAACAGGAGCATTATATAGTGAAACATCCACTTCATATATTCTAGAACAGGAAGTCACTAAGAAGTGACAACCGCATTCTTGGAGAAAATTTAAGGGCAGATGAGTTGATAGGAAGAAAAAAATAAAATTGGCCTAAGATACTTTCAAACACTTCTACAAACTGTGCTAAACAGCAATTACAGACAAGTTATGGAATAAGAACACTAGAGCAAGAAATGAGTTGGAGATCCAACCCTTGGGAGACTGAATAATTTGCAGAAAGTCTTTTTTTTGTTTTTTTTGGTCTGGTCGTGGGGCCTGAACTCTGGGCCTGGGAGCTGTCCCTCAGCTCTTCAGCTCAAGGCTAGCACTCTACCACTTGAGCCACAGCGCCACTTCCGGCTTTTTTCTTTTTGCTTATGTGGTGCTGAGGAATCGAACCCAGGGCCTCAGGCTTGCAAGGCAAGTGCTCTACCACTGAGCCACCTTCCCAGCCCCTGTAGAAAGTCTTAAAGTTAGTGACTACACTAAAAACATGGCCTAAAATTTCTTCCCAATTCATTGCTTTCCCTATTATCTCACACTTAAACCATTTTATAAACAAACCTTATAATGATCTTACTATGTCCACACATCTTACTTAGTAGCCAATATAAAGTTACTGATTTGTTAAGCATTATCAAACAATATATTGCAGTGTACAAGGTACTCCTGCCCCCCCATCATTGTTTAAACTGCTGAGGACACAACCCAGTGACACAGCATTTGCCTAACAACTAAAAGATCTAGGTTCAATTACCATCCATCAACATCTCCCCCACCCACTGCAACCTGCTTTTAAAAAAACAAAATTCCTTCACCTTATACCATAGCCTTCTCTTTTTTGCAAGGAATATGTTCCAAGCCCCCAGTGGATGCCTAAAACTGCAGATAGTATAGAACTCTGAATATGCACTATTGTTTTTCACCCATACATATATACCAATATATGGCATTTATATATATATAGCACAGTAAGAGATTAACAATAATGAAATATAATAAGTTATATGAATAGCCTCAATTTCAAAATATGGAATTTTCCACTTAATTATTTTTGAACCACAGTTGACTGTGCATAACTGAAATTGCAAAAGTGAAACCACAGATAGGAGACTTGCCTTACTTTCTTCTCTGATATATCCCCTTTTCCCAGAAAAAAAAAGGGGGGAGTCGGGGGGGGGGGTTTAGACTTAAGTTACCTTGGAATTGAGGCTCAGTTCAAGGTATAGAATACTCTATCAAGCATAAAACGAAGAGAAGAGAAGAGAAGAGAAGAGAAGAGAAGAGAAGAGAAGAGAAGAGAAGAGAAGAGAAGAGAAGAGAAGAGAAGAGAAGAGAAGAGAGAAAAGAAGGAAAAGAGAAAAGGGAAGAGGGGAAAAGAACTAGGTCTATCAATGGGGAGAACTAGAGATAGTAATCATCACACCCATATCTATTCACGTCACTATCTTTTTAAAAGATTGAGCACTTCACTAAGTACATTGCAATACTAGGACTTCAATGTATTCAGGAGACTACCTAACAAGAGGATCTCTCTGTGGTCACTCAACAAAGCGCATACACAAAGGAAGGCAGCTGGACTTTTCTTGAGACAGCTAT
The DNA here is from genome assembly GCF_024711535.1 of Dipodomys merriami. Taxonomy (NCBI): domain Eukaryota; kingdom Metazoa; phylum Chordata; class Mammalia; order Rodentia; family Heteromyidae; genus Dipodomys; species Dipodomys merriami. Next base: position 12,342,554 of record NW_027202271.1, read on the forward strand.
AGACTAAGAATGATTATCTGATTATCCAAGCTTGCCACGAAAGACTTCCAATGACTTTAAGCTTTAGATTTGGGTCTCAAATACACTTTCAAATGCTCAACTTAGCAAAGGTTTCTATTTGGAAATTCTCCAAGTCATTTTTCCCTTTCTTCTTTCTTTAATAGGGCAGATTTCTTTAGGTTCCAGATTAAGGGGGGATAAGGGGAGAACATATCAGTCAATAATTTAGCAGTACTTTTATTTTTTCAACTCATTTTCTAATTGTCATCATTAGCTTCCTTCCTATCTGTCCCTTCCTTCTTTCTTTATATTGAGAATTTTACAAGTCTGATTCCTAGTAAAAGAATCCCCAATTCCTTTGCCTTTTTGAGTGATGTGAAGAGGAAAACAAGCCAGAAATTCAGACAATTTTAAAAGCTTTGTTTAGAGAGGTTAAATGCAGACAGGGGAAGAACCTTGACTTCCCAGCAAACACAATATATTTCAAACACATTAACATTATTGTTGGTTAACATTAATATCCATTAAATCATTCTCACTTAGGTTCACATGGGCAGTTAAAAAAAAAATCTCTAGCTAGCCCTGAGAAATCCAGGCTGATTTATGTTTAATCAGACCAAGTATTTTCTCTTACATTAAAAGAAATATATCTAGCCTCTTCCGTGTGCTTAGTTTCTTTTGGCCTTTCTGCAATTGCACTAGAAGGGATTCTTTTTTGAACCCTAAGAATCCATATTAAATGCTTAATCAGGTAACATTCTGCCATCAAATTCTTATAAAGATTAATTTTTTTCTTTTAAGAAAATTATCTTAATAATGCATCCCTACTATCTGGATATCGTTTAATTTATGAAAAGAACACGAGCACTTAGCTATTCATATGAGTCTATTCAGTAGATGAACACAACTGAAAATCTAAAAGTGGAGGGAAAAAAGATGACAAAGAATTTTGATTGAACAGAAATACTAAATGTGGCAAAACATTTATCAGCTTACACACTGGCAAAGATATGATTATAAAAGGGAATGTTTAGATTATGATCAAATTACTAGAAAATATATACTGAGAAGCATTGTACAGTTGTATCCAGGACCAACATGTAGTTAGAACTAGTTAGTTATGAGAAAGGTGTGGAAATAATCATGTGAATTACTCTACCCTGAGCTCTGGAAAACAATTATCCATATAATATATAGTTTGTACATCATATGTTTGGAGTTTTCTTTCCCCCACCATATTTCTGCATGTTAACTCACTCAATTAAACCTTTATACACTTAATGTTCAATGGCCTAAAAGGTATTCTTTCTTGACACATACATTTATTATGCACCTACTAAGTGTGCGGTATTGGGATACAAAGATAAGCAAGAGCTGTTGCTTGCCACTGACCAGCTTAGTTATCCAGACTTAGCAATCCAGACGCATAAATCCAGATGCAGTAAAGCTGGTTAAACTGGTAGATATTGAAGTCACCAGAAGAGAGGACTTCTAATGCAGTAGTCAAGAATTACATCACAAGTGGCAGAACCTGTTTTTATATCCATCCACTCCCTCTAGCCTTAACTCACTGTATGGGTGATATGGTGCTCATCATCTTTGCAGTTGGGACAATTAGGTGAAATCAGGTATACATATAAATGAAGCTTCCTTAAAGAAGCCGAGAGGTAAAGGAGGAATGATCACACTTAAGAAATACAAGGTTTCACTGTCACTTCAAAGTCAGCATCATCTATATTTCAACACGGAGTCGCTAACACAATTTATCTTTATGAAGAATCAAGACTTAGGAGATGATGTGATCTGCTCCATTCAGCATATCCAACGAAGACCTAAAGTCATATTGTTGGCAGCCTACATACACTTTACAAGAATCACCACCATTCCAGTAGGTAGACTCTAAGCAGAACCTACCAGACATGAACTGAAATAATGTTTTAACAAGTCTGACTTAAAAGCGATAAAAGAGCAAAGTAAGCCCACAAGATAGCAGAAATACTGCAGAGACACTGATAAACAGAAATCACCAAGCTCTCAAGACAAGAAAAAGCAGGGTATAGATAGATCGAGAGACCACGTTAGGAGAGACCAAGTCGAGGAGAAATTACCAGGAGGCGATGAGCCAGGTAAGCAAACTGTGGCTGTTAAGGGAGATTTCATAACCCGGGCAAGAGGGAGGGTCCCGACGTCTCTTTCTGGTGGTTGGCACAAGCAATAGGATCACATCTCGGGGAGATAGCACACACAGTAAAGAGTTGGAGACCTGTTTACGTGAGACGCAGAAGTAGTCGAGAACTATCACAGAAGGTCTCAAGGAGAGACGAGAGGTTGAAGCAGGTGTGATGGAAAGGTGAACTTCCCGATGAAGACAGCTCTCCCTTTGAGAGAGGGAGACCCTCTCTTGCTCCGGCGGGAAAGTGGCGGGATTCCACCCGGCCTTCCCGCCGACACAGGGCCTGCGGCGGCGGCTGCAATGATAGGGAGATGGTTTCCCGGCAGTCCGGGAGCCAAGAGGCCTGCAGGAACCGCCCGAGGACGCCTCACTAACGGACACCGGGCTGACGGCGGCCGTCGGGCCGCAGGGGGGAGGGGAGGTGGTCCCGGGGGGGGCGGGGCGGAGGAGAAAGCTCAGTCCCCACAGCGGTCCTCGCTTGCGCCCGGCCTCGTCCAAGTCCCCCGGGCCGGGTCCGACACAACCTCCGGGCCCAAACTCCCTCCATCCTCACCCCTCCCCCAGCTTCCCGCCGCCACTCACCGAACCGGAACCGGCGGCTATGCAAAGGGGGTTTCCGGCCGAGCGCGGGAACGTCAAACCCGGGAACTGCCCGCGAACCGGAACTGCCTTCACGACGCCGGAAGCGAGCTTGGCGGCCTCCGAGGAAGGGCGGGGGGGGAGGGGAGAAGAGAGGAAGGTGGGGGGGGCCGGGCGGGAGGTCAAAGGTCAAAAGGTTCCCCGCCTGGGAACGCCTGGCTGGAGTGGTCACGGCCCAAAGAAACCCGCGGAGCGTTTGAGGCCGTCGTCTAAAGTCCCCGTGTTACCTTTTCCGTCTGAGCCCTTTTCTCGTTCTCGTGCTTGGAACACCGTTAGTGCAACCTTCGTCCTTCACTTTTCTACGTCCCCCCCGGGAAGCTCGGCTCTTGGGCTTTGGTTCCGCACCGCGGGTTCTTAGGGGAGGTTTTTTGTTGTTGTTGTTGTTCTGTTTTCTTGGGTCTTTCCTGAGTCTCGGTTTTCTGGATAACTTTTTCGGCGTCGCTTTACTTGTTTAGGAGCCTGTTGCTTCCCGGATAGATTGGAGACCTGAGATCTAAGAGGATCTCGGACTATAGTATGTCTTATTGAGGATCCCAGGACGTGGGGTGCTAATACAGGGTTTGGGGAGAGACATAGGTGAAGACTATAAACCGGTTCAGAGAAAGGATGCAAGTGCAGGGCCATGAAACAAAGTGCTTAACCTGCAGTCTTATATTCTACAGTACATCATGCTTGACTATTTGGCAAAAAAAAGAAAAGAAAAAGAGAAAAGAATGGAAGGAGGGAGAGGGAAAGAAAGAAAGGTGTCAGTGGATCACCCCTGTAATCCTAACTACTCAGGAGGCTGAGATCTGAGGATCACGGTTCAAAGCTAGCACAGCAGATTGCGGGACTTTCAGCTCCAATTAACTACCAAAAAGCCGGAAATGGAGCTGTGGCTCAAGTAGTAGTGTGTCAGTCTCTAAAAACATGGGAGTTGGAAATAGAAGCAGTGATCTATAATGGGAGCTACCAAAGACCTACCTCTTCTGAGACAGGAAAGGATTCAGGATGCTCGAAGTCCCCCTTCTGTTGTATCTGGAACCACTATGATTACCTTTAGTCAATACCAGACCTCTCCTCCCTTTTCATTTGCCATAGTAAAGTTGAGGGCCTCAAAAAGGCTAGACAGGTGCTCTACCACCCATCTCCAGCCTTATGTCAAACTTTTTAAGAGAAAATAATGAAAAGAAGCATATTTGTTCATTCAGACTATTAACCAGGCCCCACAACATAACTAGCCCAGACCTGTGACTTGGAGAATGCTTCCAAGTAGGCACTAGATAACAACTACATTCTGAGCTCAGCCATGAGAAAGGAAAAACTCTGGCAGTCCCCAGCCCTTTCCATACCTTCAGCAGCTGGGAAAGTGGAGTGCTTGCTTAGTTCAAAGGGATCCTGCCTTGTCAAGTGTATAAAAACGGATTATATATATATCACTTCATATGATGATAGTTTCATGTTGACAAGTTCTAAGGCCTAGCAGTAGTGATCATACTTGGTCAAAGTCAGTCATTGGAACCTTAATCACTCCACAGATCCATTCATTTGGATTAAACTCTCTTGTTTCTAGGAAATAACCATGCATAAAGAGGAGTTTCATCTGCAATTTTTCATGTGCGTGATTCAATCCCGCCGAGTAGTCAGGACTTCTCAGACAACAGGTACTACTATAGAGACAGGGAATGGGTTCTCTCACAAGGGAGCCTCAATATAGGGTGTGAATTTCTAGTGTAACTATAGTCTTTAGGGACTAAATGACCTTGTTAAGTCCATTTCCGTTATAAACTCATTGTCACAGAATTATGTCTTTTCCTTGTACAAATGTAGATGAGATGAGGAGGACTTGGGAACTGGGGAGGGGAGATTTGTAGCCCATGAGCTATTCATTGGTTTCTATATCCTTAGGAAATTATGCCAACCTCTCTGGGCTCAGATACAGAAAGAAAAACATACTAGCTTGAAAGTCTGTACTTAGGTGTTCTGCTTTGCCTCTATGTCAAAGGAATAGAATCTTTTGAAGGTAAAATAATTATTGAGAGTAGTAGTCATCACTTTTCTTGATTTTCCCCTACTGCATTTGTTGAAAGGTTTGCATAGCAGAGAGACAGGGAAAATGAAAGTGAGAAAGGAGCACATTCCTTTCCCTGAATCCCCTCCATGAGGGTCACATAAAGCTATTGCTTCTTAGCTGAAGAAGCTTCAACTTCCAGCATGGTCATACCAAAGCCACCATCAAAGAGAGATTCCTGCAAGAGTCTAGAAATTGTGGAGGAACCAAACATCATGGACAGCATACCTGTTTTGAAAACTGGTGAGGAATGAGGGTAAATAAGGGGAAAGAGTATGAAAAGCAGTATTACTAGAAAGTGAAATGTTTATCCATATTATAAATCAGAGTTTGAAATGTGAATTAAAAGAATGCTCTGTGTGTGTGTGTGTGTGTGTGTGTGTGTGTGTGTGTGTGTAAGAGAGGCAAGGGGAAAGGAGGGAGGGAAGAAAGGGAGGGAGGGAGGGAAGAAAGGGAGGGAGGGAGGGAAGAAAGGGAGGGAGGGAGGGAAGAAAGGGAGGGAGGGAGGGAAGAAAGGGAAGGAGGGAGGGAAGAAAGGGAAGGAGGGAGGGAGGAGAGAGAAATCTGGGAAATTATAGAAAAATAATACTTTTCTCTGAAGAATAATTTACTCAGTATTTGTTTTAGGTAGTCTTTCTAGTGTTATAACAAAATGCCTATGGCTAGGTAATGTATGAAGAAAACAATTCATTTAGTTCTCAAGATTTGGCAGCTCCAGTTGCTTGGCCCCTGGTAAAGGTTCCTTTGATTGTGTCATATAATTTCCGGTTGGCATCACGGCAGAAACATGCATGTGTATGTGAGAGAGAGAGAAGGGGGGGAGATCACATGGCAAAAAGGAAGCCAGATAGTAGAAAGGGCCCAGATTGGCTATTTTATAGCAAAACTCTCTCACAGGAACTAATTGATGTCCTGTAGAGACTGCATTAATTCCTTCCATGATCACTGCCTCCAGTGACCTGGTCACCTCCTACTGGGCTCCAGTCTTTCCTACCTCCCTCTCCCTCCTTCTCTCCCTTCCTTTCTCCCTCCCTCCCTCCCTTCTCTTCTTCCTTCTTTTCTTCCTTCCTTCCTTCCTTCCTTCCTTCCTTATTTGCTTCCTATAAAGACAAAAAAGTTATTTAACTCACAGACTTCTCCTAAATGTTTTACCACCCTTTAACATTGCTGCACTTCTAAACTTCTAACACATAAACCCTTAACAGGGGGATCCAGAGTTAATTGGCGTCCTCATACTATAAGCTACCAATATGGCTTAACCTATTATCAGCAACCTTCATATAGAAAAATGTGAAACTTGTCAGGCACTGGTGGCTCATACTTGTAATCTTAGCTACTCAGGAGGCTGAGATCTGAGGATCAAGGTTCAAAGCCAGCCTTGGCAGACAAATCTGCAAGACTTTCACTTTTTTTTTTTTTTTTGTTCAGTCATGGGGCCTGAACTCTGGGTCTGGGCACTGTCCCTCAGCTCTTCAGCTCAAGGCTAGCGCTCGACCACTTGAGCCACTTCCAGCTTTTTCTCCTTATGTGGTGCTGAGGAATCAAACCCAGAACTCATGCATGTAAGGCAAACACTCTACCACTGAGCCATTTTCCCAGCCCAAATCTGCAAGACTTATATCTTCAGATAACAAGCAAAAAGCCAGAAGTGGAGGTACAGCTCATGCGGTACAACATATCCTTGAATGAAAAAGCTAAGCAAGCCAGCACTGGTGCCTCATACCTGTAATCCTAGGAGGCTGAGATTTGAGGATCACAGTTCAAAGCCAACCAGAACAAGAAAGTCCATGAGGTTCTTATCTCCAATTAACCACCAGAAAATCAGAAGTGGCTGTGGCTCAAAGTGATAGAATGCTAGCCTTGAGGGAAAAAAAAAGAGCTCAGCAACAGCACCCAGGCCCTGAGTTCAAGCCCCACAACCAACAAAAATTTTTTTAAAAAGTAAATAAATAAAAAGCACATTCAATTAGAAAGTGAAAGTTTATACATATTAGAAATCAGAGTTTGATTGGAAATGGCACTGTGGCTCAAGTGGTAGAGCACTTGCCTTGAGCTGAAGAGCTCAGGGACAGCACCCAGGCCCAGAGTTCAAGCCCCATGACCAACCTAAAAAAAAAGTCTAGAAATCAGAGTTTGAAATGTGAATTGAAATGTGAATTTTAAAAGTGTGGGTGTGTGAGAGAGAGAGAGGGAGAGAGAGAGAGGGAGGGAGGGAGAGAGAGAGAGAGGAGGGAAGGAGGGAGGGAAGATAAATCTGGGAAATTAAAGAAAAAATAATATTTTTCTCTGAAGAATAATTTAGTCAGTATTTGTTCTAGGTAGTCTTTCTAGTGCTATAACAATTATGGAGCAACTTTGTTACAAAATTACTCTAAATATTGTAAAAATTGACTATAGAAATCCACTTAACTTTCTCTTGCAAGAATTTAGAGTTTCAGAAACACAGCAATATGTTTCTTCTCAAATACATTTTTATATTGGACTACATTTACTGAAAATACTCCTTGGTTCTCATTGTGTGTTCAGTAAAATACTATAAATGGTATGAAGGTTATAAAACACAGTGTGTTGGTTACTCATTACTGTGGCCAAATGCATGAACAGCATACAGGAGGAAAGGGTGACTTTTTAAAAATCATGATGTCAGACCATCATGGTGGAAAGGCATGGTAGTTTAGAGCTGGTCACATTGTGGGAGTGGATAAGAAGAAAAAGACAGAGAAAAGAGAAGGAAGAAGAAGGGGAGAGGGAGGGAAGGAGAGAACATTCTTGAGCTTTCTCTCCCATCCCCTTCCCCATGTTGTTACCACCTTGATCCCCAACCTATTGGATGGTACTTACCAGCATTCAGAGTGAGTCTAACTCCTTAGTTAATCATGTATAGAAATACTCTCACAGACACACCTGGAAGTGGGTTTTCCTCATCTCCATTGTCTATCCAGTCAAACTGATAATGAAGCTTAACCAATGCACACATGTGTAAGACAAATCCTCATCATTGTCCAAGTCACAATTTGAAAAGACCTTTGAAATTATTTAGTCCAACTCCTCTGTATTTTCATAAGGAACTTGGCACTAAAAGTGCCTCTTAAGTTAATTAACTAGAGCCAGACTCTAATTAGGCCAATGCCTATAATCCTAGCCCCCCAATGGGGCTTCTATTCCTTCTTTCTGGCTTCCTTTCTTTCCATTTCCTTAATTCCTCTCACCCTTGACCAATCATTTCTCTCCCTTTCTCCCTCTTTTCCTTCCAAGAAAATTTGTTGCCTACATACTGTGTCCAGGCATTGTACCCAGCTATGGGAATAGATAGTAAACATATGCATTGTCCTCATGAAATTTATTATCTTGTAGCAGAAAGATAATAATCACATAGTTACATGCTTATATACTAGAACAAGTGCTAATATGTTGACAGAAAAATATTATCATGTGATAGGAGTATAAAACAGAGGACTTAATCTGATCCAGAAAACTCAGAAAGGCCTGGGAATGAGTTTTCTATAGCCATCCAAAGTGGGGAGAGCTTTCCAGTAAAGGAGACAATAGGCTTTGAACAGGAAGATGTGTAGTTCATTTGAGTAGAGTGATCCAGGAAGACGAGTAGTGGGAAGAATAGCTGCAATAAATGGTAGTGTAACAAGGAGATCATGCAGTGCTTATGCATACAAGACCTGCCGTGTACAGGTGTGTGCTATGGGAAATCAAGAGAACAGCTACAAGATCACATTTATATCTTGAAATGATCTTCCTGGCTCTAAATAGAGGATGGATCAAGGGGACAAGAGTAGTTATTTGCTTTAGTGACACTTGATGCAACTGCCTTGCTCTGGTTTTTTATTTCTAATCTGTACAGCCCTACAGAGCATAGTGAGTGACTTGTGTCATCAAACAACGGAGGTAAGCACAAAGCAGCTGATGCAAAACTGCTGGTCTGGCGTCCTGCTGCTGCTGCTTTCTTAGGGTCTCCCTCCAGTGTGTTCTGTTCTTTGATCAAAGTGCAGCTACATATGGAATGTTAAGCTCTAGTCCTTAAGCAAAATGAGAGATGTGTTGTTTCTTATTTCACACTTGGCCGGGAAATCTCTGCAGCTGTTGCTTTCTCCAATCCCTTGCCCATCAGTATAAACAGCTCTGCCTATATTATGACAAGGCGGCTGTGTGTTTGTGTATAAAGGTTCAACTCAGTATACATCATTTGGTCCTGAAGTGAGTCACAGCAAGAAAGTGATTTGCACAGGCCTCAACCACTAATCCCCAGTACTGGCCACCAGCCTCTGTAAAGACAGGTGGGTAGGTTGGGCACCCATAGCTCATGTCTGTAATCTTAGCCACTCAGGAGGCTGGGATCTGAGGACTGAGGTTCAAAGCCAGCCTGGGCAGGAAATTCCATGAAATTCTTTTTTTTTTTTGTTGGTTGTGAGCCTTGAACTCTGGGCCTGGGCACTATCCCTCAGCAGTTTTCTGGTGGTTTATTGGAGATAAGAGTTTCATGGAGGGGCTGGGAAGGTGGCTCAGTGGTAGAGTGCTTGCCTTGCATGCATGAGGCCCTGGGTTCGATTCCTCAGCACTACATAAGCAAAAAGAAAAAAGCCGGAAGTGGTGCTGTGGCTCAAGTGGTAGAGCACTGGCCTTGAGCTGAAGAGCTGAGGGACAGTGCCCAAGCCCAGAGTTCAGGCCCCACGACTAGACCAAAAAAAAAAAAAAAAAAAAAAAGAGTTTCATGGACTTTCCTGCCCGGGCTGGCTTTGAACCACGATCCTCAGATCTCAGCCTCCTGAGTAGTTGGATTATAGGCGTGAGCCACCGGTGCCTGGCTAAGTCCATGAGATTCTCATCTCTAATTAGCCAGCAAAAGGCTAGAGTGGAGTAATAGAGTACCCACCTTGAGTAAAAAAAAGCTAAGGGATCACACTCAGGCCCTAAGTTATAGCCCCAGCACTAGCACGCAGTGCACTGTGCAATGTGCTTGTGCGCATGCGTGTGCGCGCACACACATACATACATACACACACACAAGAATTATCCTTTTGACTGTTTCTTATTGAACTACAAATGGGAGAGCATTCTAAAGGAGTTGTGTCCCACCCCTCTGCTTGCTGTTATATCTTTTCCTTGGAAGATAAGACCTTACTGTCATATTCTTCCCTCCATCTAGGCCATCTGTTTCAGCACTACCCATGCTCCCTGAAGCCTGTTTCATCTTGTGACAAGTGCATTCACACCCAGATGGTTTATGCAAAGTTATCCTAACATTTCCAGTGCAGCTGTTATGTAGACATTGTAACTGTGATCTGTGGCCCAAGTTCCTTCCAAGCAGGTATACTTGCTTGTGAAAATATATTTCCTTGAAAACAAAAACAGAAATAAAAACCACATGGCCGGATATAGTGGTCAATGCTGGTGTTCCCTGTTACTCAGGAGATATAGGTAGGAACATCTCAGTTCCAAGCCAGCCTGAGAAAAGTTAGTACCCTGTGTGAAAACAAAACTGAAAACTGGACTGGGAGCCATGGCTCAAATGTATGGCTTAAGTGGTACAACAACTTTCCAGCAAACATGAGGCCTAACACTAAACATAAACTAACAAAAATAAAAACCCTACTGCATTTCTGTGCCCTAACTCCACAATTTCTGATTCACTAAGTCCCATGTAGAACCTAAGAATTTTCATTTCTAATCCATTTCCCAGTCTTGCTGATTTCACTAGACTGGAGCTGAGATTCATTGACTTTAACTAGGACACCGAGAGAAACTCAAAATGCGTGCACTGATTGACTGATATGGAGCCTATGTCAGAAACTGTAATGTTAATGAGTAAAAAAAGTCACATGTCCCAGCTGGGGTGAAAGGTGGCTTCCCAGTGCAGATAGTGCTTTCATGCCTGCACTTACAGTCTCCTCATGGAACTCATGAGTCCTATTAAAGTGAGAAAGCCAGATAGATACTTGTTTCAATCCAGGAAGAAGCTCATGCCTGATTGCTACAAGAGTTTCACAACAGGGGCTGGGAAGGTGGCTCAGTGATAGAGAGCTTGCCTTGCATGCCTGAGGCCCTGGGTTCGATTCCTCAGCGCCGGAAGTGGTGCTGTGGCTCAAGTGGTAGAGCTCTAGCCTTGAGCTGAAGAGCTGAGGGACAGTTCCCAGGCCCAGAGTTCAGGACCCACAACCGGACCCCCCCCCAAAAAAAGTTTTACAACACTAACCCACTAAATCCTTGCAGTCTATTTATTCTAGTTCAAAGGAAATCTTGGGAGTCTTCTGATAGGACACCCCTAAATTGTCACTGCCTTGGACACTTTTGCACTTTTTTTTTTTTTTTTTTTTGTGCCAGTCCTGAAGCTTATATTCAGGGCCTGAGCACTGTCTCTGAGCTTTTGTGCTCAAGGCTAGTGCTCTGCTGGCTTTCTGTGGTTCATTGGGTATTAGAGTTTCATGGTCTTTCTTGCCTGGGCTGGCTTCAAACTGTGATCCTTAGAGCTTAGCCTTCTGAATAGTTAGGATTAGAAGTGTGATCCATTGGCCCTGGCCAGCCCTTTGCATTTGCTATTTTGCCTGAAAGCTGTCACTCCAGAACTCTTCAGAACTCTTCTTAAATGTCATCTATTTGACACAGGTTTTTTGGCCTACTTTTTTGAACACCTTTAGCACGCTTCTTTGTCCAGCTTTACTTTTTCATAGCATTTATCATTGCATTGTTAAACATATGCTTTGCTCACTAGCATGTAAACACCATGAAGATGGAAGCTTTTGTTTTTTTGTTTTGGGTTTTTTTTTTTTGCATTTTATTTCCCAATTTGGAATTCTGGGGAGAAGAGGGCCTCACATGTAATAGCTGCTCAGGATTTTTGAATGGAAACATGAAACCTCTAATGTTACTTGCTTTTCTCTTGGGTTAGGATTACACTTAGGGGATTGCCAAGCTTGCATTCTGAAATGTCCTGTTAATGCAATTACTAACATCATCATCTAACTGATCATCATCTTCTTTATCTTCTCATAACACAGGTCTTAATAAAGATCTTTACCAATCTCAAATCAAGCTATGCTACCATGCTAGTGGTATTAACTGGACTTACATCTATACAACATCTGTTTCATTGCCCTCATCAATCTCAGATTCTGGAAATCATTGTCAAAAGGTCTACTATCTACATAAACTACTCAACAATCTGGGAGTAATATCTAGTTGTTCCTTTATCTGAAGAGTGTTGGCCAAACCTCTGGACATTTTCATTTACCTATCTATAGCATACAGGGCTGACAGACACCATAGAAGGCAGGTTAAAGTACCCCAGCTTCTCCCCTCACGTGTGCTATGTTATCTAGTGGTTGGAGAATTCTCTCTGAACATCTTCTACTTCTTTCTCCCTTCTTTCATAATGGTTATAATTTTTCCTCTATTATTTACCTAGCATTGACATTCATATAGCTGGCTGCTATCTTGGAGAACTCTTGGAAACCTAACAGAACCTTATAAATGTCTTCCTGTGTACTGAGGAGGTTAGCATAAAGAATATACTTTTCATTGCTGGGTACTGAGGCCTGGTATAAGGTGAGATCATATGGCTTTCCTTTGTATACATTAGTTTTATTTGCCATGCTGAATGTCCAAAGCACAGTATTAGACAGTTGAACATAGAGGAAATGGTAGACTTGAATCTCATAAACTCTTGGCTCCAACTGAGATTGCCTTCTTGTATATTCAATCCTAAAGTTCAAGTCTTCTCCCCACCCCCCACCATCCCCCTTCACTTCCTCTCTTCCTCTCTTTCCCTGCTAGGTTCAGCTAAACTAAACTTTAAATTCTAGCTGCCAACTTGAACAACTGAAGAAAGTTGAGTATATATTAGTCAAATATTTAGCTTCGTAGCAGTAATTTCTATACTTTGGTCATCGAAGTAGATAATACATCCCCTCATGGGAAGCTTATCAGAGGGATCCCAGGATCTCCTGAAATGTGCATTTCAGCTTTCTTGTTTGGAGGAAGTGTCCAATTATAGCCTAATTAAACCAAATAATTTTGGCATGAGATGATCACTATTGGCTTATTTTGGTTGCCTTAAAAATTTGTTAGCACCATATTTTTTATTCCTTTGTGCCAGTCCTGAGGCTTAAACTCTGGGCCTGTACGCTCTCCCTGAGCTCCTTTATACTCAAGACTAGCACTCTACCACTTGCCACAGCACTACTACTGCCTTTTTCTGAGATTAATTGGAGAAAAGAGTCTCAAGGACTTTCCTGCCCAGGTTGGCTTCAAACCTCGATCCTCGTATCTCAGCCTCTGAATAGCTAAGATTACAAGCAGGAGTCATGGGTACACAGCTTGTTAGCACCATCTTTTGTTTGCCTAATTTTCTGCATCATGCTGGTAGTTTGTGATCTTCTGAGTCTGCTGAACTGTGTAGTTTACTCCTGACACTATTAGGCATCCCAATTTGTACGACAATGTTAAGAACTCTTCCTCAGCTTAGTTTTCTTTCTTTTTCTTTTTCTTTCTTTCTTCTTCTTTTTTTTTTTTTTTTTTTTTTTGTGTGTGCAGGTACTAGGGCTTGAATTCAGGACCTGAATGCTGTCCCAGGGCTTTTTCACTTAAGTTTAGTACTCTATCACTTGAGCCACACCTCCACTTTCTGCTTTTTGGAGATTAATTGGAGATAACAATGTAGGCTGTCTTTGAGCCATGTTCCTCAAATTTCAGCCTCCTCAGTGGCTAGCATCACAGGCATGAGCCACAGGCACCCAGCTGCAAGAGTTCTTTATGGAGTCTAGGTGCCAGTCCTATATCAGATGTATGATTTACGTTTTTTCTCTGTTCTGTTGCTTGTTTTCTTCCTTTCTTCCCCTTCCCCTCCCCCTCCCCCTACCCCTCCTCCTCCTTCTGTGATCTGGGGCCTCACACTCTTGTTAGCTTTTTTGCTCTGGCTGGACCTCAACCACTTGTGCCACAGCTCCACTTCTGGCTTTTTGCTTGTTACATACAGATAAGAGTCTTTTGGATTTGTCTGTCCAGACTGGCTTTCAACTCAGATCTTCAGCTCTCAGCTTGAATACTAGGATTTACAGAAGCTTGACCCACCAGTGCCCAACATCTTTTTACTTTCTCCAGTGAACACTTGCACCACAATTTTTTTTTTCATTTTATGCAGTCAAATGGTTTTAAGGCCCATTCATTTGCAGAATGTGCAGGGGCAGAAAAAAAAAAAAAAAGTAAGCACGAGGAAGATCAGTAGAAAAAACAAGAAAGGAGTTGCCTGTGGAGAGGCATTAAAATAAAGGCCTGGAGTGGAGCAAGGAATGGAGAGAAGAGGATCTGGAACTTCTTGCCCATATTCCCAGGGTGCAGCTTGTTTACCGTGAAGTCCGACAGACATGGTTACTCCTAGAATCCTGCACCTCTCCAGCTGTAGGCTGGCGAAGTTTGGGTGCCACAACAGTGCTGTTGCTTCTTGGCATTTCTTGGCAAGTGATTGGCTTCTCAGCGTTTTCGCTGAGAAAAACGATGCAAATGTAGAAGGAATTTTGGAGGTTACTATAGATAAAGACGGGTCCTGTGGGTGTCAGAGGCAGGGCCTCCGTTTCGTTTTCCTTTTCATCTGGTACCACCTCACACACAGACTCCTGGTCGGAAGTTTGCTGGTAGAGGAGGGACAGGGCTAGAGGGGGTGATTTTGCTTGCAACTACCGAAGCTATGTGCATAAGAAGAGTTCTCGGGCAATCTGGAAAGGGAAGAGTTGTCTCTGTTGAAAACCAGTCGCAGCAACCCAATCATTTTTGGTTGCCCAGTGTGCACCAGGAGCAGATGGCTCCCAAGAATCGGATGGGGGCTCCCGAGCTCCTCGGGAGCCGGGAGGCAGCTTGAGCGGCTGACTTCACTGGAGTCGAATTCTTGGGGGAGGAGGAAAGGGGCGGAGAGAAGCCCGCAGCGGGAGGCGGAGCCCTCCTCGCCAGCATCTGTTAGTGGAGGTTGGGAAGCCTGGCCTCCCTCCTCCTCCTCCTCCTCCTCCTCCTCCTCCTCCTCCTCCCCGCCCAGCGGCCCCCACCTGGCTCCTCCCTGAGTTCTCCACGCTCCCCTCCCCCCCCACCCTCTTCCAAGGACAATCTGCCTGAAAGCAGTGGCGGCCGAGGAGAGCTGAAGACTAAATAAAAGGCAAGAAGGAAGGGAGGCCTCGGGTGAAGAGCCAAAGTGGGTGGGGGGTGGGGGTGGGGAGCCGGTGGTAGGAGCGTGCAGGGAAGGAAGCGGTGGGGGCCGAGGTGCCAGAAGAGGTGAGATGGCATCGATGCCGGAGCCAGAGACGGGGGGGGATGGGTGCCAGGCGGTCGCGCAGGAACCTAGCCGGCCCTTGGGTTATCTCCCCTGCAGTTGCTCGCTCAGCTCCCTTCCCTGGGAATCCGGGATGGGTGAAGCGGTCCCGGTCAGCGTCGCCCTTGTCCGACCGACCCTGGTCACGGGCACTGGTCCAGGGCAGTCTGTGCACCTGTGATGCCACCCTTCTGCC